>NC_059209.1:28943618-29251118 GCF_020615455.1 Coregonus clupeaformis | reverse complement strand
TAGTCTACTTTCTGTCCCTAACACCAAAACTAAAACTGAAACTAAATAATCTAAAAACAAATAGATATTTTTTAAATAAAACTTAAACTAAATAAAAACGAACTGAAACTAAACTGAGTTTCAAATAAAAATCTTAAAACTAATAGACATTTTATATAGAAATAAACAAAACTACTCTGAGTATCAAAACATTAAGAACACCTGCTCTTTCCATGACATAGACTGACCAGGTGAATCCAGGTGAAAGCTGTGATCCCTTATTAATATCACTTGTTAAATCCACTTCAATCAGTGTAGATGAAGGGGAGGAGACAGGTTAAATAAAGATGTTTAAGCCTTGAGACAATTGAGACATGGATTGTGTATGTGTGCCATTCAGAGGGTGAATGGGCAAGACAAAATATTTAAGTGCCTTTGAACGGGGTATGGTAGTAGGTGCCAGGCGCACTGGTTTGTGTCAAAAACTGCTATGCTGCTGGGTTTTTCACGCTCAACAGTTTCCCGTGTGTATCAAGAATGGTCCACCACGCAAAGGACACCCAGCCAACTTGACACAAATGTGGGAAGCATTGGAGTCAACATGGGCCAGCATCCCTATGGAACGCTTTCGACACCTTGTAGAGTCGCATTTGTTACTAATGTTTGGTATACTCAGTGTATAATAACCTTGGAAGAGACAGTGGTACCCATTTATTAATTTAATGGCCTTTTAGTCACACTTCATGGCCTGCACTTTGTCAGGGTTCATGGACGATGGACGGGGCTATGTACCGTCAAATCTTGGGTGAGAACCTCCTTCCCTCAGCCAGGGCATTGAAAATGGGTCGTGGATGGGTATTCCAGCATGACAATGACCCAAAACACATGGCCAAGGCAACAAAGGAGTGGCTCAAGAAGAAGCACATTAAGGTCCTGGAGTGGCCTAGCCAGTCTCCAGACCTTAATTCCATAGAAAATCTGTGGAGGGAGCGGAAGGTTTGAGTTGCCAAACGTCAGCCTCGAAACCTTAATGACTTGGAGAAGATCTGCAAAGAGGAGTGGAACAAAATCCCTCCTGAGATGTGTGCAAACCTGGTGGCCAACTACAAGAAACGTCTGACCTCTGTGATTGCCAACAAGGGTTTTGCCACCAAGTACTAAGTCATGTTTTGCAGAGGGGTCAAATACTTATTTCCCTCATTAAAATGCAAATCAATTTATAACATTTTTGACATGCGTTTTTCTGGATTTTTTTGTGTTATTCTGTCTCTCACTGTTCAAATAAACCTACCATTAAAATTATAGACTGATCATGTCTTTGTCAGTGGGCAAACGTACAAAATCAGCAGGGGATCAAATACTTTTTTCCCTCATTGTAGTGCACTACTTTTGACCAGGACGCATAAAAGTAGTGCACTATATTGGGAATATGGTGCCATTTGGGATGGTGCCTCAGTCCTTCCTTTGAGGTTATAACGAGGTGAAGGGAGGATTTGCAGACTGTTCTCTGGCATTACTTTTTCCACACAGTCAGAACTAAGCTATACATATGTAGGATCTCAATCTGATCACCTTGTTGCAGGATAACTTTACTGCAATGCAGGAAGTGTTAAACTTGTAGTGTATTGGAAGTTTAAAAAGGCTTCTGAAGTTCGTAATTTCCACTTTGAAATGTCAGACTTGATTTTCCCTTACGAAAAATGTATCAACCCCTACAAAAATGTCAATTAATTATAATCCATATACTTATTCACATTTCCTGTTGCTGCAGGATATTTTCCTGCTGTAGCAAATTGGCTCATCTTAAAATCCTACATCTGTATCTACAAGCCATTAGGCTGCTGAACACTTCAACTGGACTGACCACCTGCTCTGATTCTCCACACCTTAGCACACTTCACAACTGTTGCTACCAGACTCTTATTATACTGCTCAATTTAATCACATGTCCCCCATCCCCCCCTTCCCTGATACATGTGTAAATATGTTTATTCTATTCTATTGCCATTTACTTTATGTTCGTATTCTTATTTTTTACAATTTCTTATTGTTGTTGCATTGTCGATAAGGAACCTGCAAGTAAGCATTTAGTTGGACGATGTATACCATGCGTATCCCTTACATACGACTAATAAAACTTGAAACTTGGAATCCTGCACTTCTTTTGTCAGTCTGGCAAGGTGAAGATAATAGCTAGGTAACATCCAGGAGGTATCCTGAAGGAAATGACCTCAACTCATCAGCATCATCAGCATCCTCAGCATCATTATCATCCTCAGCATCCTCAGTATCATCATCATCATCATCATTTGGACTAAATATCTACAGTAGTTGATTTGTCTTCTCTTAACGGACAACAGAGCACGAGCATTGACGGTAGGCAGCCAGCAGGTGAGTTTAGAGTGCACTGTGATCTAACATGGCTTGAGGGCTTGTGTACTAAATGACCTTGTGTCCCCTCTGCTCTCCAACCCATCAACACAGGGGACAGGAAAATACCTCTCTATTGCCTGCTCCCAATTTCACAGGGGCCTGCCCACTTACCACCCTGGGGAATGTCCAGCTGACAGACAGACAGCCGCTGAGAAAAGGCACTGAGGTAAGTTTACATTGATCACATCATTTCTGCTGATGGAAACATATCATGGCCTAACTACCTGGAGAAAACTTACTGACCTCGAAGCACTAATTGATCCTTTTACATGACCTATCGTAAGTAGCTTTTAATTGAGAAATAATCAACCCAAAATTGCTGTTCCGCACTGTAAGAGTGCCCTTTACCAATATTGTTGAAGTCAACAGGGAGTAGAGGACAAACTGGTTTGACCTCCTACTGATTGTTTCCTTAACCCGCCATGCCACGCTTATCAACCAAAACACATAGAACCCACACAGCTTCTAGCACATTACATGTGTCCACTGATGCCATGTCTGACATGGAAGATGCCTGTGGGTGTCTAACCTGAGCTTTGGACCGTGGATTCCCCCCCACACACCCCCCCACACACACCCATGCACACAAACACACACACACACACACACACACCCACACACCCACACCCACGCACACACACACCAACACACACACGCACGCACACACCCACGCACGCACGCAAACACCCACACACACACACACCCACACGCACACACCCACACATGCACACACCCACACACCCACACACCCACACACCCACACACACACACACCAACACACACGCACGCACACACCCACACACACACGCACGCATGCACACACGCACACATAAGCACGCACACACACACACACACACACACATTCACTCACACATGCAAGGCAGGACAGCAGCAGTATGCATCATGTTCGACCAGAGTTAGAATCCTGCAGGCCTGATTATAACGGTAGACCACTGTTCTGTTTAGCCCTGTGTTCCGTGGTACCAGAGAGGCTTGTACTGTAGCATGATGAATGAGTCTCTACAGACAGAGCCACGGTCCAGCTAGACAGGTCCGTGTAGTGCAGGGCAGAGCTGATCTAGCATGTCTTTTCTAATCAATCAAGATGCTGAAGTGTACTCCATCTGCATCTGCTCTGGGCGTGTCCTAAATGGCACCCTATTCCCTATATAGTACACTACTTTTGAGCAGAGCCCTATGGACCCTGGTGAAAACTAGTGCACTATATAAAGAATAGGGTGTCATTTGGGACGCAGTCTTTGTCTGTGGCAGGGGCTTGGTGGGATGCATAGGGGTGCGCATAGAATGCAAAGTGAAGAAAACACAAGGGCTATCATTTGATTATGGTTACATCAATCAGTTTCCTATCAATTGCAGAATAAAATGTGCCTTCATATTTGCTGATTATTCCATACAAACATATCAAATTCTCTAAAGTATTGAATCACAGAGTCCTCAATGAGCAAGACAAGCTCCACAATTTAAAAAATATATATAATCTTCTGTTGGTAACATTATCTGCCTCCCAAATGGCACCCTATTCCCTTTATAGTTCACTACTTTTGACCAGGAGTACTTTCTGGTCAAGAGTAGTGCACTATATAATAGGGTGCCATTTGGGACGCTTCCATTGAGTTAAAGTTTGTTCACAATTAATCATTCTAGTCATAAACTAATCAATAGATACAAGTCTCCTACAACATTTAGCCATAACTCCACCAATAGCATGCATGACTTCCAGGCAGAATGTGATGTTATGGTGACGTGCATAAGATGGGATGGAAAGGTGAAAGAGATGCCATAAGCCACATACCCTCACATTTTATCACCCTCGATTCTTTATTGCCTATTCAAAGAGGCTTCCCAGAATACGGGGAACAGGGAGAGGGGTGGAAGATAGATTACCAGCTTTCCCAGATCGCATTGTATAAAACAATGCATGCATGCGGGTGATTTCTACAGCTAATGAAAGGCAGTTAATCTTGTTTTTATTCTCCTCCTGTGTGTCTTTGAAGGGACCATGCCACCAAATCCATGAGGACCTTTCACAATGCTTAGGTTGACCTTGTGTGGCTCTCAGCTGCTGCTGCTTACAGTAAGATGTGGGGGCCGGTAGAAGTGTTTGTGTGTGTGTGTGCGTGCATGCATGTGCATGCGTGGAGGTGTGTCTGTGTGTTGGGGTGCGTGCGTGATTAGATGTGTATGTGTGTCTACATGTGTATCTGTGTGTATGCGTTTGCACATGTACCGTGCACGTGTGTGTTTGCTCATGCTGGCAGCTGCTCAGTCAATGCACAGCTTACAGTTTTTTACAATCACTTTGGCACTAATTTCAGAACCTTGACGTCATTTTTCAAAACTCTAGACACAAAACTCAAAACGGTCATCACTTGTAACACAGGCTGTCCAATGTTCAAAACATTGCATTGTGCATTCATATCTTTAAAGAAATATTTCACTTGCACAGTCATTGGTTAAAAAAACTAATTTATTGTGAAATAGCAATGAAACGTTAATTTAGATCACCCACACACAAGCAACCGATAGTTTCACTGTGTCATTGTTCGTACGATCATTAAATATTGTAGTACAAAATAGGTGATACATGTTTCATTATGGTACTACATGTAAATACATCCCTGAAAAAGTACTGCAGTAGTAGAGAGAATACTACAGACACAGTGGAATCATTGAACAAAATCTGAAATATATTGATGAAAAACAATACAGTACTGTAAAACATCAAATGCAGTGTTCCTCAACTTGCTTGCTTGTACTGTAAAAAGCAAAACATAGGAGTGATTACTGTACTTCTACATTTTCATCAACTCTGTCTTGTGGATTTGGCCACAGGTTCTCATCTACATCACAATGGATGTTTTCATTAGCCAAACATCTTGGAAAAAACCTTCGGGCATGGCGAATCCAGGCCTGACACTGGTCTGCCGTGATGTGATTGCACGCGTCATCCATGGCCTGGAGAAGAGTGACTTGTTCATGAGGGTGCCTATCATAAACCTTCCATCTCCATGTGGAGAAAAATTCCTCAATCGGGTTAAGGAAAGGAGAGTATGGGGGTAAATACAGGGTGGTAAATTGTGCATGGGCCTGAAACCATGCTTGCACCATATGAACATGGTGGAACCTGACATTATCCCACACAATGACATAGGTCACGCCATCAGCTCTACTGACCTGATCGAGCTCATCAAGGAAGGTTACAAGGAGAGCTGCATTATATGATCCAATACGAGGTCTGCGTCCCACCACACCATCTTCTGATATAGCCGCACACATGGTAATGTTGGCCCCACGTTGTCCAGGTACTTGGATGGTTGCCCGCTGGCCAATGAAATTCCGACCTCTCCTCCTTGTCTTGGCCAGGTTAAAGCCTGCCTCATCCAAATATATGAATTTGTGATGGTTGTCATCAGCATCCAGCTCCATCCCCCTCTAAAAATTCATTTTGGAAAGAGATTTACTGATTACTGTACAATGTAGAATTATTATGGAATTTTATTACAACAGCCATCTTGAAACTGAACATACCTGAACATACTCAGTCCTCATTTGCTTCACTCTGTCTGCATTTCTTTCAAAAGGCACACGGTATAGTTGTTTTACAGTTTTTTACAATGACTTTGGCACTAATTTCAGAACCTTGACGTCATTTTTCAAAACTCTAGACACAAAACTCAAAACGGTCATCACTTGTAACACAGGCTGTCCAATGTTCAAAACATTGCATTGTGCATTCATATCTTTAAAGAAATCTTGCACTTGCACAATCATTGGTTAAAAAAACAAATTTATTGTGAAATAGCAATGAAACGTTAATTTAGATCACCCACACACAAGCAACCGATAGTTTCACTGTGTAATTGTTCGTACGATCATTAAATATTGTAGTACAAAATAGGTGATACATGTTTCATTATGGTACTACATGTAAATACATCCCTGTAAAAGTACTGCAGTAGTAGAGAGAATACTACAGACACAGTGGAATCATTGAACAAAATCTGAAATATATTGATGAAAAACAATACAGTACTGTAAAACATCAAATGCAGTGTTCCTCAACTTGCTTGCTTGTACTGTAAAAAGCAAAACATAGGAGTGATTACTGTACTTCTACATTTTCATCAACTCTGTCTTGTGGATTTGGCCACAGGTTCTCATCTACATCACAATGGATGTTTTCATTAGCCAAACATCTTGGAAAAAACTTCGGGCATGGCGAATCCAGGCCTGACACTGGTCTGCCGTGATGTGATTGCACGCGTCATCCATGGCCTGGAGAAGAGTGACTTGTTCATGAGGGCGCCTATCATAAACCTTCCATCTCCATGTGGAGAAAAATTCCTCAATCGGGTTAAGGAAAGGAGAGTATGGGGGTAAATACAGGGTGGTAAATTGTGCATGGGCCTGAAACCATGCTTGCACCATATGAGCATGGTGGAACCTGACATTATCCCACACAATGACATAGGTCACGCCATCAGCTCTACAGACCTGATCGAGCTCATCAAGGAAGGTTACAAGGGGACCATAGAAACGGTGTCTGATAAAGAATGATGATGAAATATTACATCCATAGATGATGTAGTCTAATTGGTTCATGCTCCACGCTAATTGGTGACAATGAATCTCGTTACTTTGAAACTTTCATGATCTAAACATGGAATATTGTTTGTCTGTTTCCATACAACTATGCATTAAGAGCAATGCAACAGTTACTTATCATTTTGAGCAGTTGTATCAATTGATAGTTGGATAATTGTAATGAAATGAATAGACACTCATCTGAAATGTAATGTGTGAATTGCCTTTTGAAATAGTAGTACTTTGATGTTAAGTTGTGTCATATTGAACAGGTGATTTTTGTTAAATGAACAAATTATCTTAGTTTTATGTGTATTGTATCCAAGCAATTGAAAAAAGTGTTCGAGTTTTGAAAAATGTGCATTTTGATCATTGGTTGTGAGTTTTGTGTCTAGAGTTTTGAAAAATGACGTCAAGGTTCTGAAATTAGTGCCAAAGTGATTGTAAAAAACTGTAACTCAAAAGCGTCCTAAAGCAGTGGACTGAAAAGGTACCAGGTGTGTTTATATGCCAGGTGTGTTTATGTACCAGGTGTGTTTATGTACCAGGTGTATTTATATACCAGGTGTATTTATATACCAGGTGTGTTTATGTACCACGTGTGTTTATGTACCACGTGTGTTTATATACCAGGAGTGTTTATATACCAGGTGTGTTTATGTACCAGGTGTGTTTATGTGCATGTACAATAAGGTGCTGAATTGTGCTTTGACATTGTTGTAATTCAATGTATTACAGTTTTTCTTTATTGCTAACAAGAATTGTTCAATACTGGGGATACATGTGCAAAACTCTAAATACAGTTATCACAACAACACTCTATGTGGCAACCTGTGGATCATTTGTCATTGCTTTGACACAAAATGCATTCAATGACAACATCATTCTAATTACATAAATACTTGTCTCACAAAAACACATTTACCAACCAAACTCTATGTATCTACAGACCATTTTGCAAATGTTAAGATACCCTTATCAAAACTGTTAAACTCAAGTTCAAAAGCTACAGAACATTGAATTAGACTGCAATTTTTTACATTGCTACAGTAAAAGCAAAATATAAATTCTATAAAATAATAATAATAACTCTTAATTATTCACAGCTGATTTTCATTCTACATTACGTAACTGAAGACCTACCCAGGTGTTTTCCATTTTTATGTCATTACCATCTCTACAAAAGGGGACATCTTTGGAATATATTTTACATAAACATGGACCCAGCCAGAGATCCTGTAGTGGCTTACAGAGGTGGAAGAGTTGCCGGGAGAGGCAGAGGATTACGTATCCGTGGTGGAAGACGACTGAGGTGAAGACCCAGAGTTGTAGTGTCAGATGAGATTAGGGCTACAATCATTGATTATGTTGTCAATCATAGTCTATCAATAAGAGATGCTGGTCTCAGAGTGCAGCCAAATTTGCAACGCTCAACTGTGTCATCTATTATAAGAACTTTCCAGCAAACTAACAGGTAAGATATGCATTCTGCATGGGCATCCAACTGTACTGAATATTACAGTAGAGTAGTAAATCAAGCAAAAGCTCTCCGAACCACTTGTGTATAATTCTAGTTCTATTTTAGGACCCAACGGTTACCAAATGGAGGGGGAGAGGTAGGATTTTCTCTGCTCAGCAGTAAGCTGCAATTGTTGAAATGGTCATTAGCAACAATGCCATAAAACTCAGAGAAATTCAAGAGAGAGTGTTGGCAGACAATAATATATTTCAAAATGTTGAAAGTGTAAGCACGACAACCATTGCTAGAGTCTTGACAAAGCATCATATCCGCATGAAGCAGGTGTACACTGTTCCCTTTGAGAGGAACTCTGATCGTGTCACGGAACTCCGGTACCAATATGTCCAGGTAAGATGTCTATATCCTGTAATACAGTACTGTTTTTAGTGTAAACAAAACCCACCAGAGCACTGCACACTCAGCAGTGATTTCAGTTACAGTATACTGTAATGTAAACTACTGTTATAGAATAACTGTTATGTTGCCCTGTGGATTTACAATATTTTAGAGTGTCATGGAGCTTGAAGCCAGGCCAACACCCCATATGTTCATCTTTGTGGATGAGGCTGGTTTTAACATGGCCAAAATATGCCGACGTGGAAGGAATGTGATTGGGAAAAGAGCAACAGTGAATGTCCTGGGCCAGAGGGGTGCCAACATCACAATGTGTGCCGCAATATCCTCTGAAGGATTGCTGTTACATAAACAACTAATTGGGCCGTAAAACACAGAGCGCCTCATTTCATTCATGGATGACCTCTATGGAAGGCTTTTGCCAGGTGAAGAAAGAGGGCAAGTCAGAAGAAATAGCGAAACCTGGGTGATTGTATGGGACAATGTGGTATTTCACCACTCCCATGGAGTCACAGAGTGGTTTGCAGCCCATCCCGGGATGGTGACACTTTTCCTCCCCCCTTACTCTCCCTTCCTCAACCCCATAGAATAATTATTTTCCTCATGGAGGTGGAAAGTTTATGACCACCATCCACATGATCAAATGTCACTCTTGGATGCAATGAATGCAGGATGCCTGGATATCTCTGCAGAAGATTGCCAGGGATGGATCAGGCATGCAAAGAGATTCTTTCCCAGGTGTATTACGCGAGAGGCCATACGGTGTGATGTGGATGAGAACTTGTGGCCCTATGCAGCAGACAGGGTTGACTAGCATTTTAATATATCTGTTTCATTTGGACAATATGCTATGCATATGCATAGTGTGTGTACACTGTTTGTTTGTTTAACAGTACTGGAATTATTCATTTTTGTGTATTTTGGAATTACTCTGCAAAAAGCAAAATACAGTAATTTGCAAAAATACAGGAAATTGTATTGAAGCATATTGCAGCCTTTCTGCTTTATTTCTTTACATACTGTATCTTGCAGGTCATTCTATACAGTACAGGTTTGCCACTCTTCTTTTGTAAAAATGACTGTTGATTCATCTAAAAAAATATGATATTAAAGACAAGTTGACACATTTTCAAGTGGTAGCTGTTTTTAGAGTTTTGTAGGTCATGATACTATGAATGACAAAGTGTGCATGTCGTGAGAGACTGTTAGCTTTCATTTGGTAGAAATATTTGCTTTTGAGACATGTAGGATGTGCATTGCCAAGTTGCATGTTGTTTTCATAACTGTAAGAGTTTAGAGTTTTGCACATGTATCCGCAGTATTGAACAATGCTTGTTAGCGATCGAAAAAAACTGTAAATGACAGACCGCACTACTGGCTCCTTAGCAAATTACCCCATGCTAATCCTGATTAATGTGCAACATTAACACTATGCACTGGTCAATTCATTGTCATTCATTGCATAATCATCAGTTTCTGTCAGTGGAATTTGCTAAACTTGTAACGGCAGTTTCCCGGACACAGATTAAGCCTATGTCCTGGACTAAAAAGCATGCTCAATGGAGATTCTCTATTAAAATGCTTTTTAGTCCAGGACTAGGCTTAATCTTTGTCCAGGAAACTGGCCTGTTATGCTCTCACACGTCCCTCAACAAATCCAAACAGAGTACACTACGGTGACCTAATAAAACGCATGGCTTTTGTCTGACCCAGCATGGGGAGAATGGAAAGTGATGCAAACAGAGGTTGCAGTAGTGGTCTTGAGTACACAGCCTGTACTGTACTGCACTGTAGCTAGGCACGGCCAGCTGTAGGACTACAGGACTGGCAGCAGCATGCAGTCACAAAGCCATGGTAACGCAGAGGCTTGGAGCTTCATATTGTATAGAGCTACCCCCAATGACTCTGGGCACACAGACAGATCGCCTGGGAGCAGGGAGCACTCACTTCTGTCATCATTACATTTGACATTTTAGTCATTTAGCAGACGCTCTTATCCAGAGTGACTTACAGTTACAACCACTTCTCTACATTCATCATGTGATAATATCATAATTTAATACAATTATGAAACCATTAATATCTTTGTAACACTTTAAACTAAACTCTGCTTCAAACTGTCTCAAAGAAAGTGGTATCTTAGTCAGTGGGTCAAGGAAGAAGTTAGCATTCACTGTTAGATGTGTAGTACATGTTTACAAATAAATACAGCAACCAGAACCACTTCAGTCCATCTCCAAGTCCTTGAATCCATTGAGAGGTGTGCAATCTTCCAACTCTAAGCATCTCTGTCTCTAGATACAACTACTGTGTTACCCAGTCCCACCAAGTCTTTGGGCACAAATGTCATACCCCACATCATACTGGACAGATAACTGTAGGTGAACAGTTCACAGGGAGTAAGCCAGTGTCACAGAGTGGGGTCAGGTCAGAGGTTAGACTTAGGTCCACTGTTGACTGGGATGGCCCTAAGCTCAGTCCGCATGCACAGGTACTCTCCAATCATGGCCATCAGAGCCATGCAGGCTACGTTGACCAGCCACCAGGACAAGGCCGCCGGGAGGTGGGCGTTGTAGATCCAACAGCCTATCATGTGGAAGAAGTGCACAGTGATGGTGAAGTCCAGACACTGCTTCCCTCGACGGATGAAGAACCACAGGCCCAGGACACTGGTAAGCGAGTTCAATCATGATGTGCTTTGAGAGGCTAGTTAAGGATCATATCACCTCCACCTTACCCGACACCCTAGACCCACTGCAGTTTGCATACCGCCCCAATAGATCCACGGATGATGCAATTGCCATCGCACTGCACACTGCCCTATCCCATCTGGACAAGAGGAATACCTATGTAAGAATGCTGTTCATTGACTACAGCTCAGCCTTCAACACCATAGTACCCTCCAAGCTCATCATTAAGCTTGGGGCCCTGGGTCTGAACCCCGCCCTATGCAACTGGGTCCTGGAATTCCTGACGAGC
This sequence comes from Coregonus clupeaformis, assembly GCF_020615455.1. NCBI lineage: Eukaryota > Metazoa > Chordata > Actinopteri > Salmoniformes > Salmonidae > Coregonus > Coregonus clupeaformis. Next base: position 29,239,249 of record NC_059209.1, on the reverse strand, counting down.
TGCCCCCAGGTGGTGAAAGTATGCAACAACAAGAATTCTAAAAAATGTATAATGGAAAGTGGTGAGTGCATATGTATTCACCTTTGCTATGAAGCCCCTAAATAAGATCTGGTGCAACCAATTACCTTCAGAAGTCACATAATTAGTTAAATAAAGTCCACATGTGTGCAATCTAAGTGTCACATGATCTGTCACATGATCTCAGTATATATACACCTGTTCTGAAAGGCCCCAGAGTCTGCAACACCACTAAGCAAGGGGCACCACCAAGCAAGCAGCACCATGAATACCAAGGAGCTCTCCAAACAGGTCAGGGACACATTTGTGGAGAAGTACAGATCAGGGTTGGGTTATAAAAAAATATCAGAAACTTTGAACATCCCACGGAGCACCATTAAATCCATTATTAAAAAATGGAAAGAATATGGCACCACAACAAACCTGCCAAGAGAGGGCCGCCCACCAAAACTCACGGACCAGGCAAGGAGTGCATTAATCAGAGAGGCAACAAAGAGACCAAAGATAACCCTGAAGGAGCTGCAAAGCTCCACAGCGGAGATTGGAGTATCTGTCCATAGAACCACTTTAAGCGGTACACTCCACAGAGCTGGGCTTTATGGAAGAGTGGCCAGGAAAAAAGCCATTGCTTAAAGAAAAAAATAAGCAAACACGTTTGGTGTTCGCCAAAAGGCATGTGAGAGACTCCCCAAACATATGGAAGAAGGTACTCTGGTCAGATGAGACAAATTATGTGTTATGATTTAACTGGATAGAACCCAAATGCAGACAAGTACACCAAGCCAGAGAAGTTTTAACAGGTTTATTATAATGTTCAATAGTCCAGGTTTCCAATAAATGGGGAAGAGCAAGTCCAGGTTACAGGGAGGGTACAGATCCAGGTCAGGGCAGGTGTGGTACCGTAATGTCCTAGTGTCCGTGGTGAGTCCAAAGGAGAGGCCCGATAGTGGAGAGCAGGATGGTGGTGGCAGGAGTGAAGCGGAGGCAGGAGTCAGGTTCCAAATATATGGTTGTCTTGACTATGATCTGACGATGAGTGGAAAGTTTGACCGGGTCTTAAAGGCTGAGGTGATTATGGTGAATGAGCTGCAGCTGGAACCCTGACTCCCGCACACCAGACTTCACTCCTGCAATCAAGGACAGACAGAGGGGAGGGGGAGAGCAGAGAGAGAGCTACCTAGCAGCAGTAGGCCTAACAGTACCCCCCTCTACGGACGCCACCTGGCGGCCGACAGGGTTTATCAGGATGTAACCTATGAAACTCACGAACCAGAGCAGGATCCACAATGAAGCTCCTGGGCACCCAGGAACGTTCCTCAGGACCATAACCCTCCCAATCCACCAGGTACTGGAAACCACGACCCCGGCGGCGAACATCCAGAAGTCGCCGGACAGTGTAGACCGGACCCCCACCCACGATCTTGGGCGGAGGAGGGGGACGAGAGGGCGGGCACAAAGGGCTAACCGACACAGGCTTAATCTGGGAAACATGAAAGGTGGAATGAACCCGTAGGGAGGCAGGAAGCTGTAGCTTAACCGCGCAGGGGTTAACAATAGACAGTATCTTGAACGGTCCTATAAAACGAGGCGCCATCTTCTTCGACTCCACCTTCAATGGAAGGTCCCGTGACTTCAGCCATACCTCTTGACCAGGAGAGTAACCGGGAGCCTGGGACCGGTGACGGTTGGCTTGCCTCTGCATGTACGCCGAAGCTCGGGACAGAGATACCCTGGCCTTCCTCCAGACCTTGCAGCAGCGGCGCATGTGGGACTGCACCGAGGGTACCGCAAGTTCCCTCTCTTGGGAAGGGAACAGGGGAGGTTGATAACCCAGAGCACACAGAAAAGGAGACAAACCAGAGGAAGCGTTAGTCAAGGTGTTATGAGCATATTCCACCCAGGGGAGCATGGAGCTCCATGACCCAGGGTTAGACCCAGTGACACAGCGAAGTGCGGTCTCCATCTCCTGGTTCGCTCTCTCGGCTTGCCCGTTGGTCTGGGGGTGATATCCAGAGGACAGGCTGGATGTAATGCCCAAAGCTTTACAGAAAGCTTTCCACACCTGGGAGACAAACTGGGGACCCCTGTCAGAGACAATATCCGTGGGTAGACCATGAGAGCGGAACACATGTTCAACCAAAATATCAGCCGTCTCTCTGGCAGTGGGCAGTTTAGGTAGGGCCAAAAAATGAGCGAACTTAGAAAAACGATCAATCACCGTAAGAATGACAGTCTTACCAGATGAGGGGGAAGTCCAGTGACAAAATCCATAGCGATATGCGACCAGGGCCGGCTGGGTATAGGTAGAGGTCGTAGATGACCAGCGCTGGCCTGGGTGGAGTTTTTACTTCGTGCACATACCGTACAAGCAGCAATGAAGGCTCGAGTGTCCGCCTCCATCGTGGCCCACCAGAACTTCCGTCGCACAAAGTCAAGGGTCCGCGAAACTCCAGGGTGACAGGTAAGGGGAGACGAGTGAGCCCACTGAAGTACCTGGGAGCGAGCAGACTCAGGGACAAACATCCGGTTAGGGAGGACCCCTCCCAGGGTCAGCTTGATGATGTTGAGCCTGTCTAACAATCCCCTCGATGTCACATGTGATGACTGCAATACTGCAGGTAGGAGGCAAAATGGGTTCAGGGTTACTACCAGTATCAACAGCCGAATGAACACGAGACAGGGCGTCAGGCTTGACGTTGCGTGACCCAGGACGGTAAGACAGAGAAAAATTGAATCTCCCAAAAAATAGTGCCCACCTGGCTTGACGGGGGTTGAGCTGCTTCGCTGACTGGAGGTAAGCCAGATTCTTATGATCCGTCCAAACGATGAAGGGTTGTTCCGCCCCCTCCAACCAATGTCGCCACTCCTCGAGAGCCAGCTTAACGGCGAGCAGTTCACGATTTCCAACATCATAATTCCTCTCTGCCTGAGAAAGTTTCCTTGAGAGAAAAGCACAGGGATGCAGTTTGTTATCTTCAGGAGAACGTTGTGACAACACTGCACCTACCCCAGTGTCGGATGCATCCACCTCCACGACAAACTGGCGGTCGGGGTCCGGCTGCATCAGAATGGGAGCCGAGGCGAAGCGATGTTTCAGTTCTTCGAACGCTGATTCGGCCCCTTCATTCCAAGCGAACGGTCGTGAGATGGAGGTGAGAGCGGTGAGTGGCGCCGCAATGCGGCTGTAGTCCTTGATGAACCTCCTATAGAAGTTCGCAAACCCCAGGAATCGTTGAAGTTGTTTTGCGGGTAGAGGGAGCTGGCCAGTCCGTGACAGCAGAGATCTTAGCTGGGTCCATCCGCAGCTCCCCCTGAGCTATGATGTAACCCAAAAAGAGGTCTCAGACACATGAAATTCACATTTCTCCATCTTCACAAACAGTTTGTTCTCCAACAACCTTTGCAACACCTGGCGCACATGCAGTTCATGTTCCTGGGAGGACTCTGAGAAAATCAAGATATCATCCAGATAGACAAAAACAAACCGATTCAACATGTCCCGAAGGACATCATTGACTAGTGCCTGAAAAACAGCAGGGGCATTAGACAACCCAAAAGGCATAACCCGATACTCAAAATGTCCCAAGGGTGTGTTGAAGGCAGTCTTCCATTCATCACCCTTACGAATGCGCACCAGGTGATACGCATTTCGTAGATCCAGTTTCGTAAAGATGGTAGCACCATGAAGGAGGGGAAAAGCAGAATTAATCAAAGGCAGAGAATACTTGTTCTTAATGGTGATGTTGTTAAGTCCACGGTAATCAATACAGGGTCTGAGGGTCTTATCCTTCTTAGCAACAAAAAAAGAATCCCGCTCCTACAGGTGACGAGGAAGGACGCATAATACCTGCCGCCAAGGAGTCCCGAATGTAGTTCTCCATAGCCTCCGTCTCCGGCCGGGAGAGATTGTACAGGCGACTGCTGGGGGAGCGGGGCTCCTGGCTGGAGGTCAATGGCGCAGTCGTAAGGCCGGTGAGGAGGAAGAGAAGTAGCTCTGTGTTTGCAGAAAACGGATGCCAGGTCATGATACACGTCAGGAACAGCAGAAAGATCCATGGACTCCAGTGGAGGTTGAGGCACAGTACTGGCAGGAGTCTGAGCAGAACACAAACAATTCACATGACAAAATGTGCTCCATGAAACAATGCTACCTGTCACCCAATCAATGTGTGGATTGTGTTTTATGAGCCAGGGGATACCAAGGACCAGGGGAGTCTGTGGGCAGTCGATAATATGGAATTGAATGTTCTCCTGATGATTTCCCGACACTCTAAGACAAACAGGAACAGTCTGATGGGTAATGCGGGTCAACAATTGTCCATTTAGACCCTTAGCCTGCAGCGGACAGTCCATAGGAACAGTCTCCAAATCCATTTGTTGAGCCCACTCTCTATCCAAAAAGCTTTCGTCGGCACCAGAGTCAATCAGCGCACTAACAGAGAAATTCTGGGACTGCCACTGGAGGGATGCCTGGAGCAGAATGCGGGGAGAAGAGGAAGAATCCGCTGCTCGGCTCACCAAAACTTCTCCCATAAATGATGAGCCGGCCCTTTTCCCCGGACGAACTGGGCAGGAAGGAACGAAATGACCAGCTTCTCCGCAATACAGGCAGACCCGAGCCTGAATACGACGTGCACGCTCCTCTGAGGACAACCGTGCACGACCCACCTCCATGGCTTCGGGTTCAGTGCTCCTCGTATCGACTCGGGAAGACACGGCTCTCTCCGTAGGGACGATGCAGGGAGGAGTTTGTTGATGACAGACAGGTTGCTTGGAACTAGCACTCCTCTCCGGCGGCGCTCCCGAATCCGATTATCCAACCTGATAGTGAGTGAAATAAGATTATCCAGCGTAGGCGATTCATCATATGACACCAATTCATCTTTTAAAGTCTCAGACAAAGCATTGATGAACACTCCTTGTAATGCCTCGTCATTCCAACCACTCACTGCTGCTAAAGTCCGAAACTCCACTGCCATCTCCGCCACACTCACGAGCCCCTGCCGAAGAGAAAACAACCGTTTCGCAGCCTCCTTGCCTCGTACGGGGTGGTCAAAAACCTTCCTCATCTCCGTGGTGAAGGCCACGTAAGCGTTGCAAATGTCCGACTGACTCTCCCAGACCGCGGATCCCCAGGCACGAGCGGAACCGCTAGTAGAGTTGATAAGGTAGGCAATACGGGCTCTTTCTGAGGCGTAGGTGAGGGGCTGTTGTTCAAACACTAACGAGCATTGAGTCAAAAAATCGCCACAGGTTCCCATGTTCCCGTCATAGCGCTCTGGAGCAGGAACAAAAGGCTCTCTGATCTGGGCTGAAGGGGTAGTAAGGGCAGACACTTGATTGGTGAGTAATTGAACCTGATTAAGCAGCACCTGACTGTCCTCAGCAATCGTCTTAAACAGGGTATCATGTTGGCCAAGTAGAATGCCCTGATTGGCTATGGCAGTCCAAATTTGAGTGCACTCTGGGGTGGTATCCGAGCTACTGTCTGCTGGGTTCATGTTGGTCAGATCATACTGTTATGATTTAACTGGATAGAACCCAAATGCAGACAAGTACACCAAGCCAGAGAAGTTTTAACAGGTTTATTATAATGTTCAATAGTCCAGGTTTCCAATAAATGGGGAAGAGCAAGTCCAGGTTACAGGGAGGGTACAGATCCAGGTCAGGGCAGGTGTGGTACCGTAATGTCCTAGTGTCCGTGGTGAGTCCAAAGGAGAGGCCCGATAGTGGAGAGCAGGATGGTGGTGGCAGGAGTGAAGCGGAGGCAGGAGTCAGGTTCCAAATATATGGTTGTCTTGACTATGATCTGACGATGAGTGGAAAGTTTGACCGGGTCTTAAAGGCTGAGGTGATTATGGTGAATGAGCTGCAGCTGGAACCCTGACTCCCGCACACCAGACTTCACTCCTGCAATCAAGGACAGACAGAGGGGAGGGGGAGAGCAGAGAGAGAGCTACCTAGCAGCAGTAGGCCTAACATTATGAGCTTTTTGGCCATCAAGGAAAACGCTATGTCTGGCGCAAACCCAACACCGCTCATCACACCATCCCCACAGTGAAGCATGGTGGTGGCAGCATCATGCTGTGGGGATGTTTTTCATCGGCAGGGACTGGGAAACTGGTCAGAATTGAAAGAATGATGGATGGAGTTAAATACAGGGATATTCTTGAGGGAAACCTGTTTCAGTCTTCCAGAGATTTGAGACTGGAACAGAGGTTCACCTTCCAGCAGGACAATTACCCTAAGCATACTGCTAAAGCAACACTTGAGTGGTTTAAGAGGAAACATTTAAATGTCTTGGAATGGCCTAGTCAAAGCCCAGACCTCAATCCAATTGAGAATCTGTGGTATGACTTAAAGATTGCTGTACACCAGCGGAACCCATCCAACTTGAAGGAGCTGGAGCAGTTTTGTCTTGAAGAATGGGCAAAAATCCCAGTGGCTAGATGTGCCAAGCTTATAGAGACATACCCCAAGAGACTTGCAGCTGTAATTGCTGTAAAAGGTGGCTCTACAAAGTATTGACTTTGGGGGGGTGAATAGTTATGCACGCTCAAGTTTTCTGCTTTTTTGTCTTATTTGTTGTATGTTTCACAATAAAAAATATTTTGCATCTTCAAAGTGGTAGGCATGTTGTGTAAATCAAATGATACAAACCCCCCAAAAAATCAATTTTCATTCCAGGTTGTAAGGCAACAAAATAGGAAAAATGCCAAGGGGGGTGAATACTTTCGCAAGCCACTGTACTTCCTGTTCACCCATGACTGCATGGCCACGCACGCCTCCAACTCAATCATCAAGTTTGCAGACGACGCAAAAGTGGTAGGCCTGTTTACCAACAACGTCGAGACAGCCTACAGGGAGAAGGTGAGGGCCCTGGCGGAGTGGTGCCAGAAAAATAACCTCTCCCTTAACGTCAACAAAATAAATTAGCTGATCGTGGACTTCAGGAGACAGCAGAGGGAGCAAACCCCCATCCACATCAACAGGGCCACTGTGGAGAAGGTTCTTCAGTTTACACATCACTGACAATCTGAAGTGGTCCACCCACACAGAGAGGCTGAAGAACTTCAGCTTGGCCCATAAGACCCACACAAACTTTTACACGTGCACCATTGAGAGCATCCTGACGGGCTGTATCACCGCCTAGTACGGCAACTACACCGTCCGCAATGCAGTGCTCTCCAGAGAGTGGTGCGGTCAGCCCAACACATCACCGGGGGCACACTGCCTGCCCTCCAGGACATCTCCAACACCCGGTGTCACAGGAAGGCCAAGAAGATCATCAAGGACTTCAGCCACCCGAGCCACGGCCTGTTCACCCCGCTATTATCCAGAAGGTGAGGTCAGTATTGGTGCATCAAAGCTGGGACAGAGAGACTGAAAAACAGCTTCTATCTCAAGGCCATCAGACTTAAATAGCTATTACTGGCCGGCCTCAACCCAGTACCCTGCCCTGAACTTAGTCACTGTCACTAGCAAGCTACCACCCGGTTACTCAACCCTGCACCTTAGAAGCTGCTGCCCTATGTACATAGACATGGAACACTAGTTACTTTAATAATGGAACACTGGTAACTTTAAAAATGTTTACATACTGTTTTACCCATTATATGTATATTCTGTATTCTAGTCAAGGCCATCCTATTCAACTATTGCTGTACATATACAATTATATCCTACGTATTATTTAGATATACTACATGTTCTATCCACATACTGCCCATGATGTCTACACATCCCATCACATACAGTGCATTCGGAAAGTATTCAGACACCTTCCATTTTTCCACATTTTGTTACGTTACAGCCTTATTCTAAAATGGATAAAATTATTTGTTTTCCTCACCAATCTACACACAATATCCCATAATGACAAATTGAAAAAAGATTTTTATACATTTTTGCAAATGTATTAAAAATAAAAAACAGAAATATTCAGACCCTTTGCTATGAGACTCAAAATTGAGCTCAGGTGCATCCTGTTTCCATTGATCATCCTTGAGATGTTTCTACAACTTGATTGGAGTCCACATATGGTAAATTCAATTGATTGGACATGATTTGGAAAGGCACACACCTGTCTGTATAAGGTCCCACAGTTGACACTGCATGTCAAAGCAAAAACCAAGCCATGAGGTCGAAGGAATTGTCTGCAGAGCTCCGAGACAGGATTGTGTCGAGGCACAGATCTGGGGAAGGGTACCAAAAAAATTCTGCAGCATTGAAGGTCCCCAAGAACACAGTGGCCTCCATCATTCTTAAATGGAAGAAGTTTGGAACCACCAAGACTCTTCCTAGAGATGGCCGCCTGGCCAAACTGAGCAATCGGGGTAGAAGGGCCTTGGTCAAGGAGGTGACCAAGGACCCAGTGGTCACTCTGATGGAGCTCCAGAGTTCCTCTGGAGAACCTTCCAGAAGGACAACCATCTCTGCAGTGCTCCACCAATCAGGCCTTTATGGTAGAGTGGCCAAACGGAAGCCACTCCTCAGTAAAAGGCACATGAAAGCCCGCTTGGAGTTTGCCAAAAGGCACCTAAAGACTCTCAGACCATGAGAAACAAGATCCTCTGGTCTGATGAAACCAAGTTTGGACTCTTTGGCCTGAATGCAGAGCGTCACATCTGGAGGAAACCTGGATCCATCCCTACGGTGAAGCATGGTGGTGGCAGCATCATGCTGTGGGGATGTTTTTCAGCGGCAGGGACTGGGAGACTAGTCAGGATCGAGGGAAAGATGAACAGAGCAAAGTACAGAAAAATCCTTGATGAAAACCTGCTCAGGACCTCAGACCGGGGTGAAGGTTCACCTTCCAACAGGACAACAACCCTAAGCACACAGCCAAGACAACGCAGGAGTGGCTTCGGGACAAGTCTCTGAATGTCCTTGAGTGGCCTAAACAGAGCCTCGACTTGAACCCGATCGAACATCTCTGGAGAGAACTGAAAATAGCTGTGCAGCGATGCTCTCCATCCAACCTGACAGAACTTGAGAGGATCAGCAGAGAAGAATGGGAGAAACTTCCCAAATACAGGTGTGCCAAGCTTGTAGCGTCATACCTAAGAAGACTCAAGGCTGTAATTGCTGCCAAGGTGCTTCAACAAAATACTGAGTAAAGGGTCTAAATACTTATGTAAATGTGATATTTATGTTTTATAAGGCTGTAACGTAACAAAGTGTGGAAAAAGTGAAGGGGTCTGAATACTTTCCGCATGCACTGTATGTACATATAGGAAGGGGTAAAGTGACTAGGCAACAGGATAGATAATAAACAGCAGAAGCAGCGTATGTAATGAGTCCAAAAAGTAAGTGGAATAAGGGTCAATGCAGATAGTCCGGGCAGCTATTGGTTAACTATTTAACTAACTATTTAGCAGTCTTATGGCTTGGGGGTAGAAGCTGTTCAGGGTCCTTTTGGTTCCGGACTGCTGGCAGAGAGAACAATCTATGACTCTGGTGGCTGGAGTCACAAGTTTTAGGGCCTTCCTCTGACACCGCCTGGTATAGAGGTCCTGGATGGCAGGGAACTCGGCCCCAGAGATGTACTCGGCCTTACGCACTACCCTCTGTAGTGCCTTGTGGTCGGATACCAAGCAGTTGCCATACCAAGGGGTGATGCAGCCAGTCAAGATGCTCTCAATGGTGCAGCTGTATAACATTTTTAGGATCTGAGAGCCCAAAACAAACAGTGTTGACAGATCCATAACAAAGTGACATTATAAATCAATTACAGGAGGCACGTGTATTCCCTTCCCCACCTCCTTAACTAAAAGAGAGAGAGAAGGAACAGAGAGAAAAAGTGTGAGTGAGAAAGAGAAGGGGGAGGCAGGACTTTGGGAATAGCTTTACAGTGAGAGAAATGGCAGTGTGTGACAGGTGAAATATGAGTTCCACTGATGCAGCAACAGGGGAATATAGCCAGTAGGTTTGAGAGACTTTTGCCCTTATTCCTTATAAGTACAGGTCTGCCTGGATTCAGGCTAAATCACATCTCATATATCAGTGAATGACTCACTTTGCATTTGACCTTGAAGCATTTACCTACAGAGTGGCACATTCACTCCTTTTATGTAACCAGGCCTCTCTTCTGGGTATGTTTTTAGGTAGTGTTTCCTGGCTGGATGCAGCCACCACTCATATTGTAGATTATTTCATTGATCAACACACATTTTACATTTTAGTCATTTAGCAGACGCTCTTATCCAGAGCGACTTACAGTTAGTGAGTGCATACATTTTCATACTGGCCCCCCGTGGGAAACGAACCCACAACCCTGGCGTTGCAAGCGCCATGCTCTACCAACTGAGCTACACGGGGCCCCATGTATGAGAAGGTTGAGTGACCGTGAAAGTCAATTCACACTCCTTCCACAATACAGATCCAGCGGAGGGGGTTCTAGATACTAGGGTGTCATTCCATAGTAATAATACCCCATAGGGCTCTGGACAAAAGTAGTGCACTATACAGGGAATACGGTGCCATTTGGGATTGAGCCTAGATTATGTTGTCTTTGCCAGGGTAATGAGGGGATCTGAGGTCTGATAGTGAAGTGTGCCATGTCTCCTTCAGACCAGTGACTCTCAGATATAGATGGCTTGTCCCTAGAGCACAACAGGTCACCAGCGTTGAACAGTGAGGTAAATCACATCCCGACCCCAGCCTCAATCCCCAGCACAGTTCCTCTCTCTGGGTCTTTTCCATTAGATTACTAAATCAATGTAGGACAGCTGATTTATATTCCACACAGGACAGATATATCTAGTGGGAGGAGGATAAAAGATGGCTGGACACTCTCACTCTCTTGCGCCCGCCTGTTTGATTTATTATTAAGTCCTTTCTTGATAGTTCTCTTGATGTAAATGGTATGGATGATCAAATTAGCACATACAGTATTGCAATTACTCTCCACTTGCCACAAAGTTGGAAGCACAATCGTAATTGTATGCTGTAGCGTTAAGAGTTCCCTTCACTCGAACCATGAAACACAGCCCCAGACCATTATTCCTCCTCCACCAAACTATACAGTTGGCACTATGCATTGGCGCAGGTAGCGTTCTCCTGGCATCTGCCAAACCCAGATTTGTCCGTTGGACTGCCAGATGGTGAAGTGTGATCACGCCAGAGAACGCGTTTTTCTACTGCTCCAGAGTCCAATGGCGGTGAGCTTTACCCCACTCCAGCCGACGCTTCACATTGCGCATGGTGATCTTAGGCTTGCGTGCGGCTGTTCGGCCATGGAAACCCATTTCATGAAGCTCCCAACGAACAGTTCTTGTGTTGACGTTGCTTCCAAAGGCAGTTAGGAACTCAGTAGTTAGTGTTGCAACCGAGGACAGACGATTTTTACATGCTACGCGCTTAAGCATTTACATTTTTTTTACATTTTAGTCATTTAGCAGACGCTCTTATCCAGAGCGACTTACAGTTAGTGAATGCATACATTTTTTATTTTTTATTTTTCATACTGGCCCCCCGTGGGAATTAAGCACTCGGCGATCCCGTTCTGTGAGCTTGTGTGGTGTACCACTTCGCGGCTGAGCCGCTGTTGCTCCTAGACGTTTCCACTTCACAATAACAACACTTACAGTTGACCGGGGCAGCTCTAACAGGGCAGGAATTTGACGAACTGACTTGTTGGAAAGGTGGCATCCTATGACGGTGCCACGCTGAAAGTCACTGAGCTCTTCAGTAAAGCCATTCTACTGCCAATGTTTGTCTATGGATATTCCATGGCTGTGTGCTCGATTTTATACACCTGTCAGCAACGGGTGTGGCTGAAATAGCCGAATCCACTAATTTGAAGGTGTGTCCACATACTTTTGTATATATAGTGTATGACAATTTGCTGTTGCAGATAATATAATTGTTTTCTATGCCGTATTATTTAATTTATTAATGTATTATTTTATTATTATGTCCACTCAATCTCCTACTACAGAATAGTGCAGGGATAAACACCTTGGGCATTTAATACATGCTTTATTAGCATTATTTGGTTTATATAAAGCAATATGTCTCTGAATAGGGGAAACAGGGGGATGATATCAAAATTGGACTGGGACCTGAAATCGGCCCGGGGATTTTCTAAAACACCAGCCCATTTCTTTCCTCAAGGCCCCCGTTATGAGCCAATAATGATAATTCTACGCCAAGAAAAATACTATTTAGACCAGCCCACTGGGTTAAAGATGGACCAGCCAATCTGGCACTTGCCCAAACTGCGCAATGACCAGACCGTTTCTGGATGAAATGGAGAGGGCTGCAGCATGCAATTAATTCCCTATACAATCTACAGCCGTGAAGTCCCCAGACCACTGTCTTTGTGTAGTCAGTGGTGATGCGGGAGTCTCTGCCTCCTATGCCCGCTGGTAGATAAACTGGTCTGGCCTAACCCAGCTATGGCTCTGCATGTCTCAGATGCTTCAGTGCACTGCTTCTCTCTTCTCAAATCAAATCAAATAAATGCTTGTGTTCCTAGCTCCAACAGTGCAGTAATATCTAACAATACACAACAATATACACAAATCTAAAAGTAAAATAATATAATTAAGAAATATAGAAATATTAGGACGAGCAATGTCGGAGTCCGGAATATAAATATATAAATACAGTGCATTCGGAAAGTATTCAGACCCTTTGACATTTTCCACATGTTGTTATATTACAGCATTATTCTAAAATTGATTCAATAGTTTTTTTTCCCTCATCAATCTACACACAATACCGCATAATGACAAATCAAAAACAGGTTTATAGAAATCTTTGCAAATATCACATTTACATAAGTATTCAGACCCTTTACTCAGTACTTTGTTGAAGCACCTTTGGCAGCGATTACAGCCTCGACTCTTCATGGGTATGACGCTACAAGCTTGGCATACCTGTATTTGGGGAGTTTCTCCCATTCTTCGCTGCAGATCCTCTCAAGCTATGTCAGCTTGGATGGGGAGCGTCACTGTACAGCTATTTTCAGGTCTCTCCAGAGATGTCCGGGCTCTGGCTGGGCCACTCAAGGACATTCAGAGACTTGTCCCGAAGCGTTGTCTTGGCTGTGTGCTTAGGGTCGTTGTCCTGTTGGAAGGTGAACCTTCAATCAAATCAAATCAAATGTTATTTGTCACCTGTGCCGAATACATCAGGTGTAGACCTTACAGTGAAATGCTTACTTACAAGCCCTTAACCAACAATGCAGTTTTAAGAAAGAATACCAAAAAAAAATCACACAAAAATTTCAATATAAAATAGTATGAAATAAAAGTAACAAATAATTTAAGAGCAGCATTAAAAATAACAATAGCGAGGCTATGTACAGGGGGTACCGATACTGAGTCAATGTGCGGGGGCACCGGTTAGTCGAGGTAATTGAGGTAAGGGGGGGTAGAAAAATAGTCTGGGTAGCCATTTGATTAGATGTTCAGGAGTGTTATGGCTTGGGGGTAGAAGCTGTTTAGAAGCCTCTTGGACCTAGACTTGGCGCACCTGAACCACTTGCCGTGCGGTAGCAGAGAGAACAGTCTATGACTAGGGTGGCTGGAGTCTTTGACAATTTTTAGGACCTTCCTCTGACACCGCCTGGTATAGAGGTCCTGGATGGCAGGAAGCTTGGCCCCAGTGATGTACTGGGCCATACGCACTACCCTCTGTAGTGCCTTGCGGTCGGAGGCCGAGCAGTTGCCATACCAGGCAGTGATGCAACCAGTCAGGATGCTGTCGATGGTGCAGCTGTAGAACCTTTTGAGGATCTGAGGACCCACGGCAAATCTTTTCAGTCTCCTTAAGGGGAATAGGTTTTGTCGTGCCCTCTTCACGACTGCTTGGACCATATTAGTTTGTTGGTGATGTGGACACCAAGGAACTTGAAGCGCTCAACCTGCTCCACTACAGCCCTGTCGATGAGAATGGGGGCGTGCTCGGTCCTCTTCTTTTTCCTGTAGTCCACAATCATCTCCTTTGTCTTGATCACGTTGAGGGAGAGGTTGTTGTTCTGGCACCACATGGCCAGGTCTCTGACCTCGTCCCTATAGGCTGTCTCGTCGTTGTCTGTGATCAGGCCTACCACTGTTGTGTCATCTGCAAACTTAATGATGGTGTTGGAGTCGTGCCTGGCCATGCAGTCATGGGTGAACAGGGAGTACAGGAGGGGATTGAGCACGCACCCCTGAGGGGCCCCTGTGTTGAGGATCAGCATGGCAGATGTGTTGTTACCTACCCTTACCACCTGGGGGCGGCCCGTCAGGAAGTCCAGGATCCAGTTGCAGAGGGAGGTGTTTAGTCCCAGGGTCCTTAGCTTAGTGATTAGCTTAGAGGGCACTATGGTGTTGAACGCTGAGCTGTAGTCAATGAATAGCATTCTCACATAGGTGTTCCTTTTGTCCAGGTGTGAAAGGGCAGTGTGGAGCGCAATAGAGATTGCGTCATCTGTGGATCTGTTGGGGCGGTATGCAAATTGGAGTGGGTCTAGGGTTTCTGGGATAATGGTGTTGATGTGAGCCATGACCAGCCTCAAAGCACTTCATGGCTACAGATATGAGTGCTACGGGTCAGTAGTCATTTAGGCAGGTTACCTTAGTGTTCTTGGGCACAGGGACTATGGTGGTCTGCTTGAAACATGTTGGTATTACAGACTCAGACAGGGAGAGGTTGAAAATGTCAGTGAAGACTCTTGCCAGTTGGTCAGTGCATGCTCTGAGTACACGTCCTGGTAATCCGTCTGGCCCTGCGGCCTTGTGAATGTTGACCTGTTTAAAGGTCTTACTCACATCGGCTACGGAAAGCGTGATCACACAGTTGTCCGGAACAGCTGATGCTCTCATGCATGTTTCAGTGTTACTTGCCTCGAAGCGAGCATAGAAGTAATTTAGTTCATCTGGTAGGATCGTGTCACTGGGCAGATCGCGGCTGTGCTTCCTTTTGTAGTCTGTTATAGTTTGCAAGCCCTGCCACATCCGACGAGCATTGGAGCTGGTGTAGTACTATTCGATCTTAGTCCTGTATTGACGCTTTGCCTGTTTGATGGTTCGCCTGAGGGCATAGCGGGATTTCTTATATGTTTCCGGGTTAGAGTCCCGCTCCTTGAAAGTGGCAGCTCTACCCTTTAGCTCAGTGTGGATGTTGCCTGTAATCCATGGCTTCTGGTTGGGGCATGTATGTACAGTCACTGTGGGGACGATGTCATCGATGCACTTGTTGATGAAGCCAGTGACTGATGTGGTGTGCTCCTCAATGCCATCGGAAGAATCCCGGAACATATTCCAGTCTGTGCTAGCAAAACAGTCCTGTAGCTTAGCATCTGCTTCATCTGACCACATTTTTATTGAAAGAGTCACTGGTGCTTCCTGATTAAATTTTTGCTTGTAAGCAGGAATCAGGAGGATAGAATTATGGTCAGATTTGCCAAATGGAGGGCGAGTGAGAGCTTTGTACACGTCTCTGTGTGTGGAGTAAAGGTGGTCTAGAGTTTTTTTTCCTCTGATTCCACATTTAACATGCTGGTAGAAATGAGGTAAAACGGATTTAAGCTTCCCTGCATTAAAGTCCCCGGTCACTAGGAGCGCCGCCTCTGGATGAGTATTTTCCTGTTTGCTTATGGCCGTATACAGTTCATTGAGTGTGGTCTTAGTGCCAGCATCGGATTGTGGTGGTAAATAGACAGCTACGAAGAATATAGATGAAAACTCTCTTGGTAGATAGTGTGGTCTACAGCTTATCATGAGATACTCTACCTGAGCAAAACCTCAAGACTTCCTTAGATATCGTGCACCAGCTGTTGTTTACAAATATACATAGACCGCTAACCTCTTGTCTTACAGAGGCTGCTGTTCTATCCTGCCGATACAGTGTATAACCCGCCAGCTGTATGTTATTCATGTCTTTGCTCAGCCACGACTCGTGAAACATAAGATATGACAGTTTTTAATGTCCCGTTGGTAGGATATACGTGCTTGTAGTTCGTCCACTTTATTATCAAGCGATTGCAAATTGGCCAATAGTATCGATGGCAAAGGCAGATTAGCCACTCGTCGCCGGCTTCTTACCAGGCACCCCGATCTCCTTCCGCAATATCTCCTTTTCTTTCTACTGCAAATTACGGGGATGAAGGCCCTGTCGAGTGTCTTTTGCAAATCCCTCTCGTCCTACTCATTAAAGAAAAATGATTCATCCAGTTCAAGGTGAGTAATTGCTGTTCTGATGTCCAGAAGCTCTTTTTGGTCATAGGAGACGGTAGCAGCAACATTATGTATAAAATAAGTTACAAACAATGCGAAAAAACACTAAAAATAGCAGAGTTGGTTAAGAGTCCGGCGCCATTGTACCCCAGTCTGAGGTCCTGAACGCTCTGGAGCAGGTTTTTATCAAGGATCTCTCTGTACTTTGCTCCGTCCATCTTTCCCTTGATCCTGACTAGTCTCCCAGTCCCTGCCGCTGAAAAACATCCCCACAGCATGATGCTGCCACCACCATGCTTCACCGTAGGGATGTTGCCAGGTGTCCTCCAGACGTGACGCTTGGCATTCAGGTCAAAGAGTTCAATCTTGGTTTCATCAGACCAGAGAATCTTGTTTCTCATGGTCTGAGAGTCTTTAGGTGCCTTTTGGCAAACTCCAAGCGGGCTTTCATGTGCCTTTTACTGAGGAGAGGCTTCCATCTGGCCACTCTACCATAAAGGCCTGATTGGTGGAGCACTGCAGAGATGGTTGTCCTTCTGGAAGGTTCTCCAGAGTAACTCTGGAGCTCTGTCAGAGTGACCATTGGGTTCTTGGTCACCTCCCTGACCAAGGCCTTTCTCCCCCGATTGCTCAGTTTGGCCGGGCGGCCATCTCTAGGAAGAGTCTTGGTGGTTCCAAACTTCTTCCATTTAAGAATGATGGAGGCCACTGTGTTCTTGTGGACCTTCAATGCTGCAGAATTTCTTGGTACCCTTCCCCAGATCTGTGCCTCGACACAATCCTGTCTCGGAGCTCTGCGGACAATTCCTTCGACCTCATGGCTTGGTTTTTGCTTTGACAAGCACTGTCAACTGTGGGACCTTATACAGACGTGTGTGCCTTTCCAAATCATGTCCAATCAATTGAATTTACCACAGGTGGTCTCCAATCAAGTTGTACAAACATCTCAAGGATGATCAATGGAAACAGGATGCACCTGAGCTCAATTTCGAGTCTCATAGCAAAGGTTTTGAATACTTATGTAAATAAGGTATTTCAGTTTTTTTATTTTTAATAAATGTGCGAACATCTCTATAAACCTGTTTTTGCTTTGTCATTATGGGGTATTGTGTGTAGATTGAAGAGGGAAAAAAATACTTTTATCAATTTTTGAATTAGGCTGTAACGTACCAAATTGTGGAAAAAGTCAAGTGGTCTGAATACTTTCTGAATGCATTGTATCTACCTCAATTACCTCGTACCCCTGCACATGGACTCAGTACTGGTACCCTGTGTATATAGCCAAGTTATCATTACTCATTGTGTATTTATTCTGCATGTTATTATTTTTCTATTATTTCTATTTTTTTCTCTCTGCATTCTTGTGAAGGGCCTGTAAGTAAGCATTTCACTGTAAGTCTACACCTGGTGATTATGAAGCATGTGACAAATACATTTGATATATTTCTGAGGGAATTAGATTAAAAAATAAATAATTCAGCTGACATTCAATCAGACGTAACACAATTTACCAAGGCAGATGGAACAATGGTTTTCCAATATAATATTACGCTATTTGTTGGTATGGAGCTGAATATTTTATATGACCTGTACTCCCTTCTGAGAACTCAGGGCTGCTGGTGCTAAAGGGAATGTCACAAATGAACATGACCATTGCTGCTGGTGCTAAGGGGAATGTCACAAAGGGAAAGGAAAGGGGGATACCTTGTCAGTTGCACAACTGACTGCATTCAACTGAAATGTGTCTTCCGCATTTAACCAAACGCCTCTGAATCAGAGAGGTGCGGGGGGCTGCCTTAATCGACATCTAAGTCATCGGTGCCCAGGGAGAAGTTGTTGTGGGGGTTAACTGCCTTGCTCAAGAGCAGAATGGCAGATTTGGTGCTAAAGGGAATGTCACAAACAAACATGATGTCTGCTCTGATATAATGAGTGTTGGCACTCCCCTGGGCTACAGTATTATGTGTAAAGGTCTAGGAGGAGAAAGAGGATGATATGCACATCCTACACTTGAGAATATCGGTGCTGGGCAACAAACATAAAACCCACAGAGATAAAGGAATGAGAGGCCTGCACATAGAATATTGCTGCTCCCCAGTGCTTGATTCCTGCACCCAAATACACAGTGCACAAAAGGAGTAGGTCCTCCTCTTGCACAGAGTCTCTCCTCAACATAAAACAAACAGTATTAATGAAAAAATGTAGGCTAAACTTGTAGGATATAGAACCTCCAAAAACACCTGGAAAACCAAAGTACACCTTACCATATGAACTGCTATTACTATCCGAGAGAAGCACAGATTCATTATTTTTCATCTAAAAAACAGTGTTGGAAGACAGATTTCCTCCCCCATTCTGTCCAGGCAGAGACTTACAGTTGGGATTCTTCCCCCTCCTCTCAGTGTTACAGTGAGTTGGGTGGTGGTGGTTGCCACAGGCTACTAGGCAGGGATTGAGTGATGGTGACGTTCACTCCTTTCGTGTGGCTGCTCATGCAAAAATGTCATAAGCCAAAACAGTGTCAGACTCAGCCACAGAGAGCAACAGGGGATGCAGAGTGACATGGCAGCCTGTGACAACAAAGTGGCCCCTTTTAAATGTTCTTGCTGTCATCGTGTGTGTTTCTTTTGTGTTTACCTGACAAAATCCTGCCATACACCCATCTGCTTCTTCCTCTCTGTAGCTGTGCTTCCTAATGATGATCTAGTGAATATCTCGACTATAACCGGAATTGTATCCCAAATGGCCCCCTATTCCTTAAGACGTCCTCCAGTGATTATTGAACTTTTCCGATTGAAAACCGATATCCCAAGTATAAACACAGTAAAGTACACACATTAAAGGGTAAAGATATATATATGTTTCAAGCTAAATTCTGTTTGTTTTTTTAGACCCAACTGCAAAATTCAGGGAATAGGGCATTCAAGGAGTTGGTATGATGTTGACTTTGTGATGTCATCGGCCTCCCCCTTGCTTGAGGAACAATAGAGGAGCAATAGAGAACAAAAGAGGAAAGGCCCACTTATTCCATGTCATGAGGATACTTGGACCACCTATTGAAATGTACCATTTGTTAAGTAAATAAGGTGTTAAATGAGGTGAAAAGGAGACTGGAATAGGACTTTAAATACTGCACTACATTTAACCAGAGTCATGTAATGCACTATGAAGGGAATAGGGTGCCATTTGGGATGTAGTCATGGTTTCAGGGAACACTTTTGTGTGTTCTGTATGGTAGTTTCCTCAAGGAACCCCACAATTGTTTTATTTCATGAAAGCTAGTGACCAGGCTGTCCCCTATGACACTTTAACCTTTAAGAACAATATTTATTATGCTAGAGATGCCTCATTCAATGTCTGGATGTGAATGTGTTGGTAATCTCTGCACATAAGGAACCTGTCTCAAGAGGACACTGCTCAAACTGGCTTGATTGTGAAAAATGCAGACATTCCCCACTTACTATGAAAAATGTGTAAGCTCTCAACCACAGCTTAACCAAACCTTTTATTTCAAGAATGGCCAAAAGGGACATAAATTATATAGTGACATGAAAATAAACTGTACCCTTAATCTTTTAATTCTGATTTACAGAGGACACCTTTAAGGTTGTAATGCATCCTCTGTAATGCATTGACAGTACATCTATTGTTTTCGTATGAGAGGCAATGGCCCATGGGAATGTTGGACTGTTCAGTGACAGAAATGAAGGAAACATGTCATAATGCCATAAGAGATCACAAACACCAACATCAGTAGAATGAATGCCACATACATCCATACTTCAGTTAGCTGTAACTGTAAGTACAGTGAGGGAAAAAAGTATTTGATCCCCTGCTGATTTTGTACGTTTGCCCACTGACAAAGACATGATCAGTCTATAATTTTAATGGTAGGTTTATTTGAACAGTGAGAGACAGAATAACAACAAAAAAATCCAGAAAAACGTATGTCAAAAATTTTATAAATTGATTTGCATTTTAATGAGGGAAATAAGTATTTGACCCCTCTGCAAAACATGACTTAGTACTTGGTGGCAAAACCCTTGTTGGCAATCACAGAGGTCAGACGTTTCTTGTAGTTGGCCACCAGGATTGCACACATCTCAGGAGGGATTTTGTCCCACTCCTCTTTGCAGATCTTCTCCAAGTCATTAAGGTTTCAAGCCTGACGTTTGGCAACTCGAACCTTCAGCTCCCTCCACAGATTTTCTATGGGATTAAGGTCTGGAGACTGGCTAGGCCACTCCAGGACCTTAATGTGCTTCTTCTTGAGCCACTCCTTTGTTGCCTTGGCCGTGTGTTTTGGGTCATTGTCATGCTGGAATACCCATCCACGACCCATTTTCAATGCCCTGGCTGAGGGAAGGAGGTTCTCACCCAAGATTTGACGGTACATGGCGCCGTCCATCATCCCTTTGATGCGGTGAAGTTGTCCTGTCCCCTTAGCAGAAAAACCAAAGCATACTGTTTCCACCTCCATGTTTGATGGTGGGGATGGTGTTCTTGGGGTCATAGGCAGCATTCCTCCTCCTCCAAACACGGCGAGTTGAGTTGATGCCAAAGAGCTCGATTTTGGTCTCATCTGACCACAACACTTTCACCCAGTTCTCCTCTGAATCATTCAGATGTTCATTGGCAAACTTCAGACGGCCCTGTATATGTGCTTTCTTGAGCAGGGGGACATTGCGGGCGCTGCAGGATTTTAGTCCTTCACAGCGTAGTGTGTTACCAATTGTTTTCTTGGTGACTATGGTCCCAGCTGCCTTGAGATCATTGACAAGATCCTCCCGTGTAGTTCTGGGCTGATTCCTCACCGTTCTCATGATCATTGCAACTCCACGAGGTGAGATGTTTCATGGGGCCCAGGCCGAGGGAGATTGACAGTTCTTTTGTGTTTCTTCCATTTGTGAATAATCGCACCAACTGTTGTCACCTTCTCACCAAGCTGCTTGGCGATGGTCTTGTAGCCCATTCCAGCCTTGTGTAGGTCTACAATCTTGTCCCTGACATCCTTGGAGAGCTCTTTGGTCTTGGCCATGGTGGAGAGTTTGGAATCTGATTGATTGATTGCTTCTGTGGACAGGTGTATTTTATACAGGTAACAAGCTGAGATTAGGAGCACTCCCTTTAAGAGTGTGCTCCTAATCTCAGCTTGGTACCTGTATAAAAGACACCTGGGAGCCAGAAATCTTTCTGATTGAGAGGGGGTCAAATACTTATTTCCCTCATTAAAATGCCAATCAATTTATAACATTTTTGACATGCGTTTTTCTGGATTTTTTTGTTGTTATTCTGTCTCTCACTGTTCAAATAAACCTACCATTAAAATTATAGACTGATCATTTCTTTGTCAGTGCGCAAACGTACAACATCAGCAGGGGATCAAATACTTTTTTCCCTCACTGTATATGCATGTATTGTAGTTAATGTACTAGAGTCTGAACACTCAAAACAGAACATCTGGCCATGACACATTTTACCTGGCCATCCACAAGAAATGCAGCCTACTGTAGTGCTATTGAGAGCCATCTTGTGATGTGTGTGTGTGTGTGTGTGCCACCCATGGTTCCCATTGCAAACATTGCTTGTCATCTTCAGCTACCCATCTGTACTTTCAGCACATTTACTGAGCTCAATGACATGGCAAGGACATTTCTCCAGTGAAATGAAAGTCCCCTCGGTGACATTGATGTATTGACCTACTTAAAATTATCAGCACTGTCGACATTTGGAAATTAAATCCCCCTTCTGCGTAATATATCCTTCCCCTTTCAGAACACACACAGCACAGGTGCGTGCACGCACACGCACACACACACACAGGGCCCGCTCTAGCCTTTTGGGGGCCCTAAGCGAGATTTGGTTGGGGGCCCCTCCCCCACCTAGCGGGCAAAACATTTTAGTGGCCCCCCTCCTGACGACATAGAGAACATTTTACTTTTTAACTGAATTTCCTGCAATTCTATACATCTTGCCATGGGGTGAAGTGGAAATGTTGCAGTTTTAAAGCAAGTTTTCTGCGGTTATACAAATGTTGCCATGGGGCTGAGATCTGTTATTTTTTCAGTATTAAAGCAAATTTCCTGCAATTCTACACATTTTGCCATGACTTATTCCATGTTAATAATATCTGAGTGAGAGTGACTAACAAAATCAATGGGGGCTCCCTGGAGGTCAGGGGCCCTGTGCACTTGCCCTGCTGCGCCAGGTCTGTATTTGGTCATGATTAATACCCGTTTAGATAGCTGGCTACACTGACTTACCAATCAAACAATTGTTAGCTGACATGGTTAATTGAGTGACTGTCAGTGACTGACATTAAAAGAGAAAAATTGCTGATGCACAACCAAATTTCGAACTTGCACCATGTATTCTACTATCCTAAACTGAGACCCCGACTGAGCTTTTTTGGGGGGGTTGACTCTTATGTCGCTTTTGCCTGGAGCCGGCCCTGAACACACACAATTTACAGGTCAATTATATAATATTCATACATCTTTACTTAGATTATTATAGGAAATATTATTTTAAACATACATTATCATGATAGGACCCCATTTGAATAAGAATAATTTTCAACAAACGTAGCCTAGAATTTATTACATACAATTACGCACGCTGCAAATCTGGCGTTCCAGGTGACAGGTGCTGTGCGATACCACCTGTAATGGACTGGACCCGTCGATCACTCTAAAATTGATGGGCTACTGTATCGTTGGAGAAAATCGTGTCGGAGCTCCACACAACAAGGCTACTATTGTCAAACGGCCAATGAGGTAGAAGCGGGGCGGAGAACAGTCGACGATTGTACTACAGGCAGAATAGTAGCCTACTGCAAACAGCTGTGGAAGCGTCTGTTTTGTACACGCGTTTCGCTGATCTGGTCAATGGATTACACAGTTTCCCTACAAGTGCAACATCAACTGACTGTGTTCCCGACACACTTGTACCAGGGTTACAGTTTGGAGTTACAGGTAGGCTACATCTCAGACATGAATTAGCCTATACTTATGTGTGATTTGTTTTCCGTTTTGTTTTACACCGGGTACCAATCTCCATTGACAGAGAAAGAGACTATAAAACTCAGACTGTCTAATGTTTTCAGCTCTATCATAATTAGTTTTCATGTCTGCTGCGCTGCGTGGAATATCAGCATCCTTTTTGACATTATGAGCCAGCGTAACGAGAAACAGTGAAATCCCTCTCCTCCATCTAGGCTATGTGATGTTGAATTCACAACACCGTGTTTGGAAATACCATGTAGCCTGATGCGGAGGTCCTCAAGCTGAAATGCGCGCTTAAATTGTGAATCTCATTCAGCAGTTTCATAAACACTCCGTGTGATTTGATGCAGACCTACTTGAGTTTGAAATTTAAATAAACGGGTCGGACTGTTCACGATTATCATTTTGCGTCTCGCTGTGCTTAGAAAGTGAGATGGGACGGCATCAGAGGCAAAACAATTCCTCATATGTTATTAGGCTATCCATCCCATGGCTATTTTACACACACTGACCTTTTACATCGTTTTTTTTTGTTGCTACATGATATTTATGATATTTTGTCAAGATTAGGCTACATTAATGTAATTTATGGGATTCCAATAGTTCAACCAGTTGGAGTGAGTTTGAACTCACCTGTCATTCTACTACTGTAGGCTATCTACTATTAGATCCATTGACCATATCATGTGCATGTGTTTGGTTTTAAATTTGCCCACTGTTCAATGCATGGAATATGAGAAGCTGGCATGTCGGTATCTTGACTATTGAAGTGTATCCAGTCATTGGATTGTGACTACATCCATTTAAGATTAATTCCCAAGCATTTTCCGATGACATTATCCTCATAATATTTTGCACTAATGTTAGCCCAGATGTGTAAACATAGGTGAACATTACCATGCTACAATTTTCGTTAAGTCAAAAAATTACAGCACACCAAAACCTGAATGTAATTTACCTCATGTAGCTAGCTATCTCCCACATGACTGGCAACCATGTTTATGCCTCTTTGACTGTGGCAAGACAAATTCACCTCAACACCTTGTTCTGGTTATTGAGTCCTATTTAATCGTTTTCATTAAATATTTGTTATGTTTTCTTAAAAAAACACGTCTTTCCTTTATTGAACAATCCTGACTTCCCCCCCCCCAGTGAGGTGTCTTGTTATAGGAACCCTAGTAAGGGCTTTGAAATATACATTTGATTAGATAGGCTATGGGAATCGCAGTGTGTTTATTTAGAAGTATACCTGGAATTGTTGCATATTAAATCCCTGTGCATGCCTTTTGAAGTGTGTTCACCAGGTGGTGTCTAGATTATTTTTAATCTTTACTACATTAATAGTATCTTTGCTTTATCCACTTCCCCCAGAGCGCAAGCAGCGACTTAATTGTCTTGTTTGAGAGAAAGCTTTAGTCTCCTTTTGATGCATTGTTTTTAACTGCTGTGTCTCTGTGCTGCTGTGCCTCTCTCTGGTTTTCAATTTGTGTATCAAATACTATATTTTATTTGGGTTTTCTTAAGGGATCATAGATACAGAAAAACAGAGCCCATTGTTAACTTTTAAACTGATACAGTAGCTTCGGGTATCTCTCAGTGTATCAAATGTCTATTTTTGCAGTGCAGTTACTGCACTTTAACTGAGCGGCATACAACAGCCCCCATATCACCCTAGAATTATCTCTTAGTCGAGGCAGGTCTTTATAACAGGCCAAGGTTTGAATTATTGGGGTCCTGGGCAAACCCTCAAACCCATAACAAATCATGGCACCCCCATTAGCCTTACAATATTTTAGCTATACAGAAGATATTTAAATTATAATGCGTTGCTCCTGCCTACAGTTTATGGGCACCCTCGAGTCAATGTGTGATTCAAACCTCCAGTAACCTATGGGTGTTGACCAAAAGTAGTGCACTAAATGGCAATTAGGGAGTCATTTGGGATGCATCCTGTAACATGATTTATAGTTAAAACACCTCCACTTGTCGATGTACTTGTTATGGTGTATCTGGAGTTTTAATCATGCTTGCCTGACAGTTCCCATCACTGCTGTTCTTCAGTCAAACTCTCTCTGAGCTCTTTCTTTCTCCAGTCTGCTTGATTCAAAGTCAGTTGCCAGAGTTGTGAAAAGTTGCTGCGATCACTGTCTCTCTGAGGAGAGGCTCGCTGTACTGAACCACAAGGTGGCTCCGTCAGAGCACTATCAACTCCTTTGTTTTTCATTATCTTAAGACAGTGCTCTCTGTTGCTGCATGCCTGCTGTCAGTGACACAGACTAAATACGCCTCCTCAGGCCTATATGCTGCTTACACATGCATTTTCAAAAGTTCTCTCTATGTGAGTCATCCAGAATATGAGGTATATTTGGGGTATTTTGGAACATCTTGGAGGACTGACTTAATACTCATTCAAATTCACATAATATGCACATTCATACTAATACACATACAAGCTCTTGAACTTCAGGTGATGATAATGTCCCCTATTGACCTCTCACTTTAACAACCCCAGATATATTTGTTCAGTCTCCCTATTTCATATCGTTTCTATTTTGGAAAAGGCTTGAAGTGGTAAAAATCATATGATCCCTCTCTCCCGTCAGTAATTTGTGAGGGCTAAAAATAAGCGCTTTGAAGCTCTGTGCTTCAGTGTCATCAATAAGTGATTGCTTTTGTTTAAGTAAAAATGTCCCTCCTTTTTAGTTGGTTATTCAAAATCCTCCTTTCAGTCACAGTCTGTGTATTTCACTGCTTTCTTCAAAATGTATCCCATCAAACACAGAGAGAGACCAAAATAAATCCAACAGATTGTATAAATACCTTATGTAACAGATCAACTAGATACACACTCTGATGTTAGAATTATGTGCAAAAAATGCAGCCAAGTGTATCACAGGAGAAGGTCAGTGCATTGAACTGAAGAAGATGAACGTGTCATGAGATACTCCCTGAAGTACTCTTAGATTGCAGTAGCATATTTAAAAAGAAGTGATATTGTCAGCAGGCTATTTATACTGTATCACACCTGAGAGAGAGAGAGAGAAGAGGTGGGGAGAGAGAGAGGGGGAGAGAAGAGGGGGGAGAGAGAAAGAAATAAAGAGAGTATCCTTGTATTCCATGATAACACCTCCACATCACCCTGTCCTCTGCCCCTTGATGGTACCCACAGGTAAAGAACTGGGAGTTAAATAATCCATCCAGGTGTTACAACTGCATACTCTGAAATTTCACTCCAAATATAAATGATAAACGGCATCCCTTTGTCCCCGTTGATGAGCTGGGATATGAGAGTCTTTTAAATCTTGCTCAATATATGGATCAGCTTGGCTTGGTGCATGCCTAACCTTAATTTGTGCTCCTTTGTGGATCAGGCTGAGAGTAGGCAAGCCTTTTTTTAGAAGAAGAAATGCATTTAGGCTGGATGTACTTTGAAATCCCTAAAAGCATCAGACTTCCGGAACCCAAGCACTTTGCAACAGGTTTATGGACAACGTTTTTACAGTATTGACCCGTTCTGAGGATTAAAATCCTACAGACTTAATCTTACCTCCAGAGGTAATCTAACTTGAGAAAATGTAACTGATTTAAATAGACCAGTCATAATTTAATGGGTCACGCACACATGTGCGCACACTCACTCACTCACTCACTCACTCACTCACTCACTCACTCACTCACTCACTCACTCACTCACTCACTCACTCACTCACTCACTCACTCACTCAAGTGACTAAACATCTGACCTAAATGTCTCTGTCAGTGGCTCAACTCCAGTCTGATGATTGTGCTGGTGTAGTCTACTGTTGACAATCTGCCCAGACTGCACTGTAATATTTTCACCCAGCTGCTCTGTTGTCAGTAGCCAGGCTACACCAGAGTCTAAGATAGAGATAAATAGGGCTCTGGTGGCTCTGGGGTTACACCTCAGAGGAACTGGTAATCAGGAGCTGGAATCCTCTATCAGTTAAGGCTGATATTAGATTATATTAATTCAATACAGTAAGTAGAAGAATTTTGAGTTACCTGCCTTCTGTAAAACAGAGTTGCCAGTATACAGACCTTGGCCATTGTTTCTCTCCTATGCGACACTCGTCCCTCATCTGTGCAGACGGAATCGTCATGCTATCTGACATAAGACAATGGACCTTGGCCTAAAGAAAATCTGCCTGACTGCCTAACTAAAGGACAGGACAAACCACAGCGAACATCAGCCGTGCGCAGTAGATCACCTGCATGGGTGACGATTGAATCGGTGGTGATTGAACATGTATAATTGTCTGGAAATTAACAGAAAAAGATGGCAGATGTTCTGTGTAGTGCGATAGAAGGAGCACCTGCTTCTATGAACTGTTTGTCGACGTGGTCTGTTTTGTCCTTAAGGCAAACACTACTTTTGACAGGTTTCATAGGGCACTATAGGGAATGGTGAGCCATTTGGGACGCGGTTTAAACCACTGTGGTCCTGGCCTGGAGAGTCAGCTAGAAAAATGCTGCTGTCTGCTGCTAAGGAGGTTAATAACAATGCTGATGATTGTACTGGATAGGGATGTAACGATTCACCGATACGCATCAGTCCCCGATTCAAATGTTTAAGATACACTACATGACCAAAAGTATGTGGACACCTGCTCGTCGAACATCTCATTCCATGGAGTTGCTGCTATAACAGCCTCCACTCTTCTCGGAAGGCTTTCAACTAGATGTTGGAACATTGCTGCGGGGACTTACTTCCATTCAGCCACGAGCATTAGTGAGGTCGGACACTGATGTTGGGCAATTAGGCCTGGCTCGCAGTCGGCGTTCCAATTCATCCCAAAAGTTTTTGATGGAGTTGAGGTCAGGGCTCTGTGCAGGCCAGTCAAGTTCTTCCACACCGATCTCGATAAACCATTTCTGTATGGACCTCGATTTGTGCATGGGGGCATTGTCATGCTGAAACAGGAAAGGCCCTTCCCCAAACTGTTGCCACAAAGTTGGAAGCACAGAATCGTTTAGAATGTCATTGTATGCTGTAGCGTTAAGATTTCCCTTCACTGGAACTAAGGGGCCTAGCCCGAACCATGAAAAACAGCCCCAGACCATTATTCCTCCTCCACCAAATTTTACAGTTGCCACTATGCATTGGGGCAGGTAGCGTTCTCCTGGCATCCGCCAAAACCAGATTCGTCTGTCGGACTGCCAGATGGTGAAACGTGATTCATCACTCCAGAGAACAATGGCGATAAGGTTAATACCACTCCAGCTGACGCTTGGCATTGCCCATGGTGATCTTAGGCTTGTGTGCGGCTGCTCGGCCATGGAAACCCATTTCATGAAGCTCCCGACAAACAGTTCTTGTGCTGACGTTGATTCCAGAAGCAGTTTGGAACTCTGTAGTGAGTGTTGCAACCGAGGACAGACGATTTTTAAGCGCTTCAGCACTCGGTTGTCCCGTTCTGAGCCATTGTTGCTCCTAGACATTTCCACCTCAAAATAACAGCACTTACAGTTTACAGGGGCAGCTCTAGCAGGGCAGAAATTTGATGAACTGACTTGTTGGAAAGGTGGCATCCACATTGAAAGTCACTGAACTCTTCAGTAAGGCCATTCTACTGCCAATGTTTAGCTATGGAGATTGCATGGCTGTTTGCTTAATTTTATCCACTAATTTGATAGGGTGTCCACATACTTTTGTATAGATAGTGTATGACTGCATCAGTCCGCAGACCCCAAACGAATGCAAATGTAGCATGCATCAGTCAAAAAATCTATTCAAAGTTACGAATCTCTGATTCACTAACAATTTTTGCTCATATTACTTTCTTTCTACCTTCTGAAAATACCTCATCTTTTGTGACTACTGATGTGTTCTCTCCTGCATGTAACTGTGTTGACAGTCATTGATCTACAAGTCATTTTGCATTCCGAACAACACCAGGGAATATCAGTAGCCTAGTCAAGCTGCGCACAGCCCCCAGGTTCACCCGCTGACCAATGTGGCTTGCACAATGTTAGGCTTTATTAGTTGAGTGACACACTATGTAATTTGCTAGGTTTTTGCTATCTATGCGCTGTTGGAAATGGTGTTTTACTGGAATAAAAGTAAACTACCGGAGACACAATTGTCATCTGGGTATACCTGCTGAACGGGGCTTACAATAGATTTTATTTAGATTGTTTCGATTCAGGTTCAGCATCAGTAACAGGTTTGGTAGTTTTGCTTTAAACAATACAGTGGGGGAAAAAAAGTATTTAGTCAGCCACCAGTTGTGCAAGTTCTCCCACTTAAAAAGATGAGAGAGGCCTGTAATTTTCATCATAGGTACACGTCAACTATGACAGACAAAATGAGAAAAAAATCCAGAAAATCATTGTCATGCTGAAAGACCCAGCCACGTTTCATCTTCAATGCCCTTGCTGATGGAAGGAGGTTTTCACTCAAAATCTCACGATACATGGCCCCATTCATTCTTTCCTTTACACGGATCAGTCGTCCTGGTCCCTTTGCAGAAAAACAGCCCCAAAGCATGATGTTTCCACCCCCATGCTTCACAGTAGGTATGGTGTTCTTTGGATGCAACTCAGCATTCTTTGTCCTCCAAACACGACGAGTTGAGTTTTTACCAAAAAGTTATATTTTGGTTTCATCTGATCATATGACATTCTCCCAATCCTCTTCTGGATCATCCAAATGCACTCTAGCAAACTTCAGACGGGCCTGGACATGTACTGGCTTAAGCAGGGGGACACGTCTGGCACTGCAGGATTTGAGTCCCTGGCGGCGTAGTGTGTTACTGATGGTAGGCTTTGTTACTTTGGTCCCAGCTCTCTGCAGGTCATTCACTAGGTCCCCCCGTGTGGTTCTGGGATTTTTGCTCACCGTTCTTGTGGTCATTTTGACCCCACGGGGTGAGATCTTGCGTGGCGCCCCAGATCGAGGGAGATTATCAGTGGTCTTGTATGTCTTCCATTTCCTAATAATTGCTCCCACAGTTGATTTCTTCAAACCAAGCTGCTTACCTATTGCAGATTCAGTCTTCCCAGCCTGGTGCAGGTCTACAATTTTGTTTCTGGTGTCCTTTGACAGCTCTTTGGTCTTGGCCATAGTGGAGTTTGGAGTGTGACTGTTTGAGGTTGTGGACAGGTGTCTTTTATAATGATAACAAGTTCAAACAGGTGCCATTAATACAGGTAACGAGTGGAGGACAGAGGAGCCTCTTAAAGAAGAAGTTACAGGTCTGTGAGAGCCAGAAATCTTGCTTGTTTGTAGGTGACCAAATACTTATTTTCCACCATAATTTTCAAATAAATTCATTAAAAATCCTGTGTGATCCACAATGTGATTTTCTGGATTATTTTTTCTCAATTTGTCTGTCATAGTTGACGTGTACCTATGATGAGAATTACAGGCCTCTCTCATTTTTTTAAGTGGGAGAACTTGCACAATTGGTGGCTGACTAAATACTTTTTTCCCCCACTGTAAGTGTATATGGTCATTTTTAGGTATAGAGGGTAAAGTTGATAATTTCATAACTAGGACAGCAATCACTTTACGAGGTGCACAAATGGCTCACAGTCTCACGTCAGAATTAGACATTCATCCATTTTTCTCAAATGTCACATTTTTAAGGTTAGGGTTAAGGTAGGGGTTAAGGTTTGGGATAGGCTTAAAACTGTAATATGAAAAACAACTTAATAGCTAACTAAAAACTCCCAAACAGTCTAAACTATTTGATTTTGAGATGGGGGGTCAAATCCAAAGTTGTGCTATATATTCATTAGCTATGACATACAGTGAGGGGAAAAAAGTATTTGATCCCCTGCTGATTTTGTACGTTTGCCCACTGACAAAGAAATGATCAGTCTATAATAGTCTAGGTTTATTTGAACAGTGAGAGACAATACTCCCGAGTGGCGCAGTGGTCTAAGGCACTGCATCGCAGTGCTAGCTGTGCCGCTAGAGATCCTGGTTCGAGTCCAGGCTCTGTCGCAGCCGGCCGCAACCGGGAGACCCATGGGCGGCGCACAATTGGTCCAGCATCGTCCAAGGTAGGGGAGGGTTTGGCCGGCAGGGATGTGGGTTCGTTTCGCCAGTATATAAAAAGAAAAAACGTATGCATTCACTAACTGTAAGTCGCTCAGGATAAGAGCGTCTGCTAAATGACTAAAATGTCAAATGTAACTGTAATAATAACAACAACAAAATCCAGAAAAATGCATGTAACATTTTTTTATAAATTGATTTGCATTTTAATGAGGGAAATAAGTATTTGAACCCCTCTCAATCAGAAAGATTTCTGGATCCCAGGTGTCTTTTATACAGGTAACCAGCTGAGATTAGGAGCACACTCTTAAAGGGAGTGCTCCTAATCTCAGTTTGTTACCTGTATAAAAGACACCTGTCCACAGAAGCAATCAATCAATCACATTCCAAACTCTCCACCATGGCCAAGACCAAAGAGCTCTCCAAGGATGTCAGGGACAAGATTGTGGCTGGAATGGGCTACAAGACCATCGCCAAGCAGCTTGGTGAGAAGGTGACAACAGTTGGCGCGATTATTCGCAAATGGAAGAAATAATTGTCAATCTCCCTCAGCCTGGGGCTCCATGCAAGATCTCACCTCGTGGAGTTCCAATGATCATGAGAACGGTGAGGAATCAGCCCAGAACTACATGGGAGGATCTTGTCAATGATCTAAAGGCAGCTGGGACCATAGTCACCAAGAAAACAATTGGTAACACACTACGCCGTGAAGGACTGAAATCCTGCAGCGCCCGCAAGGTCCCCGTGCTCAAGAAAGCACATATACAGGCCCGTCTGAAGTTTGCCAATGAACATCTGAATGATTCAGAGGAGAACTGGGTGACAGTATTGTGGTCAGATGAGACCAAAATCGAGCTCTTTGGCATCAACTCAACTCGCCGTGTTTGGAGGAGGAGGAATGCTGCCTATGACCCCAAGAACACCATCCCCACCGTCAAACATGGAGGTGGAAACATTATGCTTTGGGGGTGTTTTTCTGCTAAGGGGACAGGACAACTTTACCGCATCAAAGGGACGATGGACGGGGCCATGTACCGTCAAATCTTTGGTAAGAACCTCCTTCCCTCATTCAGGGCATTGAAAATTGGTCGTGGATGGGTATTCCAGCATGACAATGACCCAAAACACACGGCCAAGGCAACAAAGGAGTGGCTCAAGAAGAAGCAAATTAAGGTCCTGGAGTGGCCTAGCCAGTCTCCAGACCTTAATCCCATAGAAAATCTGTGGAGGGAGCTGAAGTTGCCAAACGTCAGCCTCGAAACCTTAATGACTTGGAGAAGATCTGCAAAGAGGAGTGGGACAAAATCCCTCCTGAGATGTGTGCAAAACCTGGTGACCAACTACAAGAAACGTCTGACCTCTGTGATTGCCAACAAGGGTTTTGCCACCAAGTACTAAGTCATGTTTTGCAGAGGGGTCAAATACTTATTTCCCTCATTAAAATGCAAATCAATTCATAACATTTTTTTTCTTGTTTTTCAATTTTCTTGTTGTTATTCTGTCTTTCACTGTTCAAATAAACCTACCATTAAAATTATAGACTGATCATGTCTTTGTCAGTGGGCAAACGTACAAAATCAGCAGGGGATCAAATTATTTTTTCCCTCACTGTAGCTAATTGTCAAACGATAAATATTGATACATTACTAGCTCAAATTATCTGCCCCCCCCCCCCCCCTAATCTAATAGTGGTAGTGGGGTGGTAGATGCCTAGTCTCCCTTATGGCACAGATCAGATGCCTACACAGTACATACATACTGTACACCATAGACATACATCATACACACACACACAGATCCAGCTCAGAGAGGCCCAGGCTTATGAGCTCCACCAGCAGCAGATTTTAATTTAGAATGGAAAATGAATGTGTTTATGCACATCGTTACAAACTACAACGTTCCTGTATCGTATCGGAGCCCATATATCTAGATACGTATCGAATTGTCTTGAAAGGAAAAGATGCACATCCTTAGTACTAGACAAACGGCCTCATGATCCTCACAGATCAACCCGGGTGAGTAGAGGCCAAGCAGCTGCAGCTTCAGTTGAAATGTCTGGCAATTCCCCCTGCTTTCATTTCAACTGTCAATTTCCTTGGCCAGTTGTATTTTCTTAGCTACTGAGGGAGGTTGCTGATGTAGTTACCAATTTGTGTTTTCCTATTGGTGGAAATCAAGAGAAACTCTAGCCCCTTGTGTAGTTTATTTTGAGGAATTTGTATTTTTCTATGTTCTAATTGGATAGATCAAACACAGTGGTAGTGTTATAGTATTGTTCATGAACTAAGCTATTTGTCGGTCTTAGTCAGGTTTGTAGAGGATTGTATTCATGATTCACAATGCACTCTATTAGGCTGATAAAGCCAGGCTGTTGTCTGACCTTCGCTAAGCTCATGGGATGGAGAGGTGAGTGCTATTTACTGAGCTAAAATGATTTAAGTCCTGCAGACTAAAGTGTATGTTTTTTTTTTACAGAATCCGGATGAAGTAGATTATTTATAAATAGTGGCAGAGTGGATAAAGAAATCGTAGTACACATGTAATTAACCTACTTGTATTGTTTGCTGTGTTACATGCTGTTTTTTAAACTCTGACTTAATTCTAGCTGTATGTTAATCAATCCCTCCTACCACTCCAGTATGTGCTAATCTCTCATGTGGTTCCCTACCTTTATCAGGCTTCTTTAGTACTTTAGCCTCAGTCCAGGAGCTCTACTACTCAATGCTGCAATTCATTCAGTTGCTAAAGTGAGCTTGTATTTGTTGCCAAGGCACTGTTCTCTCTCTCTCTCTCTCTCTCTCTCCTCTCTCTCTCTCTCTCTGTCTCTGTCTCTGTCTCTGTCTCTGTCTCTGTCTCTGTCTCTCTGTCTCTCTGTCTCTCTGTCTCTCTGTCTCTCTGTCTCTCTGTCTCTCTGTCTCTCTGTCTCTCTGTCTCTCTGTCTCTCTGTCTCTCTGTCTCTCTGTCTGTCTGTCTGTCTCTGTCTCTCTCTCTCTCTCTGTCTCTCTCCAGTCGCAACCACTCTAATAGTCTACTACATCAAGATGTTATTGTTCTCTATTTGTAGAAAGAGTGAACAAGTATTGGACAAATATCTAGATTGTGCGTTTGGAGGGCAATGCTGATTATCCATAGCAACAGTTAGCCAAAGGCAACTTTTCTTCATTTGCAAACTAAGATGGGTGGCCATTGTACACTATCAATGATTCAGTACGGCTTCTGTTTTGGGGCATTAAAATTGTTCTTGTTGCGTTGGGAGATGCTTAAATACATAATCTTTCAGCATTCTGTTTACTCCTAAATACAGCTAAGATATATACCTCGAGTTGAGTTGAGGCCTATTGAGGGAATATGGTGGAACAAAATAAATGATCAACTGTGAGAACATTAGAGAAATAACTTACTGAGGACCTGCTGGAATTGAGATGCAAAGCTGGAAAGTTTGGTTGTTTCCATTGTTTATTACCCTGTCTAACTCTGCGATATGTTGTTTCCGCAGTTGTAAGTTATAACTGATGTCTGATCCATGATTTGTGTTGTGGAGCATCTGGATGACTGCTTGATTTGCAATTACTGAATGAAAACAAAGAGAAAAGTATCATGTTTGGTCTTTTCACGCTAGTTATGCTGTCCTAGTCGGGATGTTACGTAAATGCAAACTAAAGTTTAGCAAGTATCTCTTAACTCTCCATTTAGTAGTCATTTTATGATTGTTCATTCTCAAAGACAATGACAGGTGGAGTCCACAGGAGGCTGCTGAGGGGAAAACGTCTCATAATAATGGCCGGAAAGGAGCAAATGGAATGGCATCAAACACCTGGAAACCATGTGTTTGATACTGATTCCGCTCCAGTCATTACCACGAGCCCATCCTCCCCAATTAAGGTGCCACCAACCTCCTGTGGTGGAGTCTGTTCCTTAGATAATACGTTTAACCAACCTCCTCAATGTCTTGGGTAGTTTGGAACCTATAACACAGCTCTGACGCCAAAATGGCGCCAAATCATCTCTTGGATTTATCTCAATTCAGACATTATTTATCCAATGCTATCATGGGCACCAGGAGCTGCTTTATGTTACAGTAATTGTAACTCTATCCAGCGCTACTGAGCTCATCTCTTTCATCCTTAATAATGCCCATCATGTATACTGCTGTTATAATTAATTGGCTGTTTTATTAGTTATAATATGGCATATGGAATGGATAAGCAGCTGATAATTTATAATCAACCCTGCTAGACAAAGTGTGGTTGTTATGTTCTGTTAAATAGGCCTATGTATTATTGCTGAGGGTTTTTCCCATGAAAGTGATCTGGAATCATTAGAATACTATATTCTCTTTCATTCAGAGCGTAGTGGTAGCTCGCTCTGCTTTTAAAAATGAAAAGGATGTAGTCTGTTTTAACCCATCCTCTCCATTACTGAAGTGCGTTAGAAAAAATATCTGGCACATTAGACAAATGCCGACATTTTACAGCTTTATCTTCTCAAAAAACATTTACAGTTTTTCTTGATTGGTAAGACAATTTTAATGAAACTGGGGTCCACTTGATCTCCATCATAACCTAATGAGCACAACAGTAATATTTTTGCAAAACTAAGTCATTTCTCATTGCTTTCACACGCAATGAAAATGCTAAGCAAATTTTTCAAAACAGTAAACACAACTCTCTACAAAAGATGCAAAACTCAGTTGAGTAAATCATGACGAACAACATTTTAAACATTTGGTCACCGCTGATACAAATTACTTCCATGAATGTGAACCTCTTCTGCATGTGTGTAAAACGTCTTTGCACAATTGTTCAATCAGCAATCAGTCCTTATTCATGCATAAAAGAGGTCACCTCTGAGTTGCTGGTTGCAAGAATGGACCAAGTAAGAGGACTTGTGAGGGCAAGGACAAAGGAGAGGCCCATAGAGGAAGATAGTTCAGCTCTCAGTTAAAATGGAACATATTCATGTTCTTGAGTGACATTCTTTCTTCATTGGTCATCTTTGGTCCAAAAAAAATTATACAGCCAATGCTGTCATAATATGTTTACTTGCCTTTTATGTTGCATACTATAATTATAGTATAAACAAATGGCCCAGATATATAAAAGAGGGTTCACCATGTTAGGGTATATTGATAGTTGTATTTATTGGGCCACTGTGGAACAATTGATTTTAGATAACTTGTCATTAGATAACAAGTTGCATGTGTTGATGGAGGTAGTTGATTTTGTATCATGTATTTAATATTTTGAGAGTCTTAACGCATTTGAAATGTGTAATTTTGGCCAAAGTGTTTCAGTTTGGGGCTGCGTGTTAATTGTTTTGAAAAAGTGAATTCTGTTTGGACAAAGGTGCTTAAGTAGTCGAGAAAAACTGTAAACAAACCTCCCTCAGGAACAAATATTTATATTTGTGTGAAGTATGTCAATTTGCCATCCTGCAATCGTACATTTCTCACAATGTTTTTGTCCTTTGAGCATCATTGAAGGAACCACACTGGTTTTATAACACTATTTAAAATGAAGTTTTCTCAGCCAAAGTTTTCAGCTGGGGAGCTGTCTGTAGCAGTGCACACAACCTGTCTGTCTATAGGCCTAGTAATACCTCTGATTAGTGTAAGAGGCTCCAATCCAGCCTCTTCCTCCTCAGTGCTTTCCCTCTCACCCTGGAGTCTCCTCAGTGTTGCTCTGATGTGCTGCCTAGAACATAGAAATAGAATCACTGGACACAGCTGATGGTAATGAGCTCAGCTGGGACGCAGCACTGCAGGACAACCAGCAGCCCAGGAGAGGAGAGAGAGTGCGCTGAGACTTAGATTTCTCACTTTAAATGTATGCCAAACAAAAACCATTGATTTAAAAGTTTAACAAACCATACAACTCTTTGCACAAGGACTACTTTTAACAATTTACACTGAACATTTTACAAAAGCACATTACCTGGAAGAACTAACAGAATGACGATAACAGAATGACATCATGGGTCCCTGATCTGTACTATACAGAAATGCATAACTATGGAAGTCATTCTCTTCATGGTGATGTATCCTGAATAGGAACACAAAGGTAGAAATATGCAATATCCTCCTTTGCATTTTTGGGTGTTATTCTACACACTAGCTATTATTCTAATGAGCTCCGCCCCCAAACAAGACCACATTTGGTTGGTCTGCATCAGAGGAAAAAATAAAGAAAGAGGGATGGGGGAGGGAGGGAGAGGAAAATTGGTATTCAATTAGTCTTTCCATTTCGGCTATTTTGAAACAATGCTGTATTCAAGGCTCAATTAATGTTATTCAGTGACATGGGCAAGATTACTTTTTGAGCTCTTAAAAATTTAACATTTCCTACTAATGTAACCATTTCAAAAGATGTAACTATTTCAAAACATGTTAAAAAATATATGGATGGTCTGGGTCAGTCAACAACTAAAGTTACATTCAAAGTGTTGTATAATATAAATTAGGTAAATGTTAAATGATTTGAACAAATGCACAAACTTTTTTGGTCATGAATTATAGAGGTACCACTCTCTCCTAAACCCACTAATGACAAAGTTAGAGCAGTGCGCTGAACACCTTGAATGATTTACACGGAACTGTTGACTCACGTTTTCAATCAATTATTCAGTTCAACAAAAGTTCCATTCTATCTTCCTAACCTATTTCCACTCTCTAGTTGTTATATACACATTTCCACAGCTTTTCAATCATTGTATTCCTTGTGAAATTTAAAGCCTAATTTCTGTATTTTTAGAGGGATCTTTGAGAATATGGGTGAGAGATGGATAGAAAGAGAGAGCGAGAGAGAGAGGACAGAGAAACAGAGGGAGAGAGAAGTAGAGACAGACACAGAGAGAGAGATTGCCTAGCCCAGGACAGTCGTGTTTTCTCTTCCTGTCCCTGTAGCTGGTGAATGAATGAGTGCAGCGTCAGACCTTTTCTCAGCCAGGAGGGGCACCTTGACGTGCTGCCGAGTCACACTGGGCTGTCATGTTGATATCGGCATGGGCTCCTGAGCAGAGCAGAGGTTGAACTGATTTATTTATTCTCTCTCCTCCTCTCTTACCCTGTTAGTTTGGTGGTTGGTTCTGCAGCATTCAAACACTGGGTTTTGTCCTCATCCCCGTCAGTTTGGTGCTTTGGCCCCTCCCCTCCTCTATGCTGGAGCTCTGAATACCAGCCTCCCTCCCTCTCTCCGCTGATAACAGTTTACAGGCATTGTGCCGCCCGCTGGAACTCAGTGCCAAGGTCACATTATTTTAAAGAACAAGTGACACAAAATGCCAAAAGGTGAAAAGGCAGTCTGGAACAAATTCATCCTGTACTAGGGTTTAATGGGATAATTCAAATGGAAGAGTTTAAAGGGTTACCCAGATTAAAACAGACTGTTACATAAACCCAGGGATTTAGAGAAAGTTATGTTACTGAGAAATAAAATATTTACAGTGATAGAGGAAACATCCAAGTTATTTTACAGTGATAAAGGAAATATCTAAGTTAACACCAGCATACCACCCTGCATCCCACTGCTGGCTTGCCTCTGAAGCTAAACAGGGTTGGTCCTGGTTGGCCCCTGGATGGGAGGCCAGATGCTGCTGGAAGTGGTGTTGGAGGTCCATTAGGGGGCACTCTTCCCTCTGGTCTAAGGAGATCCCAATGCCCCAGGGCAGTGAAGGGGACATTGCCCTGCGTAGGGTTCCGTCTTTCGGATGGGACGTTAAACGCATGTCCTGACTCTGTGGTCATTAAAAATCCCATGACACTTATGGTAAGAGTAGGGGTGTTAACCCTGGTGTCATGGCTAAATTCCCAACCTGGCCCCATTCCATCATGGCCACTTAATCATCCCCCTCATTCCTGTTTGGCATATCACTCCTCACCTCTCCACCTGATAGCTGATGTGGTGAGCGTTCTGGCACAAATATGGTCGCCGTGCATCACCCAGGTGTGTGCCACACATTGGTGGTGGAGTTTCCCACTTACTATGTAAAGCTCTTTGAGTACCTCAGTTGGTAGAAAAGCACTATATAAATCCAATCAATTATTATTAAAGTAATGTGACATAGTAGGGTATGACTTATTATGCAGAATAAATCTCTGAAAAGACATTGATGTGTTCGACTTTGAATGGCTAGTTTGGCAAATTGTAGGGCATGCCAGTCCTTCTGAAATGAATCCGTAAGTAATAAAATATTGAGATTTGTAAACTGCGTGCCATGTTTCCCGTTATAAATCAGACCCGTCCTAAAACTGTGCAGTCTAAAGTTTAGGTGGAGGTAAGGACATTCTCACGCCAAGTTCCCACGGGGGGCCAGTATGAAAAATGTATGCACTCACTAACTGTAAGTTGCTCTGGATAAGAGCGTCTGCTAAATGACTAAAAATTTTTAAAAAGTTCAACTTTTGTGGGAACACTGGCACACTTGTTTTGGGGGTATATTTTGTATGTACAGTACGCACGGTTTATAAATGGGCCCCAGGATAACTCCTGAAGTCACCATGATCATGTGAAAGGACACAAATGCAGTGTGTCAACTGTTTGGCCAACCACCCCACTGCACTCCAGATCACTTCGACTTTGAACAGCTTAGACTGAACTTCTATTTGGTATGGTTCAAAGACTCAGTTGTTTGATTGCTTGTTTTATAGGTCTCTCAAGTGAAGTTAAGTAACCGATCGGCGTGACATTGATTTATGCTCTGATGGATGAGCTAGGCCTTTTCTTTTGAAGTTACTACTTGAAGATCTTATGTGTGTATCCTGTTTTGCCTTCCTCCTCAACTTGTCCTTCAGCTCTGAAACACGTCCGCTGGCAAGTGCCTAACCCTACACTTTACCACACTATCCACACTTTACCGCACTATTCACACGGCAAGTTATGAAAATACATGTGCAAGAGAGAAAAACAACAGTTCCAATGTAACAATAAGGTCCAGTGGTGACAACCAGGCAAATCAATGTGAATTTAATTTTGTGAATCCTAAAATGTGTAAAAGTAGAAAGTATCGAGGAGTTTACTGAGATAGCTTATTGCCTTTGTCCTCACTCCTCCTCACCTTGCTTATTGTTTATTTTATTCATCTGCTGTACCTCTTACTCCAGGGCAGCCTACACAAATAAATCATTTGGAGGAACTGTCTCCATCCAATGGACTCATGATTTATTTACATAGAATGATGGATAGAAAGAGAAAAATGAGAGAAATGTATGGGCCGCCCTAAGCCAGAAAAGTTTATTGCTAGATTGTTCACCTGCTATTTCCTGTAGGCCAACATGTACCCAAATGCTTTTCCAATACCAATGTTATGTGGGCCTATTTGTTTTATTTAAGGCTAGTGATTTGGAGATGCCAATAAGGTACAAATAACTGAATATGTCCAAACTTTTGTCATTACATACATAATATATATTGTTTTAATGTCTGGATTCATCTCATATTATTTAAGTATGTGGTGATATTCTCTTTTAACCCTTTACACTCATGGGAATTGGCCTATATGGATAGGGCTAAATTCAAATGTTTCTTACAGAAGAAATATGACAAGCATATACATAACCATGGTAGCAATTGAAAGGGAACAGTTTGGAGAAAATTTGAAAATTATTAGACCAAAGGTGAGTACACAACAGTTCACCTGACACAAGACTGAATCCAAACATTACACTCTTGATGTTATGTGTGTTTTTTCATTTGCTGAACTTTTTGTCGCATTTGTTGATAACGAATCAGAAAATACTCTGAATAAATGTGTGGTAGGTGCAACATAAGACGAGGACTAACTGGTGTCTCCAAGTGGCCACACTTGAAGAGTCTTCAACTATAAGGTACTTTCTTGAGCTCTCCTAGCTGTACCGTTGAGGAACTAGAGAAAGCACACATGTAATTGTTAAATTTGGAACACAACCCTGCATCCCCGCCCTCACACAATTACTATTGTTGTTTACGCAATCCAAAAACGGTCCATTATAAATCTGGGTCAGGTGGGCATGATTTGAAAGCTTGTTCTAGTGCCAACATGACTAGCTAAGTTATAAAATACGATCTTACAGTGTTCAGCTTTCACAAGGCAATTCAGGGAAACAGATCGTAATTTTGGTGCGCATAGAAAGGAGTCATGAGCGCATTCAGGTGTGTGTGCCGCATCATTTGTTCTCTCACAATGAACAAACAGACTCATTCTGTTCAGAACAACCCTGGGTATGACGTCATGTCATCCTGTAACTGTACATCAAACATAGTGATCATAAACGTTGACCCTGTATATGACATGAGTTTTATGATTTGGGGTTATGAAGTGCACATTTGAACTCAAGGGTGTTTGGCTTGCTTGTATGACATCAAAGCGGTATTTATTATAGTCCTCAACGTCTCATCAGAACGGCTGTCAGTCAAAACCCATACAGCGCTGTGAAGCACAAAACCAGAGCTCTGACATCATATATAGCATGTTACTGTACAGCCACTATGTTCTAATTTAGGTGCTTATTAGTGCCCAAATCTGCAATTTTCAACCTGTATAAGGGTATGAGTGTAAAGGGTTACAGGTTGGCCTTTAAGTATATAGTGTGTGGTGGGCTGATAGAGTTTAGAGGATTATAGCTACTGTGTCACAAATGGTTCCCTATCCTCTATATAGTGCACTACTTTTGACTCGGGCCCCTGAGCCACATGCTTCTTACTCATTACAGATCACAGTCACATACCCTAGCTGGGAAAACATCCTGCAGATTCTTCACTTACATTTGTCAAAGATTTTACAGAATCAGTTAAATTATTGATTGTTTTAGAGAAACGTTTCGCTTGTATCGTTAACCAATTGAAGTTTAAAGGGGCAATCTGCAGTTCTAACAATAAGAAAGTTTCAACCCACCACTGTTTTGGTATAAAGCTGAGTGATGTGGCTGGAGAAATGTAACCACTCTCAAATTCATAAACCGAGCTATGGATGCAAGGACTGACCATCTATGATATCAAAATTATAGTTTTAACCATGTTTGAGGCGAAACAGTTACATTGTTTACAAACAAAGGAGTAAAGCCATCTTATATTTTGGGTTTTGATGGGGTACGATAGTTGAACTAAGCTCATGAGGCATTTATTAGTTATAGTGCCTTCAGAAAGTATTCACACCCCTTGACTACACACAATACCCCATAAGTGTTATGTTTTTCTATTTTTTTTTAACAAATTCATTAAAAATGAAAAGCTGAAATGTCTTGAGTCAATAAGTATTCAACCCTTTTGTTATGGCAAGTTCAGGAGTAAATATGTGCTTAGCATGTCACATAATAAGTTGCATAGACTCACTCCATGTGCAATAATAATGCTCAACATGATTTTCAATGACTACCTCATCTCTGTACCCCACACATACACTTATTGGTAAGGTCCTTCAGTCGAGCAGTGCATTTTAAACACAGATTCAACCACAAAGACCAGGGAGGTTTTCCAATGCCTCGCAAAGAAGGGCACCTATTGGTAGATTGGTAAAAAGAAAAAAAGCAGACATTGAATATCCCTTTGAGCATGAAGAAGTTATTAATTACACTTTGGATGGTGTATCAATACAGCCCGTCAATACAAAGATACAGGCATTTTTCCTAACTCCGTTGCCAGAGAGGAAGGATGAGGGCAATGGAGACTTTAAATCAGTTACAAAGTTGAATGTCTGGGATAGGAGAAAACTGAGGATGGATCAACAATATTGTAGTTACTCCACAATACTAAAATATTCCAAAACATGCATCCTGTTTATAATAAGGTACTAAAGTAAAACTGCAAAAAATGTGGCAAAGAAATGAACATTATGTCCTGAATGTAAAGTGTTATGTTTGGGGCAAATCCAACACAGCACATCACTGAGTACCACTCTTCAAATTTTCAAGCATGCTGGTGGCTGCATCATGTTATGGGTATGTTTGTCATCGGCAAGGACTAGGGAGTTTTTTTAGGATTAAAAAAACAAATGGAATAGAGCTAAGCACAGGCAAAATCCTAGAGGAAAACCTGGTTCAGTCTGCTTTCCAACAGACATTGAGAGAGAGAGAGAGAGAGAGAAAGAGAGAGAGAGAGAGAGAGAGAGAGAGAGAGAGAGAGAGAGAGAGAGAGAGAGAGAGAGAGAGAGAGAGAGAGAGAGAGAGAGAGAGAGAGAGAGAGAGAGAGAGAGAGAGAGAGAGAGAGAGAGAGAGAGAGAGAGAGAGAGAGAGAGAGAGAGAGAGAGAGAGAGAGAGAGAGAGAGAGAGAGAGAGAGAGAGAGAGAGAGAGAGAGAGAGAGAGAGAGAGAGAGAGAGAGAGAGAGAGAGAGAGAGAGAGAGAGAGAGAGAGAGAGAGAGAGAGAGAGAGAGAGAGAGAGAGAGAGAGAGAGAGAGAGAGAGAGAGAGAGAGAGAGAGAGAGAGAGAGAGAGAGAGAGAGAGAGAGAGAGAGAGAGAGAGAGAGAGAGAGAGAGAGAGAGGGGAGAGAGAGAGAGAGAGAGAGAGAGAGAGAGAGAGAGAGAGAGAGAGAGAGAGAGAGAGAGAGAGAGAGAGAGAGAGAGAGAGAGAGAGAGAGAGAGAGAGAGAGAGAGAGAGAGAGAGAGAGAGAGAGAGAGAGAGAGAGAGAGAGAGAGAGAGAGAGAGAGAGAGAGAGAGAGAGAGAGAAAAAAAAAACCTACTCTGCATTTGTTACTGCCATCACAGTGCTTGATATAATGAAATATTGATTAAATAACTATCTTAGTATGAAATGACATTATGTCCCTTCATTGCACTTGATCCATTCAGGCATATTATATCCTGTGTTATTTATATATTAAATTAAAATGTATATTTCATGTGGTTGTTTGTATCTCCTCTCTCCCACCAGATGAAGTCTACAGAAGTGGACCAAGGGCTTTTCACAGACACCTACTGCAAAGTGTGCAGCGCTCAGCTCATCTCCGAGTCCCAGAGGATCGCCCACTACGAGGTATGGAATACTTGAAGAGTTTCATTCAGAAACGCTATATATCCATTCAGAAATGTAGGTAAATTAACTTTTATTGTTTAAATA
Organism: Coregonus clupeaformis; assembly: GCF_020615455.1. Lineage (NCBI taxonomy): Eukaryota > Metazoa > Chordata > Actinopteri > Salmoniformes > Salmonidae > Coregonus > Coregonus clupeaformis. The sequence goes on along the minus strand of NC_059209.1, from coordinate 29,195,012 downwards.
AATTACACTGAACAAAAATATAAACAAAACATGTAAAGTGTTGGTCCCGTGTTTCATGAGCTGAAATAAAAGATCCCCAAAATTTTCCAGACGCACAAAAAGCTTTTTTCTCTCAAATTTTGTCACACAACACAACGCCACAGATGTCTCACGTTTTGAGGGAGTGTGCAATTGGCATGCTGACTGCAGGAATGGCCACTCGAGCTGTTGGCAGACAATTTAATGTTAATTTCTCTACCATAATCCGCCTCCAATGTCGTATTAGAGTATTTGGCAGTACATCCAACCGGCCTCACAACCGCAGACCACGTGTAACCACACCAGCCCAAGACCTCCACATCCGGCTTCTTCACCTGCGGGATCATCTGAGACCAGCCACCCGGACAGCTGATGTAACTGTGGGTTTGCACAGCCGAAGAATTTCTGCACAAACTGTCAGAAACCGTCTCAGGGAAGCTCATCTGCGGGCTCGTCGTCCTCACAAGGGTCTTGACCTGACTGCAGTTTGGCGTCGTAACCGACTTCTGTGGGCAAATGCTCACCTTTGATGGCTTCTGGCACACTGGAGAAGTGTGCTCTTCATGGATAAATCCCAGTTTCAACTGTACCGGGCAGATGGCAAACAGTGTGTATAGTTATGGTATGGGCAGGCATAAGCTATGGACAATGAACACAATTGCATTTTATCTATGGCAATTTTAATGCACAGATACCGTGACGAGATACTGAGGCCCATTGTCGTGCCATTCATGATAATGCATGGCCCCATGTCGCAAGGATCTGTACCAAATTCCTGGAAGCTGAAAATGTCCCAGTTCTTCCATGGCCTGCATACTCACCAGACATGTCACCCATTGAGCACGTTTGGGATGCTCTGGACGTGTACGACAGCATGTTCCAGTTCCCGCCCATATCCAGCAACTTCGCACAGCCATTGAAGAGGAGTGGGACAATATTCCACAGGCCACAATCAACACCCTGATCAACTCTATGCGAAGCAGATGTGTCGTGCTGCATGAGGCAAATGGTGGTCACACCAGATACTGAATGGTTTTCTGATCCACACCCCTACTTTTTTTTAAAGGTATCTGTGACCAACAGATGCCTATCTGTATTCCCAGTCATGTGAAATCCATAGATTAGGGCCTAATTTATTTATTTCAATTGACATTATATGAATTGTAACTCAGAAAAATCTTTGAAATTGTTGCATGTTGCGTTTATATTTTTGTTCAGTGTATGAAAGAGATTTATGTGTTTTTTCACCACCTAATCATGGTATGGTGTTGTTCAAAGATAGACATGTATTTGTTTAAAATCACTTGATGGTTTCATTTCAGATAGACAAAGAATCATGTTTTTTTTTGCAAAATGCTATATATCCGCCTCACTCTCAGAATAATAATTAGTACTGCTAGGTTTTACAGAGTAAAATGTAACAAATAGCTAGTGTCGTGGAAATTCTCATACAGGGACACTCGATGTCAATCTTAGATGAATCATTGTTTATTGTCAGCGAGCTGGAGAGGTTCCAACAAACTTAATGCACCATAGTGAACGTCTGTCAGAAGCTCTGCTGGGGCAGTCCCAGCAGTTGTCTTATATACGGCTATACACAGACAAGTTATATTTGCATGATGTAGCATAATTAATTAATCATTACCGTTTTGTTTCATTCATGTGACCAACCAATACTGGTTCATAACATGTGACAGACCAATACCGCCGAGGCTTCTTCTCTCTAAGCTGAGACCTTGAAACTGAGATATCTTTCGTTCTCAAAACAAGGTCTGGGCGTACTGCCAAATTGCAGATACTGATAAGTGAGGATTCGTCCAATCAGTCACTTGCATGAACACAGAAATTGGTTATTAGAACAGCACATGAATAGAACACAGAAATTAGTTATAAGGAAAGCACAAGTATAACATTCCCATCACACTATCCTACTTTTTTTTATAAAGAACTGTACAAATCAATATGTATATAATACGAGATCTGTATGTAAAACATTTACATTTGAGTCATTTAGCAGATGCTCTTATCCAGAGCGACTTACAGTAAGTGCATTCATCATAAGATGGCTAGGTGAGACAATCACATATCACAGTCAAATATACAGGATATTAACATTAAATTCTAGCTAAACAATGGATATACAGTCATGGTCAAAAGTTTTTGTATTGGTCTTCACAAAGTTTGCTGCTTCAGTGTTTTTAGATATTTTTGTCAGATGTTACTATGGTATACTGAAGTATAATTACAAGCATTCCATAAGTGTCAAAGGTTTTTATTGACAATTACATTACGTTTATGCAAAGAGTCAATATTTGCAGTGTTGACCCTTCTTTTTCAAGACCTCTGCAATCCGCCCTGGCATGCTGTCAATTAACTTCTGGGCCACATCCTGACTGATGGCAGCCCATTCTTGCATAATCAATGCTTGGAGTTTGTCAGAATTTGTGGGGTTTTGTTTGTCCACCCGCCTCTTGAGGATTGACCACAAGTTCTCAATGGGATTAAGGTCTGGGGAGTTTCCTGGCCATGGACCCAAAATGTCTATGTTTTGTTCCCTGAGCCACTTAGTTATCACTTTTGCCTCATGGCAAGGTGCTCCATCATGCTGGAAAAGGCATTGCTCGTCAACAAACTGTTCTTGGATGGTTGGGAGAAGTTGCTCTCGGAGGATGTGTTGAAGTTGCTCTCCTGAGTGGCGCAGTGGTCTAAGGCGCCGCATCGCAGTGCTAACTGTGCCACTAGAGATCCTGGTTCGAATCCAGGCTCTGTCGCAGCCGGCCGCGACCGGGAGACCCATGGGGCGGCGCACAATTGGCCCAGCGTCGTCCAGGGTAGGGGAGGGAATGGCCGGCAGGGGATGTAGCTCAGTTGATAGAGCATGGCGTTTGCAACGCCAGGGTTGTGGGTTCGATTCCCATGGGGGGCCAGTATAAAAAAATATGTATTCACTAACTGTAAGTCGCTCTGGATAAGAGCGTCTGCTAAAATGACTAAAATGTAAAATGTAAATGTACCATTCTTTATTCATGGCTGTGTTCTTAGGCAAAATTGTGAGTGAGCCCACTCCCTTGGCTGAGAAGCAACCCCACACATGAATGGTCTCAGGATGCTTTACTGTTGGCATGACACAGGACTGATGGTAGCACTCACCTTGTCTTCTCTGGACAAGCTTTTTTCCGGATGCCCCAAACAATCGGAAAGGGGATTCATCAGAGAAAATGACTTTACCCCAGTCCTCAGCAGTCCAATCCCTGTACCTCAGTCTGCCCCTGATGGCTTCCTCACTGCCCTTCTTGACACCAGGCCATCCTCCAAAAGTCTTCGCCTCACTGTGCGTTCAGATGCACTCACACCTGCCTGCTGCCATTCCTAAGTAAGCTCTGCACTGGTGGTGCCCCGATCCCGCAGCTGAATCAACTTTAGGAGACGGTCCTGGCGCTTGCTGGACTTTCTTGGGCGCCCTGAAGCCTTCTTCACAACAATTGAACCTCTCTCCTTGAAGTTCTTGATGATCCAATAAATGGTTGATTTAGGTGCAATCTTACCAGCAGCAATATCCTTGCCTGTGAAGCCCTTTTTGTGCAAAGCAATGATGACGGCACGTGTTTCCTTGCAGGTAACCATGGTTAACAGAGGAAGAACAATGATTTCAAGCACCACCCTCCTTTTAAAGCTTCCAGTCTGTATGAAAATGTATGCACTCACTAACTGTAAGTCGCTCTGGATAAGAGCGTCTGCTAAATGACTAAAATGTAAAATGTAAATGTAATGTTATTCTAACTCAATCAGCATGACAGAGTGATCTCCAGCCTTGTCCTCGTCAACACTCTCACCTGTGTTTACGAGAGAATCACTGACATGATGTCAGCTGGTCCTTTTGTGGCAGGGCTGAAATTCAGTAGAAATGTTTTTGGGGGATTAAGTTCATTTTCATGGCAAAGAGGGACTTTGCAATTAATTGCAATTCATCTGATCACTCTTCATAACATTCTGGAGTATATGCAAATTACCATCATAAAAACTGAGGCAGCAGACTTTGAACATTTTATATTTGTGTCATTCTCAAACGTTTTGACCACGACTGTACAGTGTCTTGCAAAAAAGCTAATTTTCATAGACATCTAAAATCTATAAATAAACAATCTGAGAACACCCATAAGCATTCGTATCTAATGAAAAAACACTTGAAAAATTGGTGTATATAGCGTTTTGGAAATAAACTTTTCACTTACTGTTCTACAGTAGGGATGCTCGTCCCCCAGCAGTCTGAACTCTGTATACAGAGCAAGACACGACACACCATAATGAAGATCAGTCGTATAGTAGATCACCTGCTGGGTGTCAACAAACTATGGCGATTCAACATGTGGTATTGTCTGTAAATGAACATAAAATGACGGCCGATGTTCTGTAGTGAGAGGCGATAGGACGACTCACGACGCACCTGCTGTGCACGGCCGACGTTCATGTTAGTCTATCTTTTAAAGAAAGGGAGACAGCTTACCAGACGATTCAACCATTATTAACCAAGGCTTAGGTCATACTGTTTGTTCTGTATCAGTCAGAGCCGCTCAGCAGCAGCAATCCCAAACAGCAGAAGGCTGCAGTTCTAAAATGTCAATAAGCACATGACTCACCTGGTTTTACCCAAATATTCTTAATTATTTAGTTAAAGTGCTGACGAACAGCAAACACTGTCTGGCCCCATTGCTTACAGAGTACAGATACCTTGAATTTTCTTCTGCTTGACTACCAACACCTCATAGAATGGCTCTAAAATATGAACACCGACTCTTTCAAATTAAAATGCATGCCAGCACCTGTTTCATTCCACTCCAAGCACAACGGCTGGCTATCGGGAGGTAACTGGGCTCGTCTGTATTACAGATGCTGCCTTTCACTCACTGTCACACAGTCAGATGGCCAGAACAGAGCGTCTGACTGCACTGCAGGGCCCATGGTGCATCTGTATGGACATCAGGAATAATAGGAGCTGAAGGGACTCATATGAGACTTTGTTCATGCGGTTTAAGTATTAATCAGAATGCTTGCCTTGCCCACACCGGACCGGTCACTGAGGTTGCTTCTCACTCACTGACTCAACCCTGTCGCACCGACTCTTGCATAGGGCAGGAGCAAAGGCTCTCCACAACTGCTGGTCTTGGCTATCTTCTCCACCGTGCCCCAGCTCTGCTGATGTTGTTGGAGTTCAGTCTTGTTTGTTTGCTACGGTAGCAACTATACTGCTGAACGCTTTGAACGATGCTACACTTAATACTGATATTTCTGATAGCTTTTAAATATTATATACTGTATATACTTTGATCATGTTTTAGATTATTATAATTATTTAATTGTATCACTCATTCTCTGTGTAGTCTGTGTTAATATGAGACAAACTGTGTTCCAAGTTCAGAATGTGTGCAATGACAGTCCATTGGGTTTCAATTAGGATGATGACGTGTTCAGAATATGTGTTTAGTCCAGGGTTGTCAAACTCATTTTGCCCCACAAGCCGCATTCAGGCTTGACGAGGTCCGGAGGGACGCACTGAAAACTGGTTATATTTCCTGACCGTCAAAATTTGCTAAAAATAGTCCGCTATCCATCGCTTTTGGTATTTTTGATGCTCCCTGATTGTCTAGCTTTTGATACAGTGATTCTTAGCAAGCTGGACAGAGTGAAGAAACTGTATAAATGTAGGTTCATTATAATTTTTTACACATTTTAGATTTGGTTGTAGTAATTGTAAAGGTCAATTACAGCTGTGTTGATCTCAAAATAATTTCTGGGTTATTCTTTTCTATAGTTTTCTCTCTGCATTGTAGGGAGGGCTCGTAATTAAGCATTTCACTGTTGGTCTACACCTGTTATTTACGAAGCATGTGACAAATAAAATAATATTTGATTTGATTTGATTTACAGTGCATTTGGAAAGTATTCAGACCCCTAGACTTTTTCCACATTTTGTTACTTTACAGCCTCATTCTAAAATTGATTAAATAGATTTTTCCCCTCATCAATCTACACACAATACCCCATAATGACAAAGCAGAAAAGTGTTTTTAGAAATGTTTGCAAATGTATAAAAAAAATAAAAACCGGAAATATCACATTTACCTAAGTATTTAGACCCTTTACTCAGTATTTTGTTGAAGCACCTTTGGCAGCGATTACAGCCTCGAGTCTTCTTGGGTATGACGCTACAAGCTTGGCACACCTGTATTTGGGGAGTTTCTCCCATTCTTCTCTGCAGAGCCTCTCAAGCTCTGTCAGGTTGGATGGGGAGGGTCGCTGCACAGCTATTTTCAGCTCTCTCCAGAGATGTTCGATTGGGTTCAAGTCCAGGCTCTGGCTGAGCCACTCAAAGACATTCAGAGACTTGTCCCGAAGCCACTCCTGCATTGTCTTGGCTGTGTGCTTAGGGTCGTTGTCCTGTTGGAAGGTGAACCTTTGCCCCACTCTGAGGTCCGGGGCACTCTGGGATCTGTCTGAACTTTGCTCCGTTCATCTTTCCCTTGAACCTGACTAGTCTCCCAGTCCCTGCCGCTGAAAAACATCCTTACAGCATGATGCTGCCACCAACATGCTTCACCATAGGGATGGTGCCAGTTTTCCTCCAGACGTGACGCTTGGCATTCAGGCCAAAGAGTTCAATCTTGGTTTCATCAGACCAGATAATATTTTTTCTCATCAGACTAGATCATCTTTTTTCTCATGGTCTGGGAGTCCTTTAGGTGCCTTTTAGCAAACTCCAAGCAGGCTGTCATGTGCCTTTTACTGAGGAGTGGCTTCTGTCTGGCCACTCTACCATAAAGGCCTGATTGGTGGAGTGCTGCAGAGATGGTTGTCCTTCTGGAAGGTTCTTCCATCTCCACAGATGAACTCTGGAGCTCTGTCAGAGTGACCATCGGATTCTTGGTCACCTCCTTGACCAAGGCCCTTCTCCCCCGATTGCTCAGTTTGGCCAGGCGGCCAGCTCTAGGAAGAGTCTTGGTGGTTCCAAACTTCTTTCATTTAAGAATGATGGAGGCCACTATGCTCTTGGCGATCTTCAGTGCTGCAAACGTTTTTTGGTACCCTTCCCCAGATCTGTGCCTCGACACAATCCTGTCTCGGAGCTCTACGGACAATTAGTTCGACCTCATGGCTTTTTTTGCTCTGGCATGCACTGTCAACTGTGGGACCTTATATAGACAGGTGTGTGCCTTTCCAAATCATGTCCAATCAATTGAATTTAACACAGGTGGACTCCAATCAAGTTGTAGAAACATCTCAAGGATGATCAATGGAAACAGGATGCACCTGAGCTCAATTTCGAGTCTCATAACAAAGGGTCTGAATACTTATGTAAATAAGGTATTTCTGTTTTGAATTTTTTATACATTTTCAAAAATGTCTAAAACCCTTTTTTTGCTTTGTCATTATGGGGACCATAAGTAGATTAAAGGTGGTGCACTATATAGGGAATAGGGTGCCATTTGGGAAGCAGCCTATGTAATCAGTCTAGAGCAGGGCCAGGGCTGCTGCACTTTTATTTACTGCATTAGCATGGGGAGGGATGGATGGTGCAATTGCCTATACAATGAGAGAGAAAGTAATCTGTTGTACAGCTAAAGGATATTGAGGAAAACATAGCTAAAATGCTCTCAATGCTCACCAAAACAAACTAACAAACTGTTACAATATGTTGTTAAAAAAGTAGATTTGGTCGAAAGGAAAGTAGTCTATCGTGTCAGATATGCATATACAAGCTGGGCACATGGACGAACAGGACAACAAAATGGGCCTTTTGGCAGCAAAGGTGCAAACTTTAGAAGATGAACTGGACTAGCAAGAAAACATAATGAGACAAAAATAATATGAGAATATTGTCCCTACCGGAAGACGAGGCAATAGGAGACTTTTCCAGCTACGTGATCAAGCTCATATCACAGGAGCTTTGTGTGGATGTATCACCGGAGGATCTGGAGTGATGCCATCGGTTCGGCATGAAACAGAAGAACTCTAAATACCCTCACATGGTAATCTTTAAGCTGTGGAACTATCAGATCAAAGTCAACATTCTGAAGGCACAGGGGGGAAAGGAGATTAAAATCCATGGCCAGTCCATTCGATCTGTCTGCTAAACTGAGGATAAAACGAAAGCAATTAATTCTGATCAGACAGACTAGAGGAAAAAGGAATGAAGTCTGATTCCCGCCAGTGCTGTGGGTATGGAAGGGAACACAGAGGATGGAGTTCACAAGCTCCGATGGAGCCCTGAACAGGCTGCAGGAAACCTTTCCAGTTGAAAGAGAGCCCAGTGCCCTGAGCAGAGGCAGAAGCGGAAAAAAGAGATAAGCACACTAGGCTACGTACAGTGATGCCCAAGACCAGCTTATCGTAAGTAGAGACAATGTTCTTTCCCCCTCCCCCCAATAAAAATCTAGACTCTATTGTCCCCAAGTAACTGTTCTTCTCTAGGAAGTAGAAATGGAATTTGCCAATGAGATACATGGACACTGAAAATACAATATAAAAGAGGAAATAAAGCAAGTTTGTCAATAATTGTCAATAATTGTTCTATGGACATGTGTGTTTTTGTTGGCAAGAGGGTGTGAGTAGGTGTATGTGTCTGTGCATATGAATGAGAGCGTGAAGGAGGATGAATATGCATATGTGTAGAGGGGCAAGAGAGAATCGGTGTGTGGAGGCATAGAGTATAAGTTGTGTATGAATGAAGGAGAATGGATGAGTAAGTACAGTTGAAATCGGAAGTTTACATATACCTTAGCCAAATACATTTAAACTCTGTTTTTCACAATTCCTGACATTTAATCCTACTAAAAATTCCCTGTTTTAGGTCAGTTAGGATCACCACTTTATTTTAAGAATGTGAAATGTCAGAATAATAGTAGAGGGATGTCACGATCGTCGGGAACAGAGGACCAAGGCGCAGCGTGGAAGGTGAACATATCTTATTTGAGTAATACCACGAACAAAACAATAAACGATAACGTGACGTCCTCGGTTCAGACACAAACCTAAACAGGAACAAGATCCCACACCCCACTGTGGCAAACAGACTGAATAAATATGGTTCCCAATCAGAGACAACCAGCAACAGCTGACACTAGTTGCCTCTGATTGAGAACCACTTTGGCCAACCTAGAAACACAACAACTAGAATCGACAAAGGAAACTCACACCCTGGCTCAACATACAAGTGTCCCCAGAGCCAGGGCGTGACAGTACCCCCCCCTAAAGGCGCGGACTCCGACTGCGCCAACCAAATACCACAGGGGAGGGACCGGGTGGGCACTCCGCCTTGGCGGCGGATCCGGCTCCGGGCATGATCCCCACTCCCTCTCTAACCCCCCAAAGTACCCCTGGTCCGGTCTGGCCCTACTGGCCGGAGCTGGACCGAACACTGGTGGAGCGGATTGCTCCAGCTCCGGCGTGGAGCAGCTGACCGGTGCCGGACCAGGCACCGGTGGAACAGGCACGGGCCGGGCCGGGCTGGCGACGCGCACCACTGGCTTGGTGCGGGGAGCAGGAACTGGCCGGGCCGGGCTGGCGACGCGCACCACTGGCTTGGTGCGGGGAGCAGGAACTGGCCGGACCGGGCTGGCGACGCGCACCCCTGGCTTGGTGCGTGGAGCAGGAACTGGCCGGGCCGGGCTGGCGACGCGCACCACTGGCTTGGTGCGGGGAGCAGGAACTGGCCGGGCCGGGCTGGCGACGCGCACCACTGGCTTGGTGCGTGGAGCAGGAACTGGCCGGGCCGGGCTGGCGACGCGCACCACTGGCTTGGTGCGTGGAGCAGGAACTGGCCGGGCCAGGCTGGCGACGCGCACCACTGGCTTGGTGCGTGGAGCAGGAACTGGCCGGGCCGGGCTGGCGACGCGCACCACTGGCTTGGTGCGGGGAGCAGGAACTGGCCGGACCGGGCTGGCGACGCGCACCCCTGGCTTGGTGCGTGGAGCAGGAACTGGCCGGGCCGGGCTGGGCTGGCGACGCGCACCACTGGCTTGGTGCGGGGAGCAGGAACTGGCCGGGCCGGGCTGGCGACGCGCACCCCTGGCTTGGTGCGGGGAGCAGGCACTGGCCGGACCGGGCTGGCGACGCGCACCACTGGCTTGGTGCGGGGAGCAGGAACAGGCCGGGCCGGGCTGGCGACGCGCACCATTGGCTTGGTGCGGGGAGCAGGAACAGGCCGGACCGGGCTGGCGGCGCGCACCATTGGCTTGGTGCGGGGAGCAGGAACAGGCCGGACCGGGCTGGCGACGCGCACCACAGGCTCGATGCGAGGGACAGGAACAAGCCGGACCGTACTGGGGACACATACCACTGGCCCTACGCAGGGATCAGGAACGGGCCGGACCGGACTGGTAACACACCCCAGTACCTCTTGCCGTGCCTCTACACTTTCCTTCCCCTTTAATACCAGTGGCCCCCGTAACCTGGCGGCCTCCTCTGCCAACCCGCTGGACCGCTCTATCGCGGCCTCCTGCTGCCCCGTCGTCCACGGCGTGAGCCCCCCCCTAAAAATTTTCTGGCTGGCTCTCCTCTTGGACCAGGCCTCCATGTCTCTAGCCAGACACTCACTCCACTGCTTCAAAGTCCAACCTCTCTGCTCTTCACTTGGCTTGGCCCAGTCGAGACTCTTACTCCACTGCTCCAATGTCCAACCTCTCTCCTCTTCACGCTGCTTGGTCCAGTTATGGTGGGATCTTCTGTCACGATCGTCGGGAACAGAGGACCAAGGCGCAGCGTGGAAGGTGAACATATCTTATTTATTTGAGTAATACCACGAACAAAACAAACGATAACGTGACGTCCTCGGTTCAGACACAAACCTAAACAGGAACAAGATCCCACACCCCACTGTGGCAAACAGACTGAATAAATATGGTTCACAATCAGAGACAACCAGCAACAGCTGACACTAGTTGCCTCTGATTGAGAACCACTTTGGCCAACCTAGAAACACAACAACTAGAATCGACAAAGGAAACTCACACCCTGGCTCAACATACAAGTGTCCCCAGAGCCAGGGCGTGACAAGGGAATGATTTATTTAAGTTTTTATATCTTTCATCACATTCCCAGTGGGTCAGAAGTTTACATACATTCAATTAGTATTTGGTAGCATTGCCTTTAAATTGTTTAACTTGGGTCAAATGTTTCGGGTAGCCTTCCACAAGCTTCCCACAATAAATTGGGTTAATTCTGGCCCATTCCTCCTGACAGAGCTGGTGTAACTGAGTCACCAGTCCCTCCTGCAGCAAAGCACCCCCACAGCATGATGCTGCCACCCCCGTGCTTCACGGTTGGGATGGTGTTCTTCGGCTTGCAAGCACCCCTTTTTTCCTCCAAACATAACGATGGTCAATATGGCCAAACAGTTCTATTTTTGTTTCATCAGACCAGAGGACATTTCTCCAAAAAGTATGACCTTTGTCCCCATGTGCAGTTGCGAACCATAGTCTGGCTTTTTTATGGCAGTTTTGGAGCAGTGGCTTCTTTCTTGCTGAGCGGCCTTTCAGGTTATGTCGATATAGGACTAATTTTACTGTGGATACAGATACTTTTGTACCCGTTTCCTCCAGCATTTTCACAAGGTCCTTTGCTGTTGTTCTGGGATTGATTTGCACTTTTCGTACCAAAGTACATTAATCTCTAGGAGACAGAACGCGTCTCCTTCCTGAGCGGTATTACGGCTGCGTGGTCCCATGGTGTTTATACTTGCATACTATTGTTTGTACAGATGAACGTGGTACCTTCAGGCGTTTGGAAATTGCTCCCAAGGATGAACCAGGTCTTGGCTGATTTCTTTTGATTTTCCCATGATGTCAAGCAAAGAGGCACTGAGTTTGAAGGTAGGCCTTGAAATACATCCACAGGTACACCTCCAATTGACTCAAATTATGTCAATTAGCCTATCAGAAGCTTCTAAAGCCATGACATCATTTTCTGGAATTTTCCAAGCTGTTTAAAGGCACAGTCAATTTAGTGTATGTAAACTTCTGACCCACTGGATTTGTGATACATTGAATTATAAGTGAAATAATCTGTCTGTAAACAGTACTTGTGTCATGCACTCTCCCCAAGTAGACCCACACCAGCCACTATACTTTAATTTACAAGGTAATACAAGCCAACCACAGTACTTAAGTGGCAGTCTTTCTTCAATGTATGTATAATTACATAATCCACAGTTTTTTTGGTACATTAGCAGAGGAGTTGGAGCTTAAAAGCCCTAAAAATGCATAGTGCCTCAAGTACAAAGACGTAATTTTTGTTCAATGTCTACTCAGTCCACATGCCCACACACTCTATACACTGAGTATACCAATCATTTGGAACACCTTCCTAATATTGATTTGCGTTCCACAGGGTTGCTGGCCCAGGTTGACTGCAATGCTTCCCACAGTTGTGTCAAGTTGGCTGGATGTCCTTTGGGTGGTGGGCCATTCTTGATACACATGGGAAACTGTTGAGTGTGAAAAACCCAGCAGCATTGCAGTTCTTGACACAAACCGGTGCACCTGGCACCTACTACCATACCCCATTCAAAGACACTTACAGTTTTTGTCTTGCCCATTCACCCTCTGAATGGCACACATGCACAATCCATGTCTCAATTGTCTCATGGCTTAAAAATCCTTCTTTAACCTGTCTCCTCCCCTCCACTCTCGAGTGTGACAGGAGGTGCTTATTCCCAATCAACAGTTTGTACCATGAAATACAGAGATTATTGCTGTATGAAAGGTCAGGCCAAACTAAAGCCATCGATAAGGAATCATAGCATTCACCTGGTCAGTCTATGTCATGGAAAGAGCATATGTTCTTAATGTTTTGTATTCTCAGTGTATATGTAATGTATACAATAACTATGTATTCATGCTATGATCCTCCCATTCTATGGAATGCCCACAGCCCTCATATAACATGTCTGCTATAATGGTTAATTTTGATTCTATACAAGTAAAGACCAACAAAATCCTACTTATCACATGGAATGTGCACGGGCTCCATGATAATAAAAAAAGCATATGGTTCTCGAACACTTAGAGTTGTCAGCAGATGTGGTTTTCTTGTAAGAGTTACATTTAAAAATATATATATTTAAAGAGGAGCTGGGTTGGAGAGACCTATGCTGCCACCTACTGTAGTAACAGCAGAGGTGTAGGCATCCTGATAAATAAGAATAAACCATTTTCCCACACGGACCAAGAAGGCCATTTTCTAATGTTGAATTAGAAAATGTATTAAAGACGTCAACAAAAAAATGAAAACCTTTACCATTACAAATGTAGACAGAGGCGTGAGAAAAGTCGACCCCCGATATAATCTGGGATGCCTTTTAAGGCGTACATTAGGGGAATGGTAATCTCATACTTGGCAAAAGGTAAATCTGATTTAGAAATGAAAATGTAATAAAAATAAAAATGAAATCACTCTTATTAAAATAGGTAAAGAAGAACAAAACATTTCGGAACTTAAGTAGGAATACAATCTTTTTATTTTGAAGAGAGCCAACAATTACAGGTTAAACTAAAATAAAGAATATTACTTAATGGCAAATAAACCTGGTAAATATCTCGCAGCTCTCACAAATAGAATACACGCTAAACAATTTATAATTTTAAAAGATAAAGATACAAATGCGGTAATTAGAAATAACGTGATTAATTACCATTTTTAAAGCTTCTATGAAAATGTATATGTCAGAATTAAACAACAGTTTGAGAGATCAAACTGATCAAACCAACAAAATCCAACTTATCACATGGAATGTGCACGGGCTCCATGATAATAAAAAAAGCATATGGTTCTCGAACACTTAGAGTTGTCAGCAACAACCCTGAAGCAATTATCAGCAGACAAAAAATAATCACTAAAAACAGAGATCCCCAAAAAGAAATATTAGATACTGTTAAAACATTTGTTCAAAGAAAAGCACCAGGAATGGATGGCTTTCCCATAGAATTCTATTCAACCTTTTGGGACATTGTAGCACCCCTATTTACACAAATGACAACACACATGTCACTCTATTCAGTACTTCCTATTTCCATGTATCAAACGGTTATTTCAGTTATAATAAAACCAGGAAAATCTGGAGAGTCCCGTACTGATTATAGACTGGTGGAGGCTGCTGAGGGGAGCACAGCTCATAGTAATGGCTGGAATGGAGTCAATGGAATGGTATCAAAGATGTGGTTTCCATGTGGTTGATACCATTCCATCGACTCCATTCCAGCCATTACTATGAGCCATCCTCCCCTCAGCAGCCTCCACTGTTATAGGCCCATAAGTTTAATAAATTGTGTTAATAAAATATTAACAAAGCTTATAAGCAATAGAATGGCAGACTTGATACATATCAATCAAACAGGGTTTATTAAAAATAGACAAACAAATACAAGAACATGTTTCAGTTTAATATAATGCGCAAAAAAAGAAGAAGATATGAACGCAACATACAACAATTTCAAAGATTTTACTGAGTTACAGTTCATATAAGGAAATCAGTCAATTGAAATACATGAATTAGGTCCTAATCTATGGAATTCACATGACTATGCATGGGTGCAGCCACTGGGGAGCCAGGCCCAGCCAATCAGAATGAGCTATTCTCCACAAAATGGCTTTATTACATAGAAATACTCCTCAGTGTAGATTTATCAATAATGTTGATGCCGAAAAAGCTTTCGACCATCTTGAATGACCTTTTCTATTCAAGACTTTGGAAGCTTTAACATTCCAACTGAAATAATACATTTAATAAAAATATTATATAAATGTCCTGAAGCAAAAATAAACACAAATAATATACATTATCTGATTAAATTCCTTTAGAAAGGGGCACAAGACAGGAATGTCCCTTCTCCCCCCTCCTGTTTGCACTGTCAATTGAACCGCTTGCAGAAAATAATTAGACAGGACCCAAACGTAACAGGTATCAGTAAACATGAATATAAACTAAACTTATTTGTAGATGATCTCCTGATATACCTGACCAATATTTAAAACTCAATGCCCCCTTTGTTAAAAATATTTTCTAAATACTCTACAATCTCAGGATATAACATTAACGTGGAAACCCCCCGAAATAATGGCATTAAGAAAAATAATAACTCACGATCTACAACAATCCTTTAAGTGGACCACAAAAAAATAATAAATACTTAGGATGCTAAATAAGTGACAACAAATATATAAATATACATTTATTACATTACTGAACAATATGAAAGCACATCTAATTAAATGGAACAATCTTCCCATAAATCTTAGTTAGAATAAACCTATTCAGAATGGCATGGCTCCCCAAGTTTTTGTATTTATTTTCGGTAATACCAATTACCCCACCGAAGACAGTCTTTAAAAAAGTATACTCGGTCATAACAGACTTTATATGGGCAAAAAAAATTCATAGAATAAAAATTTACGTTTTGCATCTTCCCAAGTCTGAGGGTGGTTTTAACCTTCCAGACATGGAAATGTATCAACTCACTACCCAAGGCTTTTACTTGCGACATATAGTTAAATGCACTAAAGAGGAACAATGGGGACATATTGAAGATGCTTGTGCTCATCCCTAGAATCTTTCTATGTGTCTATTTTCAAAGGATAAAGCTAAGAACATTAATAACTTAATAGTTAAGAATACTATAAAAATATGGAAGAAAATGTAACATATATATCACTCCATAAAAACACAACCTTGTGGAACCTTGGATAGCTTTTCAGAATTCACCAATAAATTGGTCCACATGGAAAACTAAAGGCATAGAAACCGTAAATGACTTGGTAATAGGAAATAGATTTATTTCCATGACAGCTTTAAAAACCTATTTTTGATTGACCAATGTAGTTCTTTACAAATACATGCAACGGAAAAGTTTTTTATATCACAAAATGTTGATTTTGAAGTCTTTTGGATATCAAATCAAATGTTATTTGTCACATACACGTGTTTAGCAGATGTTATAGCGGGTGTAGCGAAATGCTTGTGCTTCTAGCTCCGACAGTACACTAATATCTAACAAGTAATATCTAACAATTTCACAACATATACCCAATACACACAAAACTAGTAAGGAATGGAATTTAAGAAAATACACATACAGTGGGGAGAACAAGTATTTGATACACTGCCGATTTTGCAGGTTTTCCTACTTACAAAGCATGTAGAGGTCTGTAAGTTTTATCCTAGGTACACTTCAACTGTGAGAGACGGAATCTAAAACAAAAATCCAGAAAATCACATTGTATGATTTTTAAGTAATTAATTTGCATTTTATTGCATGACATAAGTATTTGATCACCTACCAACCAGTAAGATTTATGGCTCTCACAGACCTGTTAGTTTTTCTTTCAAGAAGCCGTCCTGTTCTCTACTCATTATCTGTATTAACTGCACCTGTTTGAACTCGTTACCTGTATAAAAGACACCTGTCCACACACTCAATCAAA
Organism: Coregonus clupeaformis; assembly: GCF_020615455.1. Taxonomy (NCBI): domain Eukaryota; kingdom Metazoa; phylum Chordata; class Actinopteri; order Salmoniformes; family Salmonidae; genus Coregonus; species Coregonus clupeaformis. The sequence continues at coordinate 29,178,524 of NC_059209.1, read as the reverse complement.
CAGACTCCAACCTCTCCACAATGGCCAAGACCAGAGAGCTGTGTAAGGACATCAGGGATAAAATTGTAGACCTGCACAAGGCTGGGATGGGCTACAGGACAATAGGCAAGCAGCTTGGTGAGAAGGCAACAACTGTTGGCGCAATTATTAGAAAATGGAATTGAGAAAAATATGACGTGACGGTCAATCACCCTCGGTCTGGGGCTCCATGCAAGATCTCACCTCGTGGGGCATCAATGATCATGAGGAAGGTGAGGGATCATCCCAGAACTACACGGCAGGACCTGGTCAATTACCTGAAGAGAGCTGGGACCACAGTCTCAAAGAAAAACATTAGTAACACACTACGCCGTCATGGATTAAAATCCTGCAGCGCACGCAAGGTCCCCCTGCTCAAGCCAGCGCATGTCCAGGCCCGTCTGAAGTTTGCCAATGACCATCTGGATGATCCAGAGGAGGAATGGGAGAAGGTCATGTGGTCTGATGAGACAAAAATTGAGCTTTTTGGTCTAAACTCCACTCGCCGTGTTTGGAGGAAGAAGAAGGATGAGTACAACCCCAAGAACACCATCCCAACCGTGAAGCATGGAGGTGGAAACATCATTCTTTGGGGATGCTTTTCTGCAAAGGGGACAGGACGACTGCACCGTATTGAGGGGATGATGGATGGGGCCATGTATCGCACGATCTTGGCCAACAACCTCCTTCCCTCAGTAAGAGCATTGAAGATGGGTCGTGGCTGGGTCTTCCAGCATTACAACGACCCGAAACAAACAGCCAGGGCAACTAAGGAGTGGCTCCGTAAGAAGCATCTCAAGGTCCTGGAGTGGCCTAGGCAGTCTCCAGACCTGAACCCAATAGAAAATCTGAAAGTCCGTATTTCCCAGCGACAGCCCTGAAACCTGAAGGATCTGGAGAAGGTCTGTATGGAGGAGTGGGCCAAAATCCCTGCTGCAGTGTGTGCAAACCTGGTCAAGACCTACAGGAAACATATGATCTCTGTAATTGCAAACAGGTTTCTGTACCAAATATTAAGTTCTAAAATGCAAATTAATTACTTAAAAATCATACAAATGTGATTTTCTGGATTCTTGTTTTAGATTCCGTCTCTCACAGTTGAAGTGTACCTATGATAAACATTACAGACCTCTACATGCTTTGTAAGTAGGAAAACCTGCAAAATCGGCAGTGTGTCAAATCCTTGTTCTCCCCACTGTATATGGACAAGCAATGACAGAGCGGCATGGACTAAGAAACAGTAGAATATTATAGAATAGAATGCAGTATATACATATGAGATGAGTAGTGCAAGATATGTAAACATTATTAAAGTGACTAGTGTTCCATTTCTTAAAGTGACCAGTGATTTCAATAGGCAGCAGCAGCCTCTAATGTGCTAGTGATGGCTATATAACAGTCTGATGGCCTTGACATAGAAGCTGTTTTTAATTCTCTCGTTCCCAGCTGTTTTTAATTCTCTCGTTCCCAGCTTTGATGAACCTGTACTGACCTCGCCTTCTGGATGATAGCGGGGTGAACAGGCAGTGGCTCAGGTGGTTGATGTCCTTAATGATCTTTTTGACCTTCTTGTGACATCGGGTGCTGTAGGTGTCCTGGAGGGCAGGCAGTGTGCCCACGGTGATGCGTTGGGCAGACCGCACCACCCTCTGGTGCATTTGCCGTACCAGGCGGTGATACAGCCTGACAGGATGCTCTCAATTGTGCATCTGTAAAAGTTTGTGAGGGTTTTAGGTGCCAAGCTGAATTTCTTCAGCCTCCTGAGGTTGAAGAGGCTCTGTTGTGCCTTCTTCACCACACTGTCTGCGTGGTTGGACCATTTCAGTTTATCGGTGACGTGTACGCCAAGGAACTTAAAGCTTTCCACCTTCTCCACTGCGGACCCGTCGATGTGGATAGGGGGGTGCACCCTCTGCTGTTTCCTAAAGTCCACGATCATCTCCTTTGTTTTGTTGACGTTGAGTGAGAGGTTATTTTCCTGGCACCACACTCCCAGAGCCCTCACCTCCTCCCTGTAGGCTGTCTCGTCATTGTTGGTAATCAAGCCTACTACTGTTGTGTCGTCTGCAAACTTGATGATTGAGTTGGAGGCATGCTTGGCCATGCAGTCATGGGTGAACAGGGAGTACCGGAGGGGGCTGTGCATGCACCCTTGTGGGGCCCCAGTGCTGAGGATCAGCGAAGTGGAGATGTTTTTTCCTACCTTCACCACCTGGGGGCGGCCCGTCAGGAAGTCCAGGACCTAGTTGCACAGGGCGGGGTTCAGACCCAGGGCCTCGAGCTTAATGATGAGCTTGGAGGGTACTATGGTGTTGAATGCTGAGATATAGTCAATGAACTCTATAAACAATTCCTCTTGTCCAGATGGGATAGGGCAGTGTGCAGTGTGATGGCAATTGCATCGTCTGTGGATCTATTAGGGCGGTAAGCAAATTGAAGTGGGTCTAGGGTGACAGGTAAGTTGGAGGTGATATGATCCTTGACTAGTCTCTCAAAGCACTTCATGATGACAGAGGTGAGTGCTACAGGGCGATAGTCATTTAGTTCAGTTACCTTTTCTTTCTTGGGTACAGGAACAATGGTGGCCATCTTGAAGCATGTGGGAACAGCATACTGGGAAAGGGAGAGATTGAATATGTCCATAAACACACCCGCTAGCTGGTCTACGCATGCTCTGAGGACGCGGCTAGGGATGCTGTCTGGGCCGGCAGCCTTGCGGGGGTTAACATGCTTAAATATCTTAATCACGTCGGCCACGGAGAAGGAGAGGCCACAGTCCTTGGTAGTGGGCCTCGTCAGTGGCACTGTGTTATCCTCAAAGCGGGCGAAGAAGGTGTTTAGCTTGTCTAGAAGCAAGATGTCGGTGTTGGCGACGTGGCTGGTTTTCTTTTTGTATTCCGTGATTGTCTGTAGACCCTGCCACATATGTCTTGTGTCTGAGCCATTGAATTGCGACTCCACTTTGTCTCTATACTGATGTTTTGCCAGCTTAATTGCCTTGCAGAGGGAGTAGCTACACTGTTTTGTATTCTGCCATATTCCCAGTCACCTTGCCATGGTTGAATGCGGTGGTTCGTGCTTTCAGATTTGCGCGAATGCTGCCATCTATCCACGGTTTCTGGTTAGGGTAGGTTTTAATAGTCACAGTGGCCACAACATCACCTATACACTTTCTGATAAACTCAGTCACCGTTTCAGTGATACAAAACCTTGCAGGGAGCCTATCCAACAGACAATCTCTTGGAAAAAGCTCTAAACTATTGGAACCAAGACTTAAAAATAACAGATATTGGCGGGAATGTTGGAACATAACTAACGAGATTACAGTTAACAAAAAATATGCTTAATCCAGTATAAATTAATGTATAGAATTTATTATACAAGAGACAAAATTGAAGTGTAAAACTAATAATGACTCAATAATCCATGGCTTCTGGGAATGTTCTGAAGTCCAAAAGTTATCGGCGGAGCTAGAAAGTTGCCTGTCAGAAGTAATACATTGTAAATGTACTTTTAATCCATCTGTCTGCATATTTCAATACATGTCATATGAGGTTGCAGTGAGATACCCGATGGGTTGGACGATACTTTTCTCATCAATCAGCTTTAAAAAACGTATACTGGAAAAACTGGAAATCAACCAATCATCCGTCGTTAACGCAATGGAAAGGTCAAATGCTTTGTTATCAAAAAATTTAAAGTGTGTGGGCTACGGAGAGAAACAAAATTGTGCAGTTTGAGGCCATGTAGCGGAAAGTGATGCGGGTACTGGAGATGGGGTTGTGTGCTAGTGGGTCTGGGCGGGTGTGATGTAGTTGATGTTTGTATGATGTTGTAAATGTAATGTTGTCATTTGTATGTGTATGTTTTGTATTGTTTATAAAATATCAAATAAATTCCACAAAAAATAGATTATCTGGTAAACAAGGAAATACTTAATTTCAGTTGTATGGAATGATTGTTAAATTGTTAAATCTGTGCTTTGTCTGCTCAAATATCAGGTTTAATTTATACCGAAGATAATACCCACCAGATGGCTAAATAGTCTAGAAAAATATTGAAAGCAACCAGGACTTAGTTAAAGGGATATTTTGGCATTGAGGCCCTTTATCTACTTCCCCAGAGTCACAAACTCGTCTATACCATTTTCATGTCTCTGTTTCCAGCGTGAAGGAAGTTGGAGGTAGTTTCGCGAGCCAATGCTAACTATCGTTAGTGCATGGGTATACCCATAGACTGCTAATGCTAGTTAGGAACTGCGTTAGTGCTAGTTAGCAACTTCCATCAAACTGCACACAGAGACATAAAAATGGTATCCACGAGTTCATCTGACTCTGGGGAAGTAGATAAAGGATCTCTGCCAAAATCCCGAAGTATCCCTTTAACACTGACACAGCTTTAGGGAGCGGTAATATGGTGGCCAATAGTGGTTGGAATTGAGATCAGCAGTGCGGGTGATCTTAGCGCAAATTGATGGTTTAGCGAGAGATCACCTCGTGTTAAGATGGTGCTCAATGTTTGTTGCAATTAACCCATAGTGTGGAAGTATATATAAAACACAGGAAAATCAAGTTTATGACTGCACTGGGCCTTTAAAGTAGATTGAGATCATTACATTTTTTTACTCAAACCACCTGCGGGCTTCATTGAATTGGCTCGCAGCCCTGATACCCCTAGTTTAGTCTATTTGGGATGAGTTAGTATGAGGATGTTTTCAGAATATGTGTTTAGTCTGCTGAGACCAGTTTTTCAAAAGTTATCTATCTGGATTTCGCCTATCGGATAGGATTAAATGCACAGATGCATAGAAATAGAATGAATAGAACGGAAAAATCATTGACTTGAATGGGGTCTCCCGTTCTATTCATTATATTTCTATGCATTTAATCCTATCCGATAGGTGAAATCCAGATAGATAACTTTGGAAAAATTTAGCCCTAGGGTTGAGTGAGGATGAGGATGGCACTGTGGTGCAGTCTAGTGTGGTAGTAATGTGAACTGACCATGGGTAATAACAGAACCAGTGTGCTGTGGATGGCATCTCCGAGAGCAGGAAGTACTTGTACCCCAGTGTGTAAAATATTGATTTTGTTATTGTCTGCTGTGTGGCGACTGCACCCTTGGCCTGTTGCCTCCTGTAGATGGGGTGTATCTGTGCTCTGCCTCATCCTCTAATTCATTGTGACTTGTTTGGGACATAGTGACGATAGTTGTATGCAGTAGAAGGCAAGAAGAAGCCCCAATTAGGAAAACAGGCAAGTGTCACATACTGTAGAACCTTCTTTCAGACTGTCAGAGTTTGTCCTGTGTTAGTTTGGAAAGAGAGACACTCCTGTGTCCTGAGTTGTCCTCTTAGTCGATATGCTGTTTATGCTTAATTTGAACCTTCCTTTTACATTTGACATTTTAGTCACTTAGCAGACACTCTTAGCCAGAGCGACTTACAGGAGCAATTAGGGTTAAGTGCCTTGCTCAAGGGCACATTGACAGATTTTTCACCTAGTCAGCTCGGGGATTCGAACCAGTGACCTTTCGGTTACTGGCCCAACACTCTTAAGCGATAGGCGACCTGCCGCCGATATGTACAATATCTACGTACAGTGAGGGAAAAAAGTATGTGATCCCCTGCTGATTTTGTACATTTGCCCACTGACAAAGAAATGATCAGTCTATAATTTTAATGGTAGGTTTATTTGAACAGTGAGAGACAGAATAACAACAGTCAAACATTTTATAAATTGATTTGCATTTTAATGAGGGAAATAAGTATTTGACCCCCTATCAATCAGAAAGATTTCTGGCTCCCAGGTGTCTTTTTTATACAGGTAACGAGCTGAGATTAGGAGCACACTCTTAAAGGGAGTGCTCTTAATCTCAGTTTGTTACCTGTATAAAAGACACCTGTCCACAGAAGCAATCAATCAATCAGATTCCAAACTCTCCACCATGGCCAAGACCAAAGAGCTCACCAAGGATGTCAAGGACAAGATTGTAGACCTACACAAGGCTTGAATGGGGTACAAGACCATCGCCAAGCAGCTTGGTGAGAAGGTGACAACAGTTGGTGCGATTATTCGCAAATGGAAGAAACACAAAATAATTGTAAATCTCCCTCCCTCAGCATTTCAATTGTTAAGGGGATATATGTATCCAATTCACAGTAAGAAACCAAGTTGACGTAATGCAGGGCCCTTGACTTGAATCCTGTACTAACGTTGAGGTTGATCAAAGTTTAAAATGCAAAATCAAGCGGTCCTTTAGGCCATGCCTTTTCCAGTTGAGACTGAAGACGTAATTATTTCAAACGCATCAAAGCCACAGCTCTTATGTAGAGGGGATCAGAAAAGTCTGATCCTACAGTTCAAAGAATTGTTCCCCTTTTTGGACCACATTAAGGATGTGTCCCAAATGGCATCCTATTCTCTGGCACTGCATCTGTGCTTGAGGCGTCACTACAGACCCCCTGGTTCGGTTCCAGGCTGTATCACAACCGGCTGTGATTGGGAGTCCCATAGGGCGGCGCACAATTGGCCCAGCATTGTCCGGGTTTGGCCGGTGTAGGCCGTCATTGTAAATAATAATTTGTTCTTAACTGACTTGCCTAGTTAAATAAAGGTAAAAATATGTAATAAAATAGTGCACTACTTTTGACCAGTCCTATGGGCCCTAGTCAAAAGTAGAGGACTATTTAGGGAATAGTGTGCCATTTGGTATCCAGCCTTATTTATGCCTGGAATCCCCCCAAAAATGCAATGGGTTTAGCATGTGTTAATAGGATTCCCGCAACCGTGATTAGACTCGTTGAGCAATTATAACAAGAAGGGGGGAAAGCAGCACAATCTGATGAGTAAAGTATTTTGCAAAACTATTTTGAATAAAGGCTGCACTTATTAACATTGACAAAAATTAAGATTGTAAAAAATACTCTAGCATACCATTAATAGGTCTAAATCCAACCCAACTCTATTTGTTTCCACTATCATGTATCCCAGGGATTGTCACGCCCTGGCTCTGGGGACTCTTATATGTTGAGCCAGGGTGTGTAGGGTCTATGTTTTGTGTTCTATGTTCAGTTTCTAGTTCATGTGTTTTCTATGTTGGCCGGGGTGGTTCCCAATCAGAGGCAACGTGAATCAGCTGTTGCTTGTTGTCTCTGATTGGGAACCATACTTAGGCAGCCTTTTGTGCACTTGTCATTTGTGGATTCTTGTTCCGGAGAGGTTTGTGTTTTGTTACCTTAGGACTTCACGTATCGTTTTGTTGTTTTGTTCGTGTGTACTAGAAAATAAAGAATGTACGCATATCACGCTGCGCCTTGGTCCACTTCTTACGATGATCGTGACAGTGATTCTCAAACTTTTGGACCTGCGACCCAAAAGGATTGGTACAGAACTTGTACACGTGAACATGCGTGCACAATCGTTTGCAAATATAGCCTGTCTTTACAGCCATAAATGGTGATGCATTTTCAAAGTGCAAGATAGGGTACAAAAATACATTGCGTTTTACACCTGCAGAGCTGAAAGTAATTCATTTTAGCAGCCAATATTAATTAGGGATATACACAACCAGTCAATGGTTTGGACACACCTACTCATTCAAGGGTTTTTCTTTATTTTCACAATTTTTTACATTGTATAATAATAGTGAAGAAATCAAAACTATGAAATAAAACATATGGAATCATGTAGTAACCAAAAAAGTGTTAAACAAATCAAAATATATTTTATATTTGTGATTCTTCAAATAGCCACCCTTTGCCTTGATGACAGCTTTGCACACTCTTGGCATTCTCTCAACCAGCTTCATGAGGTAGTCACCTGGAATGAATTTCAATTAACAGGTGTGTTTCTTAAAAGTTAATTTGTGGAATTTCTTTCCTTAATGCATTTGAGCCAATCAGGTGTGTTGTGACAAGGTAGAGGGTATACAGAAGATAGCCCTATTTGGTAAAAGACCAAGTCCATATTATGGCAAGAACAGCTCAAATAAGCAAAGAGAAATGACAGTTCATCATTACTTTAAGACATGAAGGTCAGTCAATCTGGAACATTTCAAGAACTTTGAAAGTTTCTTCAAGTGCAGTCGCAAAAACCATCAAGCGCTATGATGAAACTGGCTCTCATGAGAACCGCCACAGGAATGGAAGACCCAGAGTTACCTCTGCTGTAGAGGATAAGTTCATTAGTGTTACCAGTCTCAGAAATTGCAGCCCAAATAAATGCTTTGCAGAGTTCAAGTAACAGACACATCTCAACATCAACTGTTCAGAGGGGACTGTGTGAATCAGGCCTTCATGGTTGAATTGCTGCAAAGAAACCACTACTAAAGGACACCAATAAGAAAAAGAGACCTGCTTGGGCCAAGAAAAATGAGCAATGGACATTAGACCGGTGGAAATTTGTCCTTTGGTCTGGAGTCCTAATTGGAGACTTTTGGTTCCAACCTTTTGTCTTTGTGAGACGCGGTGTGGGTGAACGGATGATCTCCGCATGTGTAGTTTCCACCGTAAAGCATGGAGGAGGAGGCGTTATGGTGTGGGGGTGCTTTGCTGGTGATACTGTCTGTGATTTATTTAGAATTCAAGACACACTTAACCAGTAAGGCTACCACAGCATTCTACAGCAATACGCCATCCCATCTTGTTTGGGCTTAGAGGGACTATCATTTGTTTTTCAACAGGACAATGACCCAACACACCTCCAGACTGTGTAAGGGTTATTTTACAAAGAAGGAGAGTGATGGAGTGCTGCATCAGATGACCTGGCCTCCACAATCCCCCGACCTCAACCCAATTGACATGGTTTGGGAAGAGTCGGACGGCAGAGTCAAGGAAAAGCAACCAACAAGTGCTCAGCATATGTGGGAACCCCTTCAAGACTGTTGGAAAAGCATTCCAGGTGAAGCTGGTTGAGAGAATGCCAAGTATGCAAAGCTGTCATCAAGGCAAAGGGTGGCTATTTGAAGAATCTCAAATATAAAATATATTTTGATTTGTTTAACACTTTTTTTGGTTGCTACATGATTCCATATGTGTTATTTCATAGTTTTGATGTCTTCACTATTATTCTACAATGTAGAAAATAGTAAAAATAAAGAAAAATCATTGAATGAGTAGGTGTGTCCAAACTTTTGACTGGTACTGTACATGAATCATGTTAATCCTCTGGAGTCCAGAGTAAGCAAAATCATGCAACCTACTTGTAGCAGAGGTTGCAGGATCGGATGAAAAGCATGTTCTGTCTGCATTGCGCCATCACCTTGGAGGGTAGCCTGCCTGCAGAGTGCTCGTTGCCAGCCGGGTAGCCCTGTTCATCCTCACAAATATGTAATAAATTCGCCAGAATATGTTACATCTTCATCCCATAATATTGACGGCAGTGTGATGTTACAACTGCTTCTTTAGACATATAGCCAGTAGCCACCCACACTAGGCCTCTCTGAAATATTACAATTATTAACCAAATCGCCAGGTAGTAGTAGATTGCTAAACTGTTTTTGATATGGATGATAAACATTGGCCTACTCTGTTTTTGCCAGGCAAAACTGGAGGAAATTAAACAAGTTCTTTCTGGTCACTAATCTAGATATGCATACCCATCCTTTACACGTCAATGCTGATGACTGGTCATTGGTCAACAATCAAGACGTATAACTTTTTAGTTCTGAAGCATAGATGAGAATTTAACGACGACTTGCGGGCAGTTGGTTCAGAACAACAAGGACAAAAATGTATACAAAAAAGTCGAATTTTGGGGGAAATTATACCACCACCGAAAAGGGCACTTTGGAGACTGGAAGGGCAAAGGGGCATGTACTCTGCACAGGTAGATCACTATCTGTGCACATACCTAGGTACAGCAGTATTATTGCAGTATGTTTAACCTTCATGCATTTCCTCTTGTGATTTTCACACATATCTAATAATATCCCATTTGCTCATTGCTAACAACCTTTTCAAGCTGTATGTTTGAAAAGAAATTGACTTGCAGCTGATTAGAACTAGACCCAGGAGTGAGGAATCCCATCGCATGTAGATGATAAGATTTAGTGCTTTACACAGATCAATATTCTTTGGTAATTTCAGTTTCAGTGTATTTATCTGCCACACCCTGTATATTTTCCACAGATTCCCATCTCTGTATTTGACTTTGCTTTGGTTAGAAGAATCTAATTCTCCATCGCTGGGGAGTTTTCCCATCAACTGCAATTTTTTTCTTTGTTTTAAGCGCCAGCAAGCGGACTGTATCGCACAGAAGCTGTATTGTACATTACATTTTGCAGGGCCTGCACCACCTAATTTACACTTTTTGTTTCCAATGCAGAATAGCACCCGGGTCTTTATAATAACAAGAGCACATACTCATTTTCTGTATCGTCTTTCCAGCAGCAGTGGTTATTTAGCAGAATTTTAGAGCTAAAATGGCTACTCTCTCTCCCCACTGAATGTATGTGTCCCAAATGGTACCTTATTCCCTATATAGCGCACTACTTTTGAACAGAGTAGGGTGCCATTTGGGATGCTACCATGTGTCTGTGGGACTTTATTTTAACTCTGCTCTTTAGTCCCCTCTCTGACTAATTGGTTCCCATTATCTCTGGAGTTGTGCACATGAGTTTACACATCAATGCTACCGTACTGCTTACTTATTATTGTTCATTCTGTTCACCCAACATTAAGCTAAGACACACTTCATCCGCTCTCTCCAGGGTTTCCACATCGTGTCTCTAATGCCTGCCACACCCTGCCTTAATGTTGCTGGACCCCAGGAAGAGTAGCTTTTTCCATGGCAGCAGCTAATGGGGATCCTTAATAAATACAAATAAAAGTGTTTTGGGAAGAAAGGGTGGTGGTGGAAGATGTCAAAAAATGTCTGGCAATAAGGTGGCAGACAGCGTGCGTACTTTAGCTCTAGTAGTGGAAAGGGACTGGTCAGTTTACAGTGTGGATCAAAGCAGGGCTGCGGTGTCAACTGTTATTTGTGTTTACCAGGACTCATTCAAAGCTGTCACCACAACAGTATGTATGTATACCAAACCCAAGGCTTATAGGATTTACTCATTGAGTTAAAAGATAGTTGGCAGCTATGAAAGCCAGTACTTCAGATCTTGAGGTCTCATATTATGATTCAACTGTGCCCTTCTGTATGATGAAGATAGCGCTGTTTACCAACAAAGATCAAACCGCATGGACTAATCGTCTCGTTCACCATTAGTGTAATATTCATGCCCATACGTTGTGAGTTGTTTTGATATTTCTCTGCATGTAGCTCCTACAAGCATATAGATAGACTTTCATCTCTGTGTCTTTAGTACCATTCATCTCTCTCTCTCTCTCAGAATGTGTGTGTGCTGCTTACTTGCCTTCGGCCTATGTGTTTTGTTCACTGGATTCCCAGATTCAGCATTCCTGGCTCGTGAATATGTATGAAGATCAAGATGTCCTATAGACATGTTCTACAGGCATAATTATAATGGCCCAGTTCTCTCCTCCAGTGTCCAACACTCCCTAACTGTTCCTGTGATCCTGCACTCTTACAAAAATAGGTGCTATCTAGAACCTAAAAGGGTTATTCATCTGTCCCTATAGGAGAACCCTTTTGAAGAACCCTTTTTGGTTCCAGGTAGAACCCTTTGGGTTCCAGGTAGAACTCTTGGATTCCATGTAGAACCCTTTCTTTTCTCCTATGGGGACAGCCGAAGAACCCTTTTGGAACCATTTTTTTTTTTAAGAGTGTAGTTGTCCTTTAAGACCTCTGTCTGTCACTGAGGGTGAATGAGGAACTGAGGGAGCACTACAAACATATTTTTTAAACACCCTTGCTAGCACAGGGAAGAGAATAATGATCTATGGCCCCCTCTCGTGCTACCGAAGGGGTTCGGAACGTTTCAGCCGACTCTTTGCCCTGAACGAGTACCTGAAGAAACTTTGCAAAGACAGGAATGTCTCTTTTTGTGACAACTTTGATTTGCTGTGGGAGCAACCAGCACTTTTGAAAAGAGACTGGATTCACCCAGAATTATTTCCAGCAACATCGCAAACTGTTTTAGAGACTGGCGGACAGGGTCTGGTAGTGCTCCAGTTCTCCATGTGAGAATAAGCAACAGAGGACTTGGAAAGCATATCAACTCCTGTAGAAATGGCACTATGGTTATTGTGAGTAACCTAATTGATGTTCCTTTAACTCCGCCTTCTAGTGAGTTTATACAAACTGTCATTTCCTACCATTCTGTTAGATTGGAGACTGTCAGAAAACATGGTTGTAACGTTAATAATTTGGTTGTTATTCCATTGGTTACCTCGAGGGGGGTGCCCCAGGGGCCGAGTGGCCAACACTCATTGAATATTACCCTTTTAAACGTTAGAGCAATCACTAGTAAAACCTTTCTAGTGAATGACCTCTTTACTGAGCGCAAAGTTGATTGCATGTTACTCACTGAAACATGGCTGTCATAAGACTGTAGTGGCGCTCTTATTGAAGCCTCTCCCCCAGACTACAGCTTTTCATGCTCTATCAGAAAAGGGAAAAAGGGTGGGGGACAGCCTCTATTTTTACTAATGCTCTCAGCTTTAAGGACATTTCATTTGGCAACTTTGGGTCTTTTGAGCATCATGCTATACTGTTTAAATGTCAGCCATCAGTGCTGGCCATAACACCGTATAGGCCATCAAAGTACTGCCCCAATTTCTTTACTGATTTATCTGAATGATTGTCTATTGTCCTTGAGAACTATGATAATCATTGTGTTGGGCGATTTTAATGTTCATGTTGACTAAGAGACTGACTCCAAGACAATTGAATTTAAGAATATTTTGAGCTCTATGGACTTTATTCAACATGTTACTGGGCCCAACCATAACCGCGGCCATACTCTGGACCTGGTTATTACCAAGTGTGTTCGTATTGACATATCCTCTATTGTTGATGTTGCTTTATCTGATCACCACTGTGTCTTTTTTACTACCTTGTTGCCCATAGCACAGGGTTAAGAAACGCTGTCTTACCTCTAAAGTTGCTACAGATTTTATTGAGTGTATGAACAATATTCCACCACCTATTCTGCCTTCCTCTTGTGATGATTTAGTTGATAACTTTAATAGCAAATTAAGGGCAACCATTGATGCCATAGCTCCAGTAAAGTTGAAAAAGGCCACATCCAAACGGAGAGCCCCTTGGATGAGTGAGGAAACAAATCAATTAAAGAGAAATTGCGGAAGTGGACAAAGTCAAAGTTGCAGGTCCATTATGATATTCTGAGAGAGCAACTTGGCATATATAACAAGGCAATTAGAAAAGCCAGACGGGCTCATTTTTCTAACTTGATCACTATTAATCAGAATAATTTGATAGTGCTCTTCTTTACCATTGATGGCCTGATAAATCCTACCCCCTCAAACCTATGTGAACTTTCCTCCACATCCAAATGTGATGAGTTTGCAGCATATTTCAGAGATAAGATAACCAACATTAGGCTGGGTATCAGTCAAGCAAGACCTGATGAGAAGTTTGATGAATTGTGCCCTAGTCTACCACGCAAAGGCACTATGGATTTATTTTCCCTGGTTGACACAGACATGCTCAGGAAAGTGATATCACAACTTAAGCCTTCTACATGCCTTCTCAATCATATCCCCACCAACTTCTTCAAAACATTTTTAATTGCATATCTGAAGAAGTGCATGCTATTGTTAATCACTACCTGTTCACAGGCACTTTCCCCACTGCACTCAAAACCGCTATGGTGAAACCCCTTCTGAAGAAAGGTAATCTAGATTCTTCAGCTCTTAGCAATTTTCGACCAATCTCCAACCTTCCATTCTTAACCCTTTGACACGTAGCAACACACGGGTGTGATCATTCTACAGTGGTCCTTGCAGTGTACGCTCAAACCAGTGTGATTAGAACGCTTATTTAGAACTTCCAGTTTCGATTGACGCAACAGTCAGCGTTTGAGCTGGCCACTGTTTTTTCACAAAAGTGTTGTACAAACCGTCCTGAATTGAACATTATGTCCTGAATGTGACCAGTTTATTTTTGGATGCAATGTTAAGACATTCACTGAAGTAGTGACAGCATAACACAATCATCCAAACCGGCAAATGTAGGCTACATTAGTACTAGCGCTAACTGAGGAAAGATTGACGTAACACAAGAGGTCATATTTAGCTAACTCTGGGCTGACAGAAACCATGAATTAGCTAATAGCAATTACTATTTAAAATTAATTACATCACGGGTGAGCTCACCATTGATCGAAAATAATTTAGTAAAACACTTTCTAAGAATCAAAAGTAATCCGACGATGTGTAGTTTGTGCGTGCCGCCATTTTTTTCTTATTTTCAATTCAACCAAAGACAAGAAGAGGAGACTAGATGAGTTTGGTCTGTTTGCAGTATGCATGTTGAAGGGGTGTGTCGTCTACCAGCATTCACTTCCCTTCATTCACTTCCGGAAGTTTACACAAAAGATGAGTGAACCACCCTTCACCTAATTTTGTTATAACATCTTTGGTCTGACAGACGTTTACGTGACACCCAGAATGCATTGTATAATGTCAACAAACATGGCACCACACATAGCTGGCAAATACCTTACCATTAGCTCATCGTAATCTGTACAACCTTCAAAAAAGTATTTTACACACACCATGTGTCCATTACAATCTATGCAAGAATCGGAATGCATGATTTGTCACCAGTATTTGAAAACGTGAATAAAACTGTAAATACATTATGCTACATACATACAGTGCATTCGGAAAGTATTCAGACCCCTTCCCTTCTTTCACATTCTGTTACGTTACCGCCTTATTCTAAAATGGATTAAATAGTTTTTTTCCCTTTATCAATCTACACGCAATACCCAATAATGACAAAGCAAAAACAGGTTTTTAGACATTTTAGAAAATGTATAAAAAATAACATTTACATAGGTATTCAGCCCCTTTGCTAGGAGACTCGAAATTGAGCTCAGGTGCATTCTGTTTCCATTGATTGTCCTTGAGATGTTTCTACAACTTGATTGGAGTCCACCTGTGGTAAATTCAATTGATTAGACAGGATTTGGAAAGGCAGATGCCTGTCGACATAAGGTCCCACAGTTGAGAGCAAAAACCAAGTCATGAGGTCGAAATAATTGTCCGTAGAGCTCCGAGACAGGATTGTGTCGAGGCACAGATCTGGGGAAGGGTACCAAAAAATTTCTGCAGCATTGAAGTTCCCCAAGAACACTTTGGCCTCCATCATTCTTGAATGGAAGAAGTTTGGAACCACCAAGACACTTCCTAGAGCTGGACGCCCGGCCAAACTGAGCAATCAGGGGAGATGGATCTCGGTCAGGGAGGTGACCAAGAACCTGATGGTCACTCTGAAAGAGCTCCAGAGTTCCTCTGTGGAGATGGGAGAACCTTCCAGAAGGACAACCATCCCTGCAGCACTCCACCAATCAGGTCTTAATAATAGAGTGGCCAGACGGAAGTCATTACTCAGTAAAAGGCACATGACAGCCTGCTTGGAGTTTGCCAAAAGGCACATGGTTTGATGAAACCAAGATTGAGGAAACGTGGCCCCATCCCTACGGTGAAGCATGGTGGTGGCAGCATCATGCTGTGGGGTAGTTTTCAGTGGCAGGGACTGGGAGACTAGTCTGAAAATAGCTGTGCAGCGATGCTCCCCATCCAACCTGACAGAGCATGAGAGGATATGCAGAGAAGAATGGGAGAAACTCCCCAAATACAGGTGTGCCAAGCTTGTAGCGTCATACCCAATAAGACTCGAGGCTGTAATCACTGCCAAAGGTGCTTCAACAAAGTACTGAGTAAAGGGTCTGAATACTGATGTAAATGTGATATTCGAATCCCCGAGCTGACTAGCTGAAAAATCTGTCCATGTGTCCAAGAGCAAGGCACTTAACCCTAATTGCTCCTGTATGTTGCTCTGGATAAGAGTGTCTGTTAAATGGCTAAAGTGTTAATTTAAATACTTGGATGGCTCACAACTTCCTCCAGCTAAATCAAGACAAGACTGAGATACTTATTGTTGTAGCCAAAGCACAGAGCGAGAATCTGGCCAATATACAGTTGAAGTCAGAAGTTTACATACACCTTAGCAAAATACATTTAAAATACATATAAAGTCCTGACATTTAATCCTAGTAAAAATTCCCTGTCTTAGGTCAGTTAGGATCACCACTTTATTTTAAGAATGTGAAATGTCAGAATAATAGTAGAGAGAATGATTTATTTTAGCTTTTATTTATTTCATCACATTCCCAGTGGATCAGAAGTTTACATACACTCAATTAGTATTATGAAAAGTATGGAAAATGTATGCACTCACTAACTGTAAGTCGCTCTGGATAAGCGCGTCTGCTAAATGACTAAAATGTAAATGTATTTGGTAGCATTGACTTTAAACTGTTTAACTTGGGTCAAACGTTTCGGGTAGCCTTCTACAAGCTTCCCACAATAAGTTGGGTGAATTTTGGCCCATTCCTCCTGACAGAGATGGTGTAACTGAATCAGGTTTGTAGGCCTCCTTGCTCGCACACACTTTTTCAGTTCTGCCCACACATTTTCTATAGGATTGAGGTCAGGGCTTTGTGATGGCCACTCCAATACCTTGACCTTGTTGTCCTTAAGCCATTTTGCCACAACTTTCGAAGTATGCTTGGAGTCATTGTCCATTTGGAAGACCCATTTGCGACCAAGCTTTAACTTCCTGACTGTTGCTTCAATATATCCACATAATTTTCCTTCCTCATGATGCCATCTATTTTGTGATGTGCACCAGTCCCTCCTGCAGCAAAGCACCCCCAGAGCATGATGCTGCCACCCCCGTGCTTCACAGTTGGGATGGTGTTCTTTGGGTTGCAAGCGTCCCAATATTTAATAATAATAATAATAATAATATGCCATTTAGCAGAAGCTTTTATCCAAAGCGACGTACAGTCATGTGTGCATATATTTTTACGTTATACACACATATATGTGTATGTGTGTGTGTGTATATATAAATATTACATTTACATTTATTACATTTATTATTTACATTTACATTTTCGTCATTTAGCAGACACTCTTATCCAGAGCGACTTACAAATTGGTGCATTCACCTTATGATAGCCAGTGGGACAACCACTTTACAATATATACAGTGGGGGAAAAAAAGTATTTAGTCAGCCACCAATTGTGCAAGTTCTCCCACTTAAAAAGATGAGAGAGGCCTGTAATTTTCATCATAGGTACACGTCAACTATGACAGACAAATTGAGACAAATTGAATTTTTTTTCTCCAGAAAATCACATTGTAGGATTTTTAATGATTTTATTTTTTTAAATTATGGTGGAAAATAAGTATTTGGTCACCTACAAACAAGCAAGATTTCTGGCTCTCACAGACCTGTAACTTCTTCTTTAAGAGGCTCCTCTGTCCTCCACTCGTTACCTGTATTAATGGCACCTGTTTGAACTTGTTATCAGTATAAAAGACACCTGTCCACAACCTCAAACAGTCACATTCCAAACTCCACTATGGCCAAGACCAAAGATCTGTCAAAGGACACCAGAAACAAAATTGTAGACCTGCACCAGGCTGGGAAGACTGAATCTGCAATAGGTAAGCAGCTTGGTTTGAAGAAATCAACTGTGGGAGCAATTATTAGGAAATGGAAGACATACAAGACCACTGATAATCTCCCTCGATCTGGGGCTCCACGCAGATCTCACCCCGTGGGGTCAAAATGATCACAAGAACGGTGAGCAAAAATCCCAGAACCACACGGGGGGACCTAGTGAATGACCTGCAGAGAGCTGGGACCAAAGTAACAAAGCCTACCATCAGTAACACACTACGCCGCCAGGGACTCAAATCCTGCAGTGCCAGACGTGTCCCCCTGCTTAAGCCAGTACATGTCCAGGCCCGTCTGAAGTTTGCTAGAGTGCATTTGGATGATCCAGAAGAGGATTGGGAGAATGTCATATGGTCAGATGAAACCAAAATAAAGAACTTTTTGGTAAACTCAACTCGTCATGTTTGGAGGACAAAAAATGCTGAGTTGCATCCAAAGAACACCATACCTACTGTGAAGCATGGGGGTGGAAACATCATGCTTTGGGGCTGTTTTTCTGCAAAGGGACCAGGACGACTGATCCGTGTAAAGGAAAGAATGAATGGGGCCATGTATCGTGACATTTTGAGTGAAAACCTCCTTCCATCAGCAAGGGCATTGAAGATGAAACGTGGCTGGGTCTTTCAGCATGACAATGATCCCAAACACACCGCCCGGGCAACGAAGGAGTGGCTTCGTAAGAAGCATTTCAAGGTCCTGGAGTGGCCTAGCCAGTCTCCAGATCTCAACCCCATAGAAAATCTTTGGAGGGAGTTGAAAGTCCATGTTGCCCAGCGACAGCCCCAAAACATCACTGCTCTAGAGGAGATCTGCATGGAGGAATGGGCCAAAATACCAGCAACAGTGTGTGAAAAACTTGTGAAGACTTACAGAAAACGTTTGACCTGTGTCATTGCCAACAAAGGGTATATAACAAAGTATTGAGAAACTTTTGTTATTGACCAAATATTTATTTTCCACCATAATTTGCAAATAAATTCATTAAAAATCCTACAATGTGATTTTCTGGATTTTCTTTTCTCATTTTGTCTGTCATAGTTGACGTGTACCTATGATGAAAATTACAGGCCTCTCTCATCTTTTTAAGTGGGAGAACTTGCACAATTGGTGGCTGACTAAATACTTTTTTCCCCACTGTAACTGCATTGCTTTTAACAATGTAGTCATTAGGGACAGTGGCCCATGTTTGGTTTACAGTAACATCATTCTGAAATGGCAAGTTCAGCTGCAGGAGTCCTTGGCTAGGTAGTGTTTTGGGAGACAGGTAGCCTAGCCGGTAACCGAAAGGTTGCTGGTTCGAATTCTTAAGACGACAAGGTGAAAATAAATCTGTCGATGTGCCCATGAGTAAGGCACTTAACCGTAATTTACTCCAGGGGTGCTGTACTACAATGGCTGACCCTGTAAAATAACAAATTTCACTGCACCTATCCGGTGTATGTGACAATAAACATCTACATTATATCTACTGAAAGTTATCCACGATTAAGGACCTGTATGTCAATAGATTAATCATGCAATACAACCATGACCATCAGCAACCTACTAGCTACACACCTCTTCCAAACCTGTGGCCAGGCAAATGCTCTGGAGGTCTATCAAAATGAGACGTGTTTTACCTCAAATTTGTTGACCTCATGTCAAAACATTAACTGCTAACTCTCTCATTATGATTCTTCAAGATGTTTCGCTGGAGAGTATGTTGATGAGGGCCTCCGAGATACTGTTTTACTGTATGTCTTTTAATTTGTTAGTTCTGAGACTGCAGCCTTTACACAACATTTAATTGGAGTTTGTATTCTGTATTAATGAAGCTTGGGAAGCGTTCATTATTCTAAATATTGTCTGCGAGATCAATTGTGACTCAGACCATTTTAAATGGCACTGCTGAGCTGAGACAGCGGTAGTCTGGTCCCCAATTGCACCCTATTCCCTTTATAGTGCACAACTTTTGACAAGACGCGAATAGGGTGCCATTTGGGATGCTTTCACACTATATAGTATACATACTTTATTAGACAATTACAGTTAGTCTCAAGTTATTCTGAGAAGGAAGAGATAATAATAATATAATATGCCATTTAGCAGACGCTTTTATCCAAAGCGACATACAGTCATGTGTGCATACTTTTTTTTACGTATGGGTGGTCCCGGGGATCGAATCCACTACCCTGACATTACAAGCGCCATGCTCTACCAATTGAGCTACAGAGGACCACATGATGGGATAGTGAGACGAATCAAACTGGAATATTTAGCATGAGATGCAAATCCCTTCCTCAGCCCTGATATAATTCTTTCATGATTTCAGAATGACTCAACCCCTAAGATGAGGACTTTTGCAGGTTTTAATTTAAATATATAATGAACCAAAACCCCCAGTTTGCTCAGCCCTGCCAGACATGATCTCCAAAGGATAGGAGAGGCTTGGATTTCCAATGTTCTGAATTTCAGCTTTGGTGCATGGCGGGCAAAAGAAAAAGCTTTGTTCCTTGGGCGTGTTAATTTCCTCTGTTACAAATGGCATGAAATTGGGTGTGATCCATCAATGGGTGACATATAATGGACCCAAAATGTCCTTTCATAGAAAATCTGTCCTTTCATAGATGTGGGGAAAGAAGGAAGCGGCCTTCCAATTTGTACTATAATTCATTTATTTGCTGATAAAACTTAAGGGTATGTGCTATCCAGGATCCTTGGGATGTCCCTACTCTAAACCCTAACCTTAACCCCTAACCTTAACCATAACCGTTACATAACCCAAACCTTAACCCTTACCTTAAACATTTTACATTTCTACTTCAATGGGGTAGGGACGTCCCAAGGATCCCGGGATAGCACAGACCAAAACTGAAGTAAGCCCCCAAAGACGATCAGTTCCAAACAAATGGCATACTGCAACTGCTAATGGAGAGAACAAAGGCTTTATTCCATGGGGAATAGGAATGAGGTCTAATGTGAGGGGCTATCAGAGAGGGGAAACAGAACATTGGAGGTGTCCCAGGCCATAGTAGGGAGTGTTTTTAAAGCACTATTTCCTTTTAGATCCATATCTCACAATTTTTCCCTCAAGTCCCAGGCTATCAACCTATTATTTATTTATATTTTCCAGGGCTGGCTTTTCATGACATGGTCACTTGTTTTGGAAATATATTTTGTGTTGTTATTGTATCCAATACTGTTGATCATACACATGCGCGTGCATGCACACACACACACACACACGCTATGTTCTTCTATCCTCGTGGGGACCTAAAATTAATTTCCATTCAAAATCCTATTTTTCCTAACCCTAATCCGTAACCTAACTCCTAACCCTAAACCTAACCACTAACCCCTTAGCCTAACCCTAATTGTAACCCTAAACCTAACCCCTAAGCTTAAAATAGCCTTTGTCCTCATGGGGATATGGCAAACCCCCCCTTTGGATGGCATGTTCCATTTCCATGATCCGTGCTCCATTTGCTCCAGCAGCATAGTTTGATGGCCTTATCTTGTTGTCATTGAGCAGCCTCAGAGCTCATCTCTAAGCTCATCCTGTAAACACATCCTCCCTGTATCACTTCCTTTAAGCCGGTGACATGACAGCCAAGTGGAAGAGTTTGCTACTTTCTAATGTGGGATGTTATGTAGGAAGATAGAAGTCATGGCCTTCTATGTCTATGGGTTCATGGCAGGTACTATCCACCGCATTTGTTCAGTGTGTTTTTTAGTGGGAGTTGAAGAATTGTTATTCTTGTCTGTCTAGCCTTGTTTTGTGACAGCATTCTGTCAAGTGTCTAGGGGAGCGCTCCCTCTCCTCATCGTCGACTGCTCTACAGGCGTCGTCGGCACAATTCTCTTCCCTCCTGCCAAGTGGTTCTGGCTCTCATATGCAAGACCACTCAGCAGCCGCCATGCTGTCAGTCTGAGTGTGTTTGAACTGTAAAAGGCTGATTATGTGAGGAGGACTACAAATGAACAGATAGGATAGGTATCAATACAAAACATTTGATGAATTGGAAAGATGGGTGTTTACTGAAAACAACTTTATTTAAATATAGTGTTCCAAAAATGAATCGGTTCCGATTCAACATGCTCTCCAGTGAAGTTCTGTGATTACTGTTATTAATTTACTGTATATCCAAGTAAGAAAACATCTTAGAAACTGTGATTGAATTTGACTGTTAGATAGTGAATATGATGAACAAGAACTGACACGGGCAGAAAGTGAATGTGAACTGGAGAGGGAGAGGTGTTAGATTGACAAAAGGGAAATTCAGAGAACTAATAGAGGAAGACTGCAGGTTGTGCTGGTGGGTGTAGCAACTTTTCAGCTCCTTTTCAGCTCCTCTGGGGGCTCACATACAGCCACATCAATTAGTCCTCCACTGTGTCCCATTTGACTGTATGGAGCCTGATGGTGTGCACTGACGGCGTGCTTCTCTGCTCTGTTCTTGGCTATGTCCCAAATGGCACCCTATTCCCTATATAGTGCACTACTTTTGATCAGAGCCCTGTGGGCCCTGCACAAAAGTAGTGCACAACATAGGGAGTAGGGTGCCATTTGGGATATAGCTGTGCTCTGCTCTGCACGCATCCGTTCAGGAAACAGCTGGTGTCTGATGAATCCTTAACCAACAGCTATGTGCAGAAAACACAAGAAAGAAGCAGCACATCACCACAGAGTAGCTGATTTGATAGGGTATTGAAGAAACGACATGCTAAATACGGTATAGGATGTTAGTCGTTCGGTCACTGTAAACCAGACACAGTTGCATTATACAATGGTACATAGCTTTTGCTTTTCTTGATGCCAACGATTGCCAAATACGGTTGTTTTTCGATGTTTGTCTAGAAAGTTTTCTAATCTTTTGAACTCCCTGCAAATGCACATGCAGTCATGTCCTCATCAACACACAGTTAGCTTGCTGCTTTTGAAGTAAACAACATATAATTAATGAGATAATTTGTCCCAGAATGTGGTCAATGCTTGGCATTTTTCTAGGGGACAGAGGAGAGCTGTATGTAACATTACTATATTTATTCACGCGTACACATACAGTGAGGGAAAAAAGTATTTGATCCCCTGCTGATTTTGTAAGTTTGCCCACTGACAAAGACATGATCAGTCTATAATTTTAATTGTAGGTTTATTTGAACAGTGAGAGACAGAATAACAACAACAAAATCCAGAAAAACGCATGTCAAAAATGTTATAAATTGATTTGCATTTTTATGAGGGAAATAAGTATTTGACCCCTCTGCAAAACATGACCTAGTACTTGGTGGCAAAACCCTTGTTGGCAATCACAGAGGTCAGACGTTTCTTGTAGTTGGCCACCAGGTTTTCACACATCTCAGGAGGGATTTTGTTCCACTCCTCTTTGCAGATCTTCTCCAAGTCATTAAGGTTTCGAGGCTGACGTTTGGCAACTCGAACCTTCAGCTCCCTCCACAGATTTTCTATGGGATTAAGGCCTGGAGACTGGCTAGGCCACTCCAGGACCTTAATGTGCCTCTTCTTGAGCCACTCCTTTGTTGCCTTGGCCGTGTGTTTTGGGTCATTGTCATTCTGGAATACCCATCCACGACCCATTTTCAATGCCCTGGCTGAGGGAAGGAGGTTCTCACCCAAGATTTGACGGTACATGGCCCTGTCCATTGTCCCTTTGATGCTGTGAAGTTGTCCTGTCCCCTTAGCAGAAAAACACCCCCAAAGCATAATGTTTCCACCTCCATGTTTGTCGGTGGGGATGGTGTTCTTGGGGTCATAGGCAGCATTCCTCCTCCTCCAAACACGGTGAGTTGAGTTGATGCCAAAGAGCTCGATTTTGGTCTCATCTGACCAAAACACTTTCACCCAGTTCTCCTCTGAATCATTCAGATGTTCATTGGCAAACTTCAGACGGCCCTGTATATGTCCTTTCTTGAGCAGGGGGACCTTGCGGGCGCTACAGGATTTCAGTCCTTCACGGCGTAGTGTGTTACCAATTGTTTTCTTGGTGACTATGGTCCCAGCTGCCTTGAGATCATTGACAAGATCCTCCCGTGTAGTTCTGGGTTGATGCCTCACCGTTCTCATGATCATTGCAACTCCACGAGGTGAGATGTTTCATGGAGCCCCAGGCCGAGGGAGATTGACAGTTCTTTTGTGTTTCTTCCATTTGTGAATAATCGCACCAACTGTTGTCACCTTCTCACCAAGCTGCTTGGCGATGGTCTTGTAGCCCATTCCAGCCTTGTGTAGGTCTACAGTCTTGTCCCTGACATCCTTGGAGAGCTCTTTGGTCTTGGCCATGGTGGAGAGTTTGGAATCTGATTGATTGATTGCTTCTGTGGACAGGTGTCTTTTATACAGGTAACAAGCTGAGATTATGAGCACTCCCTTTAAGAGTGTGCTCCTAATCTCAGCTCGTTACCTGTATAAAAGACACCTGGGAGCCAGAAATCTTTCTGATTGAGAGGGGGTCAAATACTTATTTCCCTCATTAAAATGCAAATCAATTTCTAACATTTTTGACATGCGTTTTTCAGGATTTTATTGTTGTTATTCTGTCTCTCACTGTTCAAATAAACCTACCATTAAAATTATAGACTGATCATTTCTTTGTCAGTGGGCAAACGTACAAAATCAGCAGGGGATCAAATACTTTTTTCCTTCACTGTACACACACACAAACACACACGCACACACACAGGAAGGGGATTCAGCGATGTGACAGCCGCTCAGCCACAACCCCATCCTCTCTGGAGTGCCTCTCTGGAGTTTACCTGACCCATTCTGTGTCAATGCTGGTTTGTCTGACTCTGACTTCTTTACGTAATGAGGTCTCCTCAAGGGCTGCTAGCCTGCTCCATTACTGAGCAGGCCCACTTGTCCGAGCAAAATCAGTAGGCCGACTGGTCTGCCATGACGTTACATAACAGTAACAGCCATATTAGCAAGCAGTTAGTTCACTATGATGACTGCAGATGTTGCTAACAGGTCACATTCTGGCTGTGAGTGAGCAAGCAGTATTGACTTGTAGCATCCAACATAACTAAAACATATATAGGAATGCCACAGTCATGCAAACAAAAATGAATGTTGTGGAATCTAGATTTATAGAAAATGCTAAGGAGTTGCATAGTTTACTAGTACTCTAATCACTTCAGACACAAGGAACATCAACAGAATCACAACTATTTTACCATCATGATGATATTTGTATTATTTTGTTTCATGCAGTCTCGCCCCCTGGTCTCTGTGTCTGCCTCCCAACTGCCACCCTATTCCCTATTGACCAGAGCCCAAGTAGTGCACTATATGTGCCGTTTGGGATGCAGACTGCCTCTAGTGTGCAGACATAAGGACCAGACCATAGGGTGGCTGAGCTGGGGAATCTGCCTGGGGGCCATTGGGCAGGGAGTAGATTATATCCAGAGGTATCTCCCCCTCCCTTCCCTCCTCCCCCAGGGCACAGAGACCATATAGCCTCTCTGATCAGCTCACTGATGTAGTGGTAATGCAATATGGATTTTTTTTCAGTCCTGATTATGTCAACCGTGCATTTAGTGCCAGCCTTGTAAAAACAAAGGCACCTGGGACTTCCTTCCTGCTACCGGTAGTTTATTTATATCGGCTGCAGCGGCTGGTTGCAATCGAGAGGAAAGCAAGGCAAGCTCTGTTGGGCATATACTACTAGCCCATATACAATACAGCACTGCCAAGGAGATTACAGTCCCTGTTGCCTTTTGGAGTTTTAGACTCCCCATAGAGATATCATCACCAATGCCATCAGAAGTGGAGATTCTCTATGAGCAGGTTTCACTCTTCTCACATTGGCTTTTCACTCATCCTCCACAACCATATGTTCTTCTGAGTTTCCCCAGGCTCCTATCCCCATTTATAGTTTGCGTCCCAAATGACAACATTTCCCCTACATAGTGCACTACTTTTGACCAGATCCTTGTGGGCAGTGTGTGTCTTTTAGTGCCTTTAGGTCTTATTCTCTTGCCATTGGGTTGGTTGTATGTAGGCTGTGTTCCAATGCACTAGTTAGTAGAAGTAGAACAGCCCCTTAGTTCATGTCAGACGGTGCAGATGGATGAAACAAAGGAGAGTGTCACAAATGATATCTAAGGAAGAGACAGTATCAGAGGAAAATGCTCTCGGAGCATACTGAGAGATTGGCAGAGAGAGAGCCTCTGAATGATTGTTTCATTCCCTTCCTGTTATGTGTTTGAGTCTCAATAACCTTCCTCCTGCAACTGATGCCTGATAGTTCCTTTCTCAGGCTCAGGGTGCATTAGCCCAGCCAGAAACAAGAAGGACAAGAAAAACAAATAGATTTCTCAGGAGCAATCTCCTCCATCTGATCTGACAATATGCATTTGTCTGCCATCTCTGTGGGTGTGTCCTAAATTACACAGTATTCCCTATATAGGGCACTACTTTTGACCATAGCCCTGGACCCTGGTCAAAAGTAGTGCACTATATAGGGAATAGGGTGCCATTTGGGATGCACAGAGTGGAAAGAGAAACTCTACCTCTCTTTTCAAGATGAAATTAAGGTTTTTAAAAGTAATTCCTGCATTGAATACTTCACTGGTGCACTTCAACCTCTTCTTTGACCCCTTCTTTCATTTTTGGGAGCTGGCAATCTGTAAACCTGTAGTGAAGTTATTTGAAGATAAACTGAATGGGGAATCAATTGTCCTCTCCCTCGCTTCCTCCCTCCATCACTCTGTCCTCACCTCACCCCTCTTTTCCTTCATCCATTCGCACCCCAGCCCAAAAGCAGCTCTGTCTGTCTGCTGCCAAAGTGGAGGGATCAATGGGTCTGTGATGTGATGAGGGCCTCTTGCTCCTTTAATGGAAGCTGTAGTAATTATTAATGAGATCCAGTGTCAGACAGCCTGGGTCCCAAATTGCACCATATATTCTCTCTCAATATGTACACTGAGTGTACAAAACTTTAGGAACACCTGCTCTTTCCATGACATAGACTGACCAGGTGAATCCAGGTGAAGGCTATGATCCCTTATTGATGTCATTTGTTAAATCCACTTCAATCAGTGTAGATGAAGGGGAGGAGACAGGTTAAAGAAGGAGTTTTAAGCCATGAGACAATTGCGACATGGATTATGTATGTGTTCCATTCAGTGGCGGAATGGGCAAGACAAAAGATTTAAGTACCTTTGAACCAAGTATGGTATTAGGTGCCAGGTGCACCGGTTTGTGTCAAGAACTGCAACGCTGCTGGGTTTTTCACGCTCAACAGTTTCCTGTGTGTATCAAGAATGGTCCACCACCCAAAGGACATCCAGCCAATTTGACACATCTGTGGGAAGCATTAGAGTCAACATGGGCCAGCATCACTGTGGAACGCTGTTGATACCTTGTAGAGTCCATGGCCCGACGAATTGAGGCTGTTCTGAGGGCAAAAGGAAGTGCAACTCAATATTATGATGTTCCTAATGTTTTGTACACTCAGTGTATATTCTCTCTATATACACTGAACAAAAATATAAATGCAACATGCAACAATTCCAAAGACTTTACTTAGTTACAGTTCATTTAAGGAAATCAGTCAATTGAAATTAACCCTAACCTATGGATTTCACATGACTGGGAATCAGATATGCATCTGTTGGTCATAGATACCTTTAGAAAAAGGTAGGGACGTGGATCAGAAAACCAGTCAGTATCTGGTGTGACCACCAATTGCCTCACGCAGCACGAAACATCTCCTTCGCATATAGTTGATCAGCCTGTTGAATGTGGCCTGTGGAATGTTGTCCCACTCCTCTTCAATGGCTGTGCGAAGTTGCTGGATATTGGCAGGAACTGGAACACCCTGTCATACACGTCGATCCAGAGCATCCCAAACATGTTCAATGGGTGACATGTCTGGTGAGTATGAAGGCCATGGAATAACTGGGACATTTTCAACTTCCAGGAATTGTGTACAGATCCTTGCGACATGGGGCTGTGCATTATTATGCTGAAACATGAGGTGATGGCAGCGGATTAATGGCACAACAATGGGCCTCAGGATCTCGTCACGGTATCTCTGTGCATTCAAATTGCCATTGATAAAATGCAATTGTGTTCGTTGTCTGTAGCATATGCCTGCCCATACCAAAACCACACCGCCACCATGGGGCATTTTGTTCAGAACGTTGACATCAGCAAACTGCTCGCCTACATGATGCCATACATGCTGTCTGTCATCTGCCCGGTACAGTTGAAACCGGGATTCATCCGTGAAGAGCACACTTTTCCAGCGTGCCAGTGGCCATCGAAGGTGAGCATTTGCCCACTGAATTTGACTATGACACCGAACTGCAGTCAGGTCAAGACCCTGGGGAGGACAAAGAGCACCAGATGAACTTCCCTGAGACGGTTTCTGACAGTTTGTGCAGAAATTCTTCGGTTGTGCAAAACCACAGTTTCATCAGCTGTCCGGGTGGCTGGTCTCAGACGATCCAGCAGGTGAAGAAGCCGAATGGGGAGGTCCTGGGCTGGCGTGGTTACATGTGGTCTGCGATTGTGAGGCTGGTATTGCCAAATTCTCTAAAACAATGTTGGAGGCGGCTTATGGTAGATAAATGAACATTCAATTCTCTGGCAACAGCTGTGGTGGACTTTCCTGCAGTCAGCATGCCAATTGCGTGTTCCCTCAACTTGAGACATCTGTAGCATTGTGTTGTGTGACAAAACTGCACATTTTAGGGTGGCCTTTTATTGTTCCCAGCGCAAGGTGCATCTGTGTAATGATCATGCTGTTTAATCAGCTTCTTGATATGCCACACCTGTCAGGTGGATGGATTGGGAAAGGAGAAATGCTCACTAACTTTGTTTGTATGGAACATTTCTGGGATCTTTTATTTCAGCTCATGAAACGCGTGACCAACACTTTAAATGTTGCGTTTTATATTTTTGTTCAGTATGTATGTATGTATGTGTATATATATATATATATATATATATATATATATATATATATATATATATATATATTCTCTATATAGTGTACCACTTTTGATTTAGGGAATAGTGTGCCATTCGGTTAGTCACAAGGTTTTTCTTTTCATAATACAATCTCTTAGCAAGTCTGAATCGTTCAACCACACAGTTCTCAGATGCGCAGTATGACACAGTGCTTTTGGAAGACGTTCAATACATGAAATCTAGACATTCAATATATCTTTAATCTAGACATGCAATTCATGTGAAAGCTTCGGGGGGGGATGGACGCTTTGGGGGGGTCAGATCAAGAAAAACCTGAATGATGGTCTTTTCATGATGTTTCTAATATTTATTGTGTTTATCTCCTATTTTTTCCTTTCTAGAGCCGGAAACATGCCAATAAAGTAAGACTGTATTACATGCTACATCCCGTGGATGGAGGCTGCCCAGCTAAGAAACTCAGAACAGACAATGTGAGTACTACACTGCCTCTACACTCTTAGAACAAAAAGGTGCTATCTAGAACCTAAGAGGGTTCTTCGGCTGTCCCCATAGGAGAACCCTTTGAAGAACACTTTTTGGCTCCAGGTAGAACCTTTTTGGGTTCCATGTAGAACCCAAGGTTCTACCTGGAACCAAAAATTGTTCTACCTGGAACCAAAAAGGGTTATCCTATGGGGACAGCCGAAGAACCCTTTTGGAACCCTTTTTTCAAAGAGTGTAGTAGTGTAAATTATACATATGTGTGTTCACACTTTTACAATAGTAAGAATTGGATATCAAGAAAAATGCATGGCCCCATAGATACGAACTCATCTCATCTCTCATAGTCAGAGGAGTGTTAAACCTTTCTGTTGTAATGGACATTCCTGTCATTGATTCCTACCCCTGTGTCTTGACCTTCTTGCCTCTTGTCAGTGGTGAATAGATATGTAGGAACACATTTCTGCTTGGCTGAACCACCCGACGTGGAAGTGACAATGAACTGAAAGCCACAGGTTGCCAGAGCAGAGCAGCTTTCTGTTAAGTGAAAAGAGCACATTTAGGCCGCATCCCAAATGGCACCCTACCCACTGGTCACACACAGGTTGAATCAAATCAAATCAAACTTTATTTGCCACATGCGCCGAATACAACAGGTGTAGACCTTACAGTGATATGCTTACTTACAAGCCCTTAACCAACAATGCAGTTAAGAAAAAAAGTGATAAGTAAAAAATACAAATAATAAATAATTAAAGAGCAGCAGTAAAATAAAATAACAGTAGGGAGGCTATGTACAGGGGGTACCGGTACAGAGTCAATGTGCGGGGGCACCGGTTAGTCGAGGTAATTGAGGTAATATGTACATGTGGGTAGAGTTAAAGTGCAAATGCAAATAGTATGGGTAGCCATGATTAGCTTTTCAGGAGTCTTATGGCTTGGGGGTAGAAGCTGTTAAGAAGCCTTTTGGACCTAGACTTAGCGCTCCGGTACCGCTTGCCGTGCGGTAGCAGAGAGAACCTTCTATTACTAGGGTTTCTGGAGTCTTTGACAATTATTAAGGCCTTCCTCTGACGTTGTTTCCACGTCATTTCAATGAAATTACGTTGAACCAATGTGGAATAGACGTTGAATTGACGTCTGTGCGCAGTGGGTATTCCCTATGTAATGCACTACTTTTGGAAATCACAGTGGGCTCTGGTCAAAAGTAATGCACTATTAAGTGAATAGGGTGCAACATGAGAGATACATCTCAAGTCTCCCATGTAAATCAGAGTACATGGCATTTTTTACACCTTTATGTTCTGCTGTCAGTCCCCGGTCGATACATTTGAGTCATTTAGCAGACACTCTTATCCAAAGCGACTTACATTAGTGAGTGCATACTTTTTATTTTCTCCGTACCGGTCCCCCGTGGGAATCAAACTCACAACACTGGCGTTGCAAGCACCATGCTCTACCAACTGAGCCACACCAGATACATGTTCGACTGGTTATGCTTGTGCTTAAGGTTTTCCTTCTTGTCTGAGAGGAACTACAGGGGAAATGGGTGGTGGTGATGTGCAATTGGGTTTGTGCTAGCTAGCATCTGTGCGCCTATCTATGCTGACTCAAAGCTTTCACTGAGCCAAGACAAAGAAACAGAGACAAACAGTTGTTAAGCTATTTGCAGGTTTGCTTTCTGTTCTGCATCAGGATAAAACATGCAGCATTTGTGTTTCATCAGCTTTCTGCACAATCACAGTGGTTACAGTATTATTATATTTCTGTGAAATAAGGGTTTATATAATATTATCATATCAATGTGTGTACGCTGGGCATTTGACGTTGAGATCCATTGGTGTTGTGGGGAGACGGTGGCGGTGAGAATAGGGCCATTGCAGGAGTGTCAGATTGGGAGTGTGTAGATCAGTGAGGAACAGAGCTGTATTGAAGTAGTATGTCTCAGTTAGAGTGAGTGTGTAGATCAGTCAGGAGACGTGCCTCGGACTCAGGTCTCAAGTGTGATTAGTCTCAGTCTGCTAGCTATCAGTCAAGGAGATCTTCTCCTCTGGACCTGATAAGGACTCCTCTGAGGAAAGAGCTCTATCCCTCTCACTCCTCCTCCTCCTCTCTTTTCTATGTTTCTGTTTCATTCTTTCTCCAATTCAATTTCAATTCAATTTAAGGGCTTTATTGGCATTGGAAACATATGTTAAGTAGATAGTAAATAAAAGTGAAATAAACAATAAATATTAACAGTAAACATTACACTCAGAAGTTCCAAAAGAATAAAGACATTTCAAATGACATATTATGTATATATACAGAGTTGTAACAATGTGCAAATAGTTAAAGTACAAATGGGAAAATAAATAAACATAAATATGGGTTGTATTAACAATGGTGTTTGTTCTTCACTGGTTGCCCTTTTCTTGTGGCAACAGGTCACAAATCTTGCTGCTGTGATGGCACACTGTGGGTTTTCACCCAGTAGATAAGGGAGTTTATCAAAATTGGGTTTGTTTTCTCTGTAATCTGAGGGAAATATGTGTCTCTAATATGGTCATACATTTGACAGGAGGTTAGGAAGTGCAGCTCAGTTTCCACCTCATTTTGTGGGCAGTGTGCACATAGCCTGTATTCTCTTGAGAGCCAGGTCTGCCTACGGCGGCCTTTCTCAATAGCAAGGCGATGCTCACTGAGTCTGTACATAGTCAAAGCTTTCCTTAAGTTTGGGTCAGTCACAGTGGTCAGGTATTCTGCCACTGTGTCCTCTCTGTTTAGGGCCAAATAGCATTCTAGTTTGCTCTGTTTTTTTGTTAATTCTTTCCAATGTGTCAAGTAATTCTCTTTTTGTTTTCTCATTTATTTGGTTGGGTCTAATTGTGTTGCTGTCCTCTCCCTCTGGCTGCCCTGCTTCTCTCCCTCTTGCCTTAGTCTGCACTTCCAGAGAAGGTGATTAGTCCTTATCACTGTACAGAACCCTGCCTGTGTTTTACATTGTTTAGGCTACGTCCCAAATGGCACCCTATTCACTATCACCCAGGGGGGGCCCAGGACAGAGTTTGGGAAACCCTGTGGTAGAGGATCTATTCATTATCCCACTTTGACTTTGAGTCCTATAGATTTAGCTACGATTCTATACTATATGATACGATAACTTTATTGTCCATTTACATGGAAATGAATCTATTTGAGATGCCTTGTTGGTCCAGCTTCAATGCTCTAGGTAAAAACATGTCCTATGTTCAGTGGTTTTGAGCAATAACTTTGCTGTTGGATTTCTCACATAGCGAGTTCTCTTTGACTACGAGTTTACATAAATATCAAAACATCCAAGCTATATATAAAGAAATACTTCATGCAGACCAGTAAAATGTATTACTATATTACCCACTGTAGCGTGTGTGCAATCCTCGATAGGGGGATTAGTAGTTATTAATTTCCCTACATGAACAGACTGCACAAAATAAGCAGCCTCCAAAAATGGCAACTAGGGAAATAGGCTGCTGGAGGTAGCTGAGGCAAATATTTATGTTTTCTATGGCTCTATTTTACCTTTTCAACTGCTTTCAAGATCAAAGCTCCCATGCTGTTGTGTATTGTGGATCACCATCCTCTGTAATCAGTGTATTCTCTGTGTTAGCAGTGAAAGCTATATCATTGGTCACTTCCCAACAGCTGTTGTGTTCTGCTGTGCTCTCATGCTCAGTGTCCGTGCTGCTGGATGCAGCAGCATCACTGAGCAACACACCAGACCGGAAAACTGCACTGGTCCGCCTTTCATAGCTAAGGTTGATGGTCTGTGTCGTCCAGTGTAGTTAAGGCTGGGCTTTGGGCTGGGTTTGTATTGTCTAAAATGTATAATATATTTTTTACCGTATAATTGATTGAATCAAACTATGACTCAAACTACAAATAATGAGTATCGGAGATGGAGCATCACTCAGTTTCTCTCAGCCTTGAACATCCCACGATGAGCAAGTTTTTTAATATCTGATAACGTCACAGGCCTCTGCTATCAGCATAATCCAGTCAAAAATAACTGAGCGAGATAATTGAATGCTCTATCATTTGGATGAAAAGCAAAGCAGCTTTGACATACAGCAAGCGGGGCGGGAATATATGCATATTTAATATATTACTACCTGGAATAACCTTTGTTGTTGCTTTTCAATGGAATTACAAAGAGAGTATATTAAGAAATGATAGGATTGTTTTAGAGCATGGTTTTTCATTGTTATCATTTACTTTCTTTGAAAGGACGCAGTGTGTGAGCAGTTATGCTTACGTATTAGTTACATAATGTGGGTGGGTGGTCTTGTATGCAGCAGCAATCCCCTTCACTTAAGGCCAGGCACCACAGGCTGAAATTACATTTTTGCTTCTACCTATCAATTTTGAGATGTGTTGGTTTTTTGGTCCATTAATGTTAGTGTTGATGAAAATGTATATTTTCTTTAGTTTATCATACTACTGTCATCAACATTTTAATTAATTTTAACATTTTAGTCATTTAGCAGACGCTCTTATCCAGAGCGACTTACAAATTCCCCACAGCATGTTGCTGCCACCACCATGCTTCACTGTGGGGATGGTGTTCTTGGGGTGATGAGAGGTGTTGGGTTTGCGCCAGACATTTTCCTTGATGGCCAAAAAGTTCAATTTTAGTCTCATCTGACCAGAGTACCTTCTTCTATATGGTTGGGGAGTCTCCCACATGGCTTTTGGCGAACACCAAACGTGTTTGCTTATTTTTTCTTGAAGCAATGGCTTTTTTCTGGCCACTCTTCCATAAAGCCCAGCTCTGTGGACTGTACGGCTTAAAGTGGTCCTATGGACAAATACTCCAATCTCCGCTGTGGAGTTTTGCAGTTCCTTCAGGCTTTGGTCTCTTTGTTGCCTCTCTGATTAATGCCCTCCTTGCCTGGTCCGTGGGTTTTGGTGGGCGGCCCTCTCTTGGCAGGTTTGTTGGGTTGTGGTGCCATATTCTTTCCATTTTTTAATAATGGATTTAATGGTGCTCCATGGGATGTTCAAAGTTTCAGAATTTTTTTTATAACCCAACCCTGATCTGTACTTCTCCACAACTTTGTCCCCGACCTGTTTGGAGAGCTCCTTGGTCTTCATGGTGCCGTTTGCTTGGTGGTGCCCCTTGCTTAGTGGTGTTGCAGACTCTAGGGCCTTTAAGAACAGGTGTGTATATATCCTGAGATCATGAGACACTTAGATAGCACACAGGTGGACTTTATTTAACTAAATATGTGACTTCTGAAGGTAATTGGTTGCACCAGATCTTGTTTAGGGGCTTCATAGCAAAGGGGTGAATACATCACTTTTCCGTTAATTATTTTTTAGAATTAGAAAGTTATATTTTTCATTTCACTTCACCAATTTGGACTATTTTGTGTATGTCCATTACATGAAATCCAAATAAACATCTATTTAAATTACAGGTTGTAATGCAACAAAATAGGAAAAACTCCAAGGGGGATGAATACTTTTGCAAGGCACTGTACTTGTCTTTAACTGCCATTTCCTGAAAGTCAGACTCTTCCCAAATGCCAACACATTCTTCTCAGCTTCAGAAGCATCTGCATTCACCAAATTGTGTGTGGTTATCCTTAGATATATTCTCTCGACTTGCCCAGAGGGATATGTTGATATGTTGTAAATATTTTATTCTAGATAACATTTTCTTTGGAAAGACATGGCAAACATGCATTTTACGTACGTCTTTAGTATTTTACAGATTGGAAGATGAAAAAAGTATTTTTCCACAGTCTGCTCTGGACAAGTTTGGTCCTGGAGTGTCTTAACAAAATGAAACCAAAATATTTAGGCTGACGTCATCCAGTGTCCAGATTTTTTTTGGCCGCAATATGTGAATATGTGCATATTTTGAGATATCACCTCATTTGCATATTTTAATAAAATATTTCATATATTTTTTTTACAAAAAGGTATTATATTTGTGTCTACATTCAACTGGTAAAAGTTGATTGTGATATGATTAAATTGAGAAAAAAAAGTACTCTGAGGGTGTGGTGCCTGGCCTTAATTTAAACTGGAGTCCTGTCCACAGACACTATGGATGCATCTCAAATGAAACCATATTCCCTAGTGCACTACTATTGACAAGAGCCCTATGGGCCCAAATAGGATGCCATTTGTCATGCAAGCCATGACAGTCAGTTCACTACACTGCTCTAACAAGCTGACATGCTCAGTCTGCAGCCAATCCACTCACAGACAATAAATGGTAGCAAATCACAAGAGAAGAAGAGAAGACTGTCATGGCCATGTCCATCTGCTACTGTGCTGGATCAGCCTAGTGGCATTTGTTACTAATAGGTACATTGCCCCCGAAGGACAGTTAAAATGTCATCCTTAGAGCCGGGCCCTGTAACTCAATGAAGAAGCCATTAAAGAGGATACAATTAGCGACAGGGGAAGACTTGGGCTGATTGAATATCTCATCAGAGCTCCACTCCTATTTAATTAGTGGTGTTTAAATCAACCCTTCATGGGCAGTAGCAGGATAGAGTTCCAGGGGAGGAGAGGAGAGGGATCCGGTTTCAGCAGTGGGAGAGAGTGAAGTTAACCAGTGGCTGAACATATCTCAGTAATAGGACACATCCCAGTGGTAGAACACATCCCAGTGGCTGAACACATCCCAGTGGCTGAACACATCCCAGTGGCTGAACACATCCCAGCGGCTGAACACATCCCAGCGGCTGAATACATCCCAGCGGCTGAACACATCCCAGCGGCTGAACACATTCCAGCGGCTGAACACATTCCAGCGGCTGAACACATCCCAGCGGCTGAACACATCCCAGCGGCTGAACACATCCCAGCGGCTGAACTCATTAGAAGTTGGCAGAAAAGTTCCTCCATCCTGTGCATTTATCACCTTGTCTAAGGCTATGGTTACCATAATGTTATCCCTTGATGCTCACACTATCCATTGTCATTCTCCATTGACTGTAACAGCAAGTATGAAATGTGATAGAAAAGGCAGAGAAAATAAGCGTTCTCTGTATTTCTTACTCACAAAAATGTTGCTAGCCTGACCTTTCCAGTCCTTTACAAAAGGAAATTTGAGAGCTGTGAAACAGATTGGATGAAACTGGGCTGTGGCTTGTGTGTGTGTGTGTGTGTGTGTGTGTGTGTGTGTGTGTGTGTGTGTGTGTGTGTGTGTGTGTGTGTGTGTGTGTGTGTGTGAGAGAGAGCTGTTATTGCAGAGGTTGAATGGTGCATCAAAATTAATCCCACATCCCTTTGGCAACATGTATCGCAATGACCCATCTTCCATGGGATGATAGCAAAACTGTTTTGTGTTCAGGGTGTCCAAAATAAAGATACAAAATGTGGAGGGTTGAACATATCATATCCCTGCAAGGTGGCGTATTGCCTAGCTATGCAGAGTTTTGCGACAGTAGATTTCCAAATGTAGGCTTTTGTGCATGCTGGAGTAATAAGCGTTCCTATTGATATTGGTTTTGTTTGTTAGAAAATAACACTACTTAGCTAGATCGGGAGTTGCTCAGTATTAGTCTAATTGGATCATAGCAACATGTTGTTTTGAGACAACAGTCAGTCAGACTTCATGTTACATTATTACTTTGTACTCCCCCTCCCACTGATGTTCCTCTGTGAAGCTCCAGTGAGGAGACAGGAGTCATCCTACTACAACCAGATAGGAGGAGACTCGGGGGCCACAGTCACAGCATGAGGCCATTCCTCCTCAGGCCCGCTTTACCTGTGCAGAGAAATTTGATGTGAAACTGTGTCTGGGGCTCCTCTACCTGCCTGCTGAGTAACTGCTGAGGACATCCAGGCCCAGTAGCAGACAGAGACAGAGAGAGAATGAGAGAGAAACAGAGAGACATACGGAGAGAGAGAGACGGAGAGACAAACGTAGAGAGAAATGGAGAGAGAGACAGACAGAGAGGGAGAGAGACAAGGACAGAGAGAGAGACAGAAAGAGAGTGAGACAGATGAGGGGGATCGGGGAGCAGGGACGTGCCCAGGGCTGACGTCTACACAGGTTGGCATCTGCTGGTCTGTACAGAGGTTGGCATCTCCAGGGGCACTGCTTCATGTTGACGCAGTTAGACACATCTCAGACTACTTTGCTCCTCATAAACAAACTTGACTGCAATTCATAAATATATTAGCGAAATTCATTGAAAGATTGAGGAAGAAAAGAAAACTCAGTTTGTAAAATATTAAGCTTATAATTTATTACCGTCCTCAAAGGCTTTTTTTGGTGTTTTTTTAGCACCTCTGGGAGCATCTGTCTGTTTTTAATGAACTTACATGGATATCATTGAATATGTTCTTCTTATGTTGTCCTATTTGTACTTAATTATCTCTAGAGGCTGTTAAAAGAAGAAAGGACAGACATGCTTTCAGGGTTAGTTGTACCCAGTTTCTGCCTCTGTTAGTCACTTGTTTTGGCTAAAAAGGCTTTGGTTTGATGTGTAGGTCTCACTCCAAAACGTATTCTTAACGTCAATGCAGTGCCAGTGGCTGTATGTGTCGTTTGTCAGTTGAAGACTGTCTGTTTCCATATGATTGGACCTGTGAGTCCTTCCTTCCTTGGGATTGCGGGCAGGCGAGGAGTGGAACGGAGGCCCACCAAAAAGAGGTTGCTGATTGGAAATGGCACAGGTGACGTGAACTGCCTTGACTTGAACAAGAAGTAACTGCAGTCTAATGCTTGGTTGCCTTATCCTTGAGCAATATCCAACAGATTGCACACACATCTCTTAATCTCTGGCATGGCTTTGGAAGGCAGGGGACCGGGGAGGGGAGGCTATAAAGGGCCCTCTCCTCTCCTAGAGAAGGATAGGGATCAGAAAGATCAGATACAAAGCCCATAACTCTTCTCTCTCTCTCTCTCTCACTCTCTCACTCACTCACTCACTCACTCACTCACTCACTCACTCACTCACTCACTCACTCACTCACTCACTCACTCACTCACTCACTCACACACACACACACACACACACACACACACACACACACACACACACACACACACACACACACACACACACACACACACACACACACACACACACACACACACACACACACACACACACACACACACACACACACACACACACACACACACACACACACACCTTGAAGCCATAGAACAGCCACAGCCCATTTTCATCCAATCTGTTTCACAGCTCTCTAATTTCCTTTTGGAAAGGACTGGAAAGGTCAGGCTAGCAACATTTTTGTGAGTAAAAAATACAGAGAACGCTTATTTTCTCTGCCTTTTCTATCACATTTCATTCTTGCTGTTACAGTCAATGGAGAATGACAATGGATACTGTGAGTGCATACTGTGCATGACACAAGTACTTTTTACAACAATTGTTTACAGACAGATTATTTCACTTATAATTCACTATATCACAATTCCAGTGGGTCAGACTGTGGCTTTAATCAGCTTGGAAAATTCCAGAAAATGATGTCATGGCTTTAGAAGCTTCTGATAGGCTAATTGACATAATTTGAGTCAATTGGAGGTGTACCTGTGGATGTATCTCAAGGCCTACCTTCAAACTCAGTGCCTCTTTGCTTGACATCATGGGAAAATCAAAAGAAATCAGCCAAGACCTCAGAAAAAAAATGGTAGACCTCAACAAGTCTGGTTCATCCTTGGGAGCAATATCCAAATGCCTGAAGGTACCACGTTCATTTATACAAACAATAGTACGCAAGTATAAACACCATGGGACCACGCAGCCGTCACACCGCTCAGGAAGGAGACGCATTCTGTCTCCTAGAGATGAACGTACTTTGGTACGAAAAGTGCAAATCAATCCCAGAACAACAGCAAAGGACCTTGTGAAGATGCTGGAGGAAACAGGTACAAAGGTATCTATGTCCACAGTAAAACGAGTCCTATATCGACATAACCTGAAAGGCCGCTCAGCAAGAAAGAAGCCACTGCTCCAAAACCGCCATAAAAAAGCCAGACTACGGTTTGGCCATAATGACCATCGTTATGTTTGGAGGAAAAAGGTGGTTGTTTGCAAGCCGAAGAACACCATCCCAACCGTGAAGCACGGGGTGGTAGCATCATGCTGTGGGGGTGCTTTGCTGCAGGAGGGACTGGTGCACTTCACAAAATAGATGGCATCAATTATGTGGATATATTGAAGCAACATCTCAAGACAATGAAAATGGCTTAAGGACAACAAAGTCAAGGTATTGGAGTGGCCATCACAAAGCCCTGACCTCAATCCTATAGAAAATTTGTGGGCAGAACTGAAAAAGCGTGTGCAAGCAAGGAGGCCTACAAACCTGACTCCGTTACACCAGGTCTGTCAGGAGGAATGGGCCAAAATTACCCCAACTTATTGTGGGATGCTTGTGGAAGGCTACCCGAAACGTTTGACCCAAGTTAAACAATTTAAAGGCAATGCTATCAAATACTAATTGAGTGTATGTAAACTTCTGACCCACTGGGAATGTGATGAAAGAACTAAAAGCTGAAATAAATCATTCTCTCTACTATTATTCCGACATTTAACATTCTTAAAATAAAGTGGTGATCCTAACTGACCTAAGACAGGGGAATTTTTACTAGGATTAAATGTCAAGAATTGTGGAAACTGAGTTTAAATGTATTTGGCTAATGTGTATGTAAACTTCCGACTTCAACTGTAGATGTCCCAGTTTCCTACAGCCGGCTGTTTTGATGTGACACTTCTTAGTCTTCTTATAAGTTTGCTAGAAGTCAACAGAACCTCATGTACCAACGGTTATCTCTGAGAGGTTGTGTCAAACATCTGTTTGATCTTCATTCTCATGCTCTGTACATTTACATTTTAGTCATTTAGCAGACACTCCTATCCAGAGCAACTTACAGGAGCAATTAGGGTAAAGTGCCTTCTTCAAGGGCACATCAACATATTTTTCACCTAGTTGGCTCAGGGATTCAAACCAGCGACCTTTCAGTTACTGGCCCAACGCACTTAGCCGCTAGGCTACCTGCCTGGTGGTCCAGTTTGTCTGTGCTTTAGCCAACTTCTCTCTCTCTGTGTTCATTCATTTTGCTGCCAAACATGTATGGCATGACAAAGATAAGAAGAGTTGGCTCAAGCATATAGCCTACATTACGAGACCAGGCTGGCTAAGGACAGAGTGGGAGAGCGAGAGATGGACTCCTCTAGAAGGCTGTGGACACTGACTTCTCAGATCTGTAACCCAGTAAGGGTTAGATGTGATGTCTGTAGGTGGGTGTTGGCCGGGTTGCTTTCACTTCTCACGCACAAGCGGTCACTGTGGCTGAAAGGAACACTGTGGGAGCCGTGGAAACGGCTGGCTGGGGTGTCAGCACTGAGACTGACCACAGTTAGAATTATACATGAGAACAGAGAGAGCATTAGGTAAAGTGCACTGAAGCAATGGATGGATGATACCCTGAAGTTTCGTTAGAAAGGAAAGTCGAGCAAATGAGAACATGCACAGATCAGATCAAATACAATGACTTGTGGGTACTGTTTCTCCAGGTTTCTCCATTTTAAATGAAATGGGAAAGGTAATCTCTTTGAGCTCAAGTATTCTGTGAGAGAGAGAAATAGAAATGAAAGGAAAATGTCATGCTTTTCCTTGGCCAGGAAGACGTCAGCTTATAGTTACTCCCTTTAAAAGGTGAAACAAAAAGAAAAATACTATTTCTTGAATTTCTCTTTTCCCGAAATGCTTTCAGTTTTCCTCTTCTGAATGTGCATTGAGCTGCTTCTTGGGGAGTGTTGAATTTGAATGGCAGGGCCATGATGGTGTGGCAGCAGCCTTTACTCCAGGTTGTGATTCACAAATACCCCGCCTCACAGTACCAATTGCGTCGTGGAGAATAATAGGTGCTACCCCAGAGGTACATCTTAGGATAATGAACCATTTCGAACATACTGCCAGTGCTAAGGAAGCCTGAAAATGGCTGCATGCCAAGGTGTGTGAGAGAAAGACGATGGTGCTGTGCGTTCTGTCCTCACCTATTATGAGTCTGAAACGAAGAGTGCATTCTGCCGCTTTCTGCCGGCTTCACATGGAAACAGCATTTCCCATTTCTGTACCGTGGCAATTTGAATAATCAATGGGGTTTTATTTGATATTGTTCATGTTGTTTTGTGCACTCCTTCTTTTTGTGAACAGAAACATCAGATGTTGAGTAAACGTTAGTGTACTGTTTGAGGAAGTACTGTACAAACTATGCCAGTGTGTTTCTTAACCTACATGACGAAGAGAAACTACAACAATGATAATGGATCCTTGATCCATCAATATGATCTATTTGTGTTCTACACCTTCGTTGACGTTATATTTTCACTCAGGTAGGTTTGCAACATTCTGGTAACTTTCCAATTCAGAAATCCAGGTTGGAAGAGTCCTGGAATCAGCAGGGAATAAACAGTAAATCTGGGAATGCTCCAACCGGGATTTCTGTAAAACCTCTCAGCTCGAGGGGCCTCCCGAGTGGCCAGCGGTCTAAGGCACTGCATCGCAGTGCTAGAGGCGTCACTACAGACCCGGGTTCGATCCCGGGCTGTATCACAACCGGCCGTGATCAGGAGTCCCATAGGGCGGCGCACAATTGGCCCAGCGTCGTCTGGGTTAGGGGAGTGTTTGGCAAGGGGGGGCTTTACTTGGCTCATCACGCCCTAGCGACTCCTTGTGGCGGGCCGGGCGCCTGCAGGCTGAACTCGGTCGTCAGGTGAACAGTGTTTCCTCCGACACATTGGTGCGGCTGGCTTCCGGGTTAAGCGGACAGGTGTTAAGAAGCACGGTTTGGCGGGTCATGTTTCGGAGCCCGTTGGGGAGTTGCAGCGATGAGAAGTAAATTGGGAAGTAAAAATGTGTAAAAAATTATAATAAAATAAATAAATAAACCTCTCAACTCAACAGTCCTCAATATAAATATTCAGCTTACAGCCGTGCAGTATGTTTGGTAATCACCAGCCAAGGCTTTCTCAGTACGAGGTAAGGGGTGTTTATTTGGGCTAATCTTATTTCCACAGTTATTAATTACACATTAATTATAAGTAGTCCATTTGGGAACTGCTCTATTGCAGTCAGCGTAATTTCCAATGAGTGTTATGACTGTTTTAGAAAGTTACTTATAAGACATTTTCATGAAGACTCACGCAGCGTTTTATGACTAATTAATTCAACTTTGCAGTCAGTCGGTACTCCGTACACTACAGCAGCTTTCATGCTCAGATGTCACAGAGCAGAGCTGCCAATCACAATCTCCTCAAAGTCATTCCGTCTGCTAGGCCATCCATGGTGTGAAGTGTGCTTTACATTGGATGTTCATTTTTTTTATCCCTTCATTGAACACTGAGCAGTAGATGAACGATGTGAGAAAGGCTGCTACTGGTAACCCATTTCAAATTAAAGTGTATAAGATGATAAATGTCAACGCTCATTTTGCCAACGTTAGAATTCATTGTCATAGTTCTTCTTTGTAACCAAGCGTGGAAGTTATAATATAATTTAAATAGAATAGGGCAACTGTCTGTATTCTCTGACCATAATTTGCTTTGTTCTCATAATTTCACTGTAATTCCTCTCATCGAGGTCTTTAAGCATCATCAGGTGAACAAAGTGCATGTGTATGTGTGAGAGAGAGAAGCACTGAAGGCAGGCCAAGGGCGGGGGTGGTGTGTGTCAGTGGCGGCCACTGATTGGTTGAATACCCAGGGTGCAAGGTAGTTGTTGTTGTCAACAAAGCAGCAAGACAGAAATATGATGCCAAATTTTCGAACTACCAGTAGTTTCTTTGAGAAGATATATAAAGCGATTTGTGCATTTGAACAACAGCATAAATACACCTATTTCACTTTTGCATGTCAAAAAGCGAATGACCACTGCTGCACATGCTGCCACTGTTTTGAACAGATAGAATTATAACATTTCGAACGAGCAGCCAGCTCACGAAAGAACGAGTGCACCAGGATAGTTATCTAACATAATGTCACAAAGCATGATGCGCTAGCTAGTTAATTTTCATTCTGAAATAACTTCATATTTCCGAGTTAGTCAGACATTAGTTTAGAAAGACTTGAAATTGGCATGGGAGCTAACTATCTAGGAAGCTACCAGCTAGCTGTAGCTTATCAATGGTAGATAGCTAACTGATTAATTTGACAAGAAATCAACCAAACTATTTCTCAATCACATCATATGCATATATATTTACATTGTCATAGTTCTTCTTTGTAACCAAGCGTGGAAATTATAATATAATTTAAATAGAATAGGGCAACTGTCTGTATTCTCTGACCATAATTTGCTTTGTTCTCATAATTTCACTGTAATTCCTCTCATCGAGGTCTTTAAGCATCATCAGGTGAAACAAAGTACAGTTCATGTCCTTTGTTTTCATTGGTAGTTGGTACTGGCTGTTGTGTAATCACACACACACACACACAGAGAGATGTATAATGTGAAGGTCAAGGTTTTTTGTGTTTGAGAGAGATGAGAGCAGCAGTGATTAAATGTCTGGACCACTCAGTGAACCCCTCCCTGCCTGCCTCCCTGCATGGCCTCAGCTGACAGCAATAGACTACATTGTCCCAGTCTATATTAGGATCAACTTTTTGTCGGTTACCCTTGCACTTGGCTGTCCTACTTCCCCCAATGTGCCTGGAGGGAGATCAGCCAAAGTAGTGAGTGGCTACGTCCCAAATGGCACCCTATTCCCTACGTTATGCGCTACTTCTGACTGAGCCCTATAGGCCCTGGTAAAAAGAAGTGTACTATATAGGGGATAGGGTGCCATTTGGGACGTAGCCAGAATAGTGAGCTTTCCCTGCCCTACAGTAATAGACCCAGCATCATATCAGCTATGCAGGCAGGGCCGGAACAGCCGTACGGAGTCTCCAGGAGCACGAACGCGCGCACGCGCTTACACACACACACACACACACTGCTGGAAATCGATGGCAACCTAGAGTCTGGTTCAGTGGACAGTAGAACATGCTGTGGTGGTAGCAGTAGCATGTAAACGTCCAGTGCAGAAAGGTATCACACATCTCTTATTTTATAGCGCAAACACAGACGACCAAGGATATGCTGCTGCTTCGCTTATACTAAGATGAAAATGTGCAGCTACGGCGTTGACAGCAAAGATAATTTACCGCTTGCAAATCAAAAATATGATTTTATAATGACTCACATGAATGGGAATCAGGTAGCATTTCGGCTGAAATGCAGTGTGTATCTCTCGCTCTCTCTCTCTCTCCTCTCTCTCTCTGTCTCTTTCTCATTCTTTGTTTCTGTTTCTCTCTCTTTCTCTCAGCAACACATTCTCAAAGTGCAATGCAGCAGTATATTCTGCCAATGCTATGTTAAATATTGCGTCAAGATTACAGAAAAGCCTACACTAACTATACATGACTGCTGAAATATGTTAGAGATTGTATCGGTTGTGCTACAGTTGAGTCATGGGTTTTCCTGTATATAGCCTCCCTACTGTTATTTTATTTTAATGCTGCTCTTTAATTATTTTTTATTTATATTTTTTACTTAACACTTATTTTTCTTAACTGCATTGTTGGTTAAGGGCTTGTAAGTAAGCATTTCACTGTAAGATCTACATTTGTTGTATTCGGCGCATGTGGCAAATAAAATTTGATTTGATTCATGACAGTCTCATCTAAAATACTTAATTTTTTAAGTGTAACATTGCTGAAGTTTACAAGTTCTCACCGCCTATTGGTTTCATATGAAGGATTTAGTGTGCCGCTACATCAATAGCTTATATGTAAATGCAAATGCTAAGCC
Organism: Coregonus clupeaformis; assembly: GCF_020615455.1. Lineage (NCBI taxonomy): Eukaryota > Metazoa > Chordata > Actinopteri > Salmoniformes > Salmonidae > Coregonus > Coregonus clupeaformis. Next base: position 29,133,649 of record NC_059209.1, on the reverse strand, counting down.
TAACCCTTCCTATAACTATTGGTTTCATATGTAAATGAAGATGGTAGTGCTTCCTTCTTGACAGAGAGTTCTACCTAATGGCTAAGTATAAACACCATGCAACCTGGCTGGCAGCACAGAAACAGCGTGCAGTTACCTCAGTGTTAATTAGATTCTCTGAAATTACCCACTCTCATTTATCTTGTATTAAATAACCATGAAATGATGATTGACTCAGATTTATTTTAGGGGAATCTAATTTCCTTATATATTTTGGTCTCATTTTCCATTTATTTTCATTCTTAATGGTATGTTTTATGACATGATATGAGATGGTAGCCTGTTCTACATTAACTGTTGGGGTGAGGTAGGTAAGGGAAATGTGTGTGTGCATGTGTATGAGTGAGAGAGAGAAGCACTGAAGGACTGGCCGAGGGCGGGGGTGGTGTGTGTCAGCGGTGTGTGTTGGCTGAATACCCGGGGCGCAAGGTTGTTGACAGAAATATGATGCCAAATTTTCGAACTACCAGTAGTTTCTTTGAGAAGATATGTAAAGTGATCTGTGCATTTGAACAACAGCATAAATACACCTATTTCACTTTTGCATGTCAAAAAGCGAATGACCACTGCTGCACATGCTGCCGCTGTTTTGAACAGATACAATTATAACATTTTGAACGAGCAGCCAGCTCACGAAAGAACGAGTGCACCAGGATAGTTATCTAACATAATATCACAAAGCATGATGCGCTAGCTAGTTAATAACTTCATATTTCAGAGTTCGTCAGATATTAGTTTAGAAAGACTTGAAATTGGCATGGGAGCTAACTAGCTAGCAAGCTAGCAGTTAGCTGTAGCTTATCAATGGTAGATGGCTAACTGATTAATTTGACAAGAAATCAACCAAACTATTTCTCAATCCCATCATATGCATATACAGTGGGGAAAAAAAGTATTTAGTCAGCCACCAATTGTGCAAGTTCTCCCACTTAAAAAGATGAGAGAGGCCTGTAATTTTCATCATAGGTACACGTCAACTATGACAGACAAATTGAGAAAGAAAAATCCAGAAAATCACATTGTAGGATTTTTTAATGAATTTATTTGCAAATTATGGTGGGAAATAAGTATTTGGTCACCTACAAACAAGCAAGATTTCTGGCTCTCACAGACCTGTAACTTCTTCTTTAAGAGGCTCCTCTGTCCTCCACTCGTTACCTGTATTAATGGAACCTGTTTGAACTTGTTATCAGTATAAAAGACACCTGTCCACAACCTCAAACAGTCACACTCCAAACGCCACTATGGCCAAGACCAAAGAGCTGTCAAAGGACACCAGAAACAAAATTGTAGACCTGCACCAGGCTGGGAAGACTGAATCTGCAATAGGTAAGCAGCTTGGTTTGAAGAAATCAACTGTGGGAGCAATTATTAGGAAATGGAAGACATACAAGGCCACTGATAATCTCCCTCGATCTGGGGCTCCACGCAAGATCTCACCCCGTGGGGTCAAAATGATCACAAGAACGGTGAGCAAAAATCCCAGAACCACACGGGGGGACCTAGTGAATGACCTGCAGAGAGCTGGGACCAAAGTAACAAAGCCTACCATCAGTAACACACTACGCCGCCAGGGACTCAAATCCTGCAGTGCCAGACGTGTCCCCCTGCTTAAGCCAGTACATGTCCCGTCTGAAGTTTGCTAGAGTGCATTATGATGATCCAGAAGAGGATTGGGAGAATGTCATATGGTCAGATGAAACCAAAATAGAACTTTTTGGTAAAAACTCAACTCGTCGTGTTTGGAGGACAAAGAATGCTGAGTTGCATCCAAAGAACACCATACCTACTGTGAAGCATGGGGGTGGAAACATCATGCTTTGGGGCTGTTTTTCTGCAAAGGGACAAGGACGACTGATCCGTGTAAAGGAAAGAATGAATGGGGCCATGTATCGTGAGATTTTGAGTGAAAACCTCCTTCCATCAGCAAGGGCATTGAAGATGAAACATGGCTGGGTCTTTCAGCATGACAATGATCCCAAACACACCGCCCGGGCAACGAAGGAGTGGCTTCGTAAGAAGCATTTCAAGGTCCTGGAGTGGCCTAGCCAGTCTCCAGATCTCAACCCCATAGAAAATCTTTGGAGGGAGTTGAAAGTCCGTGTTGCCCAGCGACAGCCCCAAAACATCACTGCTCTAGAGGAGATCTGCATGGAGGAATGGGCCAAAATACCAGCAACAGTGTGTGAAAACCTTGTGAAGACTTACAGAAAACGTTTGACCTGTGTCATTGCCAACAAAGGGTATATAACAAAGTATTGAGAAACTTTTGTTATTGACCAAATACTTATTTTCCACCATAATTTGCAAATAAATTCATTAAAAATCCTACAATGTGATTTTCTGGATATTTTTTTCTCATTTTGTCTGTCATAGTTGACGTGTACCTATAATGAAAATTACAGGCCTCTCTCATCTTTTTAAGTGGGAGAACTTGCACAATTGGTGGCTGACTAAATACTTTTTTCCCCCACTGTATTTCTGTTCCGGACTCTGACATTGCTCGTCCTAATATTTCTTAATTCCATTATTTTACTTTAGATTTGCATGTATTGTTAGATTACTGCACTGTTTGAGCTAGGAACTCCCGCAATAACATCTGCAAAATACACTGCTCAAAAAAATAAAGGGAACACTAAAATAACACATCCTAGATCTGAATGAATGACATAATCTTATTAAATACTTTTTTCTTTACATAGTTGAATGTGCTGACAACAAAATCACACAAAAATTATCAATGGAAATCAAATTTAGCAACCCCATGGAGGTCTGGATTTGGAGTCACCCTCAAAATTAAAGTGGAAAACCACACTACAGGCTGATCCAACTTTGATGTAATGTCCTTAAAACAAGTCAAAATGAGGCTCAGTAGTGTGTGTGTGGCCTCCATGTGCCTGTATGACCTCCCTACAATGCCTGGGCATGCTCCTGATGAGGTGGCGGATGGTCTCCTGAGGGATCTCCTCCCAGACCTGGACTAAAGCATCCATCAACTCCTGGACAGTCTGTGGTGCAACGTGGCGTTGGTGGATGGAGTGAGACATGATGTCCCAGATGTGCTCAATTGGATTCAGGTCTGGGGAACGGGCGGGCCAGTCCATAGCATCAATGCCTTCCTCTTGCAGGAACTGCTGACACACTCCAGCCACATGAGGTCTAGCATTGTCTTGCATTTGGAGGAACCCAGGGCCAACCGCACCAGCATATGGTCTCACAAGGGGTCTGAGGATCTCATCTCGGTACCTAATGGCAGTCAGGCTACCTCTGGCGAGCACATGGAGGGCTGTGCGGCCCCCCAAAGAAATGCCACCCCACACCATGACTGACCCACCGCCAAACCGGTCATGCTGGAGGATGTTGCAGGCAGCAGAACGTTCTCCACGGGCGTCTCCAGACTCTGTCACGTCTGTCACATGTGCTCAGTGTGAACCTGCTTTCATCTGTGAAGAGCACAGGGCGCCAGTGGCGAATTTGCCAATCTTGGTGTTCTCTGGCAAATGCCAAACGTCCTGCACGGTGTTGGGCTGTAAGCACAACCCCCCACCTGTGGACGTTGGGCCCTCATACCACCCTCATGGAGTCTGTTTCTGACCGTTTGAGCAGACACATGCACATTTGTGGCCTGCTGGAGGTCATTTTGCAGGGCTCTGGCAGTGCTCCTCCTGCTCCTCTTTGCACAAAGGCGGAGGTAGCGGTCCTGCTGCTGGGTTGTTGCCCTCCTACGGCCTCCTCCACGTCTCCTGATGTACTGGCCTGTCTCCTGGTAGCGCCTCCATGCTCTGGACACTACGCTGACAGACACAGCAAACCTTCTTGCCACAGCTCGCATTGATGTGCCATCCTGGATGAGCTGCACTACCTGAGCCACTTGTGTTGGTTGTAGACTCCGTCTCATGCTACCACTAGAGTGAAAGCACCGCCAGCATTCAAAAGTGACCAAAACATCAGCCAGGAAGCATAGGAACTGAGAAGTGGTCTGTGGTCACCACCTGCAAAACCAGTCCTTTATTGGGGGTGTCTTGCTAATTGCCTATAATTTCCACCTGTTGTCTATTCAATCAATTTTATTTTATATAGCCCTTCTTACATCAGCTAATATCTCGAAGTGCTGTACAGAAACCCAGCCTAAAACCCCAAACAGCTAGTAATGCAGGTGTAGAAGCACGGTGGCTAGGAAAAACTCCCTAGAAAGGCGAAAGCCTAGGAAGAAACCTAGAGAGGAACCAGGCTATGAGGGTGGCCAGTCCTCTTCTGGCTGTGCCGGGTGGAGATTATAACAGAACCATGCCAAGATGTTCAAAAATGTTCATAAGTGACAAGCATGGTCAAATAATAATCAGGAATAAATCTCAGTTGGCTTTTCATAGCCGATCATTAAGAGTTGAAAACAGCAGGTCTGGGACAGGTAGGGGTTCCATAACCGCAGGCAGAACAGTTGAAACTGGAATAGCAGCAAGGCCAGGCGGACTGGGGACAGCAAGGAGTCACCACGGCCGGTAGTCCCGACGTATGGTCCTAGGGCTCAGGTCTCTCAGTTGGCTTTTCATAGCCGATCATTAAAGAGTTGAAAACAGCAGGTCTGGGACAGGTAGGGGTTTCGTAGCCGCAGGCAGAACAGTTGAAACTGGAATAGCAGCAAGGCCAGGCGGACTGGGGACAGCAAGGTGTCATCATGCCCGGTAGTCCTGACGTATGGTCCTAGGGCTCAGGTTCTCAGAGAGAAAGAGAGAACGAGAGAATTAGAGAGAGCATACTTAAATTCACACAGGACACTGGATAAGACAGGAGAAGTACTCCAGGTATAACCAACTAACCCCAGCCCCCGACACATAAACTACTGCAGCATAAATACTGGAGGCTGAGACAGGAGCGGTCCGGAGACACTGTGGCCCCATCCGAAGAAACCCACGGACAGGGCCAAACAGGAAGGATATAACCCCACCCACTCCGCCAAAGCACAGCCCCCGCACCACTAGAGGGATATCCCCAACCACCAACTTACAATCCTGAGACAAGGCCGAGTATAGCCCACAGAGGTCTCCACCACAGCACAAACCAAGGGGGGGCGCCAACCCAGACAGGAAGATCACGTCAGTAACTCAACCCACTCAAGTGACGCACCCCTCCCAGGGACGGCATGAAAGAGCACCAGCAAGCCAGTGACTCAGCCCCTGCAACAGGGTTAGAGGCAGAGAACCCCAGTGGAGAGGGGAACCGGCCCGGCAGAGACAGCAAGGGCTGTTCGTTGCTCCAGCCTTTCCGTTCACCTTCACACTCCTGGGCCAGACTACACTCAATCATATGACCTACTGAAGAGATAAGTCTTCAGTAAAGACTTAAAGGTTGAGACCGAGTCTGCGTCTCTCACATGGGTAGGGCAGACTGTTCCATAAAAATGGAGATCTATAGGAGAAAGCCCTGCCTCCCGCTGTTTGCTTAGAAATTCTAGGGACAATTAGGAGGCCTGCGTCTTGTGACCGTAGCGTACGTATTGGTATGTACGGCAGGACCAACTCGGAAAGATAGGTAGGAGCAAGCCCATGTAACGCTTTATAGGTTAACAGTAAAACCTTGAAATCAGCCCTTGCCTTAACAGGATTCCATTTGCACAACAGCATGTGAAATGTATTGTCAATCAGTGTTGCTTCCTAAGTGAACAGTTTGATTTCACAGAAGTGTGATTGACTTGGAGTTACATTGTGTTGTTTAAGTGTTCCCTTAATTTTTTTGAGCAGTGTATGTGTATGCCACCAATACAAATTGATTTGATTTGATTAAATGTTTCTGTAGCTGGCTAATTAATTTGATCATGCTTTGTGATACACCTGGTTTTATGCTGTTTTAATCCACACAACATGTCGCCCTGTCACCTACAATTAAAAAAAATGTATGTATGTATATATCTTTTTAGATCACAAGTGGGGCGCTGCCCCTAACGACCGCTGGTGTGTTTATTAGTGGTGCGCGGGTCAGCTGTTTGTTCACCCACACCCGCCCGCAATTGCTAATAATACATCCGCAACCGCCCGACTATATGTGATAAAATGAAAATCTGAGGTATGCTCCGGACCCTAATTCTCAAATATAGAAGGCTACAGTCAAAGATGGCGTAATGATAATTTTTACAGGGGGTGCAGGATTTTCTTGGCCTAATTTAGATATGTTTCAGCTTATTATTTCCAACATTTTGGTAGGCTATTTTTTTGTCAACTTGTCTATAATTAAATACATGCAGCTTCTCTTCTGTCATTTTATGTTGCCCTAGAAGACTAAATAATCCCTTGCTCACCAGAATAATGTCATAAATGATAGAATGCATGCCTCAATCTAGTTGACATCGGTAAAGTTTTCTCCGTCAGCTCTGCTTCTTTCGAGGAGCAAAGACGTTTAGGGACCGGGGAGAAAATGCAATAATAAAAACAAAAAGGGAAAGATTGTGTATAACATTTCCAAATGACATCAGTTTGACCAGTTGTAAGGAAATAGAAAGCTGTAAAATGATCCACATGTTTCTGATATGATTTCAGTTTGGCTTGGATGCATATTTTATGTGATTGAAATACTATCAGCTTTTATGATGCTGGTAAAGATAGCTCCTCAATGGACGGTCCCTAACTGCTCATTCACATTCTCTCAAGATGCTGAAATAAATCAATAATTTTTTCACTCCTGTTCCCAAGTCAAAATGTACATTTGGTGCATCATTTTACTGCAAGAAATGCTTAATTCTGCAGGAGTTAATATTAAGATTATATGAGAGGTTATACTGTAGACCTACAGTCAGTTTCCATTTAACCAATCTGAACAGTAGGCTAAAGTTCCCGTGATGTGCCATAAGCCTATTTGAAGTCCCCGTGTTGTGACTTTGTGTCGCATTTGTGTACCGCCTCACAATCATCACACACAACATAGCTGGCACTGCCATCAGTCTCTTTTACCACTTCACCAAATCTTTCCCAAATTGTACTTTTCTGGCCCTCTCTTCTCTTTATTTTCAACTCTCCACTTCGCAGCTTTTCTCTTATTGAATTAAACTCCAAAATTTTTCTTACATATCTACCAATTGGTGCACTAGTGTGTTTGTGTGTGTGTGTGTGTGTGTGTGTGTGTCGTTGAGTGACTCACATTGCAGTATGCATGCCTCTCTCTTTCTCCATTCAGGCTGCTCTCCTCTCAGCACTCACTCTGTGGGAGTGGTAGTAGTCTGCCATTGTTCCTCTCCCTCACCATCCAGACAGAAAGGAAAGATCTGGCCCAGATTAACAGCTCTGGACTAACACTGAGTCTCCGTCTCTGAGAAGCCAGATAGCAGACCATCGGCCTAGGTTACACCTGCATCCCAAATGGCACCCTATTCTTTTTAGAGTGCACTTCTTTGGACCAGAGCCCTGGTCAAAAGGAATAGGGTACCATTTGTGACCGACCGCCACGATTTGGTCTTAAGTAGCAACATTTGAAATGGTGTCTTTTAATTGGATAAAAGTAGAGACTCAGAGCTAGAAAATGGTATATAATACACTGCAGTTGAGGAACAATGGGAAAGTAATTCTGCTTTGAAAGTTGATAAACTTGTAACCCCACTTTTGAGAAAATGGCCCTTGAATGTTTTGGTACACCTACTGGAGAGCTCTTCTTTGTCTACACCCATTCAGTATCGTTCAAACCTTCTTAAGGCTTAGTTACACCCATCTCATTAAGGATTCACATGTGAGGCCATATGATAAACACACGCTATATCAAATAAAAGTTTATTTGTCACATGCACAGGATACAGAAGGTGTAAACGGTACCGTGATAGTACTTGCATACATGCATAGTAGGAATATCAAAAACAAAGTGTCCAGTTAAAAATATGTTATACATATTTTATCGTTATTAGATGACGCTTACCCGACACACTTGTCTAAATTGATGGGTCATGTGAAGGAAATGCTATAACCACCCCTCACCCACATCTAGCTAAGTAGATGGATCACTATTGTCTAGACATGTACACATGTTAATGAAATACAATCGATGGCCGTAATCACCCCCAGACACACCTGCTAATTTGATGGGTCATGTAATAATCCGGCCGAAGTGGAGTCTTTTGTTTAGACATGTGGCTAGCTAGGTAGCTAGCTAGCTAGCTAAACAATGAACGGGCATAACCCCAACTCATACTACTACCAATACAAACATTGTCATAGCTGTAGTATGAATCTGCAGGTAGCTAAAGCTAACAAACTAGGTTGAATGCTAACTAGATTCAAAAAGAAAAGGAAAGCCGCACACTCTAGGAGCTCAGATGCAATAATTTAATATCTTAATAACCAACGTTTTGACAGACAAGCTGTCTTCATCAGGGTGATGAAGACAGCTTCTCTGTCGAAATGTTGGTTATTAAGATATTCAATTATTGCATCTGAGCTCCTAGAGTGTGCGGATTTCCTTTTCTTTTTGAAGTGTTTTACGCCGTCAGCCAGCACCTCGCCTAAATAGGTGTGTGTTTCTTTCGCCTTTATCTGAATGCTAACTAGCTAACATTAGGCTATAACTTGCAATGCAAATTGATTTCTGATTCGAATAATATTACTACACAGATCATACATGTAACGTTAGCTAGCGAGCCAGCAAGCTAACATTTGCTAGCTAACTAACAGTATGCTTTAACTTTCAATAAAAATGACTTTCTGACAAAATTAGAAACATATATCTGGATATCCCTTATACATGGATGAACGCTTCACGGCAGACTGGAACCATTTAACTCTGTTTTGTTTGTAGCTACATCTTGCTTGGCCAGCTTTGTGTCAAGTCACTCCGGTTCACACTGACCGTGGCGTGTGCAGAAAGTAGCCCATCACTTTTTCCTACTGATCTGTCAATAGCACCTGCTAAATTCAGGGCATCGATGTTGTTGAGCAAAGTAGCAAAACTTTTGTAGTTCTCGATGGCTAACGTTATATATTTCAAAAACGGTGCGGTAGAAAGGACTGTCAACACATACTGAACAGCTCACGTTATAGACAGAAGTGTGTTACATGGCAGAGCAATCCAAACTCATCTCCCGGCGTGTCCAGCCCATACATTATCTCAGCCAATCATGGCTAGTGGGAAGGTTCCTGTCTTTTTCCATGGCTAAACCAACTAGGTTTGTAATTTAACAATTGTATTCGTATTTATGGATGGAATACAAGTTTGTTATTAAGGCACATGAAAGTTCACATGTTCCAGAAGGCATTTCTGCCCCAAAACGCATTTTGATAAAAAAATAAATGTTTACATTCAAATGCTGCTCATGTGAAGTAGTGACGTGCGACATATGCCTGGTTTCCTGAAACAAGTCACATTTGGGACACATCCACACGCTGTCTTTCGCAAGCCTGCAGACCCAAGGCCTAGCCTAGGCTGCCTCCATTTGCACCATCAAGGATTTGATCTGTTCTGTTCGACTCAGTAGTGCGGGGAATTACGTGTCAAGGCTATGTATAGAGGAGTGTTTTGTGTTGGTGTCATGTAACGTGTGACTGTGCCTTAAAGCACAGCGTTGTGTCACAGTGTGCTGCACTGTAGCCAGATCACTACCCACTACTGCCATGTCCTCCACTCCACTGGGAGATGGAACCGTGGGGAATACATGAAAGCAAGCTTTGGGTTTTAGTCAAAGGAGGAGATGGGCACATCCATCATATGGCTCTTTAAGATTCCTTTCAGTGCAGTGCTGTGTATGATGCATACATTCTGTACTATACGAGGGAAATGTATATGAGGAATGCCTTTTGTGTCTAAAATGTAAACTGCCTGGCTTCAGCAAGCAAAACAAGTTAAATATGTTTGTGACTGTTAAAGGCCCAGTGCAGTCAAAAACGTGATTTTCCTGTGTTTTATATACACTGAGTATACAAAACATTAAGAACACCTGCTCTTTCCATGACATAGACTGACCAGGGGAATCTAGGTGAAAGCTATGATCCCTTATTGATGTCACTTGTTAAATCCACTTCAATCAGTGTAGATGAAGTGGAGGAGACCAGTTAAAGGATTTTTAAGCCTTGAGACAATTGAGACATGGATTGTCTATGGGTGCCATTCAGAGGGTGAATGGGCAAGACGAAACATTTTAAGTGCCTTTGAATTGGGTAGTAAGTGCCAGGTGTTCCGGTTTGTGTCAAGAACTGCAACGCTACTGGGTTTTTCACGCTCAACAGTTTGCCGTGTGTATCAAGAATGGTCCACCACCCAAAGGACATCCAGCCGACTTGGCAAAACTGTGGGAAGCATTAGACTCAACATGCATCGGGGGGGGAGGGGGTGCAACTCAATAGGAAGGTGTTTCTAATGTTTGGTATACTCAGTCTATATTTCCACTCTGTGAGGTTGGAATAATAATCTGCCTGAAACGTCAGCCTGTTGTTGTGGGATGGAGTTTTTGTCCTGCCTGGTGACATCACCAGGCGGTAAATTAGTTAATAGACCAAGTAGAATGAGTGTTCCAAACCTCTCTGCCAATAACAGCTAGTTTTCAGTTTTCCCCTCCTCACTCAGACCACTACCAGACAGTCCTAGCAAAATTATTGCTTGAGAAATTGCTCTTTGCTAAGAAGCTAGGTACTTAATCGTTACTCAGAAATTATTTGATATTGAGATAAAAACGGCTGCATTGGACCTTTTAAAATGTAATAGCACATTCACAACACAAGTTTTGGATTGTTTTTCTTCTGGACTATCAGCCTGTCTAGAAGCCGCCTGGTGGGATAGCTTCCTGGTAGAAATGTCTGCATCCATCTCCCACAGTCTGGCAGCCAGGTGCGCTCTCTCTCTCTCTCTCTCTCTCTCTCTCTCTCTCTCTCTCTCTCTCTCTCTCTCTCTCTCTCTCGATAATGTGTTTCTGCATCAGGCAGGGAGGCAGCACAGATGCAGTTTCAGGGAGAGGTCCTCCATCCCATCACTCCCCACTTTATATTACTCCATACAACTGCTGAATTGCCTCCATTTGCATCCCACCAGGAGCCAAATGATTAAGCCCACGAGGAGTGTAGATTGCTCTTGTCCCCTGGAACTGTGGCATGTCGAGCTTACTGATGTGCTGCTAAATGTACAGCTGTCCCCTAAGCACCATGTGGCTCTAACATACATGCATAACGTATTTGGTGGTGCAGGGTTATATTGTACACCCCCATGCAGTGTACACCACACACACACAGTGATGAATCATATGAGGTTGGGGGTCACATCTAGAACAATATTACCCCCCCAGAAAATTACCCGCATTTGACCACACAATTCCTTTTGTCATATTCAGGAGTCAATTTATTAAAAGCTTCCCGTGAAAAAAGAAAAACGACTTCCTTTAAGAAGTGAGATTTTTTTTCTTTGTTCAAATCAAATCAAATTGTATTTGACACATGCGCCGAATACAACAGGTGTAGACATTACAGTTAAATGCTTACTTACAAGCCCTTAACCAACAATGCAGTTTTTAAGAGAATAAAAAAGTGTTAAGTAAAAAATAGATAAGTAAAAAATAGCAAATAATTAAAGAGCAGCAGTAAAATAAGATAACTGTAGGGAGGCTATATACAGGGGGTACCGGTACAGAGTCAATGTGCCGGGGCACTTTTTGTTGGCTGATAGCCTTGTTGACTGAACCTGTGTGTGTGTGTGTGTGTGTTTTGCAGGGCAGTGAGGAGGGAGATGTGGACAAGAACAAATGCTGCACGCTGTGTAACATGTCCTTCACCTCAGCAGTGGTGGCACAGTCACATTACCAAGGCAAAATCCATGCCAAGAGACTAAAGCTGCTGCTGGGGGAGCAGCCTGCCATCACAGCCAAAGGTAGGCTCTCTCTCTCTCGCTCTCTGTGTTTCTGTCTGTCTGTCTGTCTGTCTGTCTGTCTGTCTGTCTGTCTCTCTCTCTCTCTCTCTCTCTTTCTCTCGCAGTCTGTCTCTTTTTCTCTCTCTTTCTTTCTATCTCTCTCTGTCAGTCTGTCTCTTTAACTCACTCTCCTGTAGAGACCATCTGCATGTTGTTTCCCTGTTGAAATGGAACTTGCCCTTTTGTCACCTCGACAAGCCTGCAGTGTGATGACATCAGACAATCCAAGGTGACAGGTGTGACAGAGATGTCTAACACAGCTCTGTGTGTTTAGACCGATGTGCTTGTCCTCACACATAGAGGTGCTAGCTAGGACAAGCAGAAAGGCAGAGAGCCACAGGTAGACTTTGGGCTACCAGCTCACCTAGCTAGCTAGCACAGAGAGGAACTGCAGCTTGTGTGTGTGGACTGGTGGAGAATCTCATCGTATCATCTTATTGTCTGTGGGTGTTTTGTTTAGATGTAATCGTCTGCCGCAGCACCTCGGGGTTGAGGAAAGTCTGGACGATACTTTAACCCACAGCAGCTGCTCCCGCCTGCAAATCTGTTTACAAATTGGCAGTTGAAATAATAATGAAAGCTGGCCATGGGGTAAATTAAGATTCGAAAAAATAACCAAACTTTTATTTTATCAGATGATTCCCTTATGCAACGCCTGAGACCTGGATATGCAGAGGGGATGCAGGAGGTGAATAAATCACCAGCTGTGTTTGTTTATTTGGGGGTTCTATCTCTGGAGAATTTGCATCCTGATTGTAAGTCTTTTCACATGCTGATTGAACGTCTTTTGACTCATCTGTTATTTCAGATATCCTTTACCAAAACGTATACTTTACCTTGGTGTAAAGCCCTCTGTGCCTATTGTTTGACTCTGCAATAGTTCACACTTATTGCAATTAGCTAGTGGAGAGGCAGAGAAATACAGTGCCAAAAAAATACATTTGGTCGGTTTGTGTCTCATATATAAAAAAGACAGAGGGATGCTTACCCTAGCTGAAGCCAAGGCCATACACTGCCGTAATGCTCATTATAATAGTCCTGGCCTCAGTCTCTGTCTGTGTATGTAAATGTACAGTATCTATGTCAGTTCTATATTTAGCCAATAAGTTGTGCAAAATGCTCAACATATCTAGGCCCAGTCAGTCCCACACCCCGGAGGAAACATATCTAGGCCCAGTCAGTCCCACACCCCGGAGGAAACATATCTAGGCCCAGTCAGTCCCACACCCTGGAGGAAACATATCTAGGCCCAGTCAGTCCCACACCCCGGAGGAAACATATCTAGGCCCAGTCAGTCCCACACCCCGGAGGAAACATATCTAGGCCCAGTCAGTCCCACACCCCGGAGGAAACATATCTAGGCCCAGTCAGTCCCACACCCCGGAGGAAACATATCTAGGCCCAGTCAGTCCCACACCCCAGAGGAAACATATCTAGGCCCAGTCAGTCCCACACCCAGGAAGAAACATATCTATGCCCAGTCAGTCCCACATCCTGGAACCTCAGGGTCTGTTTTCCCTTCAGCGCTTTGTGTTTCAGGAACACTCTCCTCCTCTCCTTCTCTTATCCTCCTTTCATCCCCTTTTTCCCAGTGAGTCCAGTGACGGGGGACAGGGGCTGTGTCCCAAATGGCATCCTATTCCCTACATAGGGCACTATTTCTGACCAGAGCCCTATAGGGAATAGAAAGCCATTTGAGACCCAGCCAGAGTTATGGTATGAGGGCAGAGCCATGCAGCAGGGAGGCATGCTGTGTCATCCTTTCACCACACATCAGCGTCCACCACCAAGCACGCCGCCTGACCCTCGGCCGTAATTGACCCCCCCAAAAAGAAGAGCACAGAAGTCAGAACACATTTTGTGTGGTACTGTAATGGCCCCAGTCTTAAATAAAGAAAGCAGCTGACGAGCTTTAAAGCTTTTTGGTCCATGAGTGAAGTGTGCTTGTGTGTCTGTTTAACTAACCCTGGATGTCTTTATCTGCACATGACACAGGTTATGTTCTAGAGTGTACACATGGAAGTGTGGTACACATTGAACACATATTACTCAAAATTTGACAATTTAGTTAATACTTGTATCCCACTATGTGGCAGAAGTTATTCTGCATGTATACTGAACGCTTCTTCACCAGTGGGATGGTCTGAGATCAGCCACCCGGACAGCTGATGAAACTGTGGCTTTGCACAACTGAATAATTTCTGCACAAACTGTGAGAAACCGTCTCAGGGAAGCTCATCTGCGTGCTCGTTGTCCTCACCTGGGTCTTGACCTGACTGCAGTAACCGACTTCAGTGGGCAAATGCTCACCTTCGATGGCCATTGGCACGCTGGAGAAGTGTGCTCTTCACGGATGAATCTCGGTTTCAAGTTTCAACTGTACCGGGCAGATGGCAGAGCGGTTTGCTGATGTCAGTGTTGTGAACAGATTGCCTCATGGTGGCGGTGGGGTTATGGTATGGGCAGGCGTAAGCTACGGACAATGAACACAATTGTATTTTATCAATGGCAATTTGAATGCACAGAGATACCGTGACGAGATTTTGAGGCCCATTGTCGTGCCATTCATCCTCCATTATCACCTCATGTTTCTTCATGATAATGCACAGCGCCATGTCGCAAGGATCTGTACACAATTCCAGGAAACTGTTCTGGTAAAAAGCTGAGGGATGGGCCTGGAGAAATATGACCACTCTCAAATTCATAGACAGAACTATGGATGCAAGGACTGACCATCCGTGATATAAAAATTATAGTTTTAACCATATTTTGTGGCTATTATCGTATAAATATTTGACTCAAAAGTAGTCAACTCAAAAATATCTCTCAAGAAACTGGAGCCTGTGAATCCAAAAATTGGACTTGTATTATCTAATAACGAAAGCCGAGCAGTTCCATGGAATGTCTTCCTTTGGCTTAGAGCTCCATTTTATATCCACACAAATGCACGAACATACTTACATGGCATATTCAGTTACCCCTTTATGGCAAATTCCTAACTTATTTTAGTTCTGCACCACCCTTCTTTTCCAACGTCCAGCTGTCACACAATGTCCACTCCAAAAGGTCATGAATGCTTTTTTCTATATGAAACATCTCATTCTATCATTCTATTGGCTGAGTGGCCTAGGCCCCTTCTTAAAAAATAACTAATGTAACACATACTGTTGAGAGCTTTTGTGAAAGAGCACATACATTCATTTAAAACACAGCATAACTACATGGCTATATTCCTTATTTAAGCATGTACAGTGAGGGAAAAAAGTATTTGATCCCCTGCTGATTTTGTACTTTTGCCCACTGACAAAGAAATGATCAGTCTATAATTTTAATGGTAGGTTTATTTGAACAGTGAGAGACAGAATAACAACAAAAAAATCCAGAAAAACACATGTAAAAAATGTTATAAATTGATTTGCATTTTAATGAGGGAAATAAGTATTTGACCCCCTCTCAATCAGAAAGATTTCTGGCTCCCAGGTGTCTTTTATACAGGTAACGAGCTGAGATTAGGAGCACACTCTTAAAGGGAGTGCTCCTAATCTCAGTTTGTTACCTGTATAAAAGACACCTGTCCACAGAAGCAATCAATCAATCAGATTCCAAACTCTCCACCATGGCCAAGACCAAAGAGCTCTCCAAGGATGTCAGGGACAAGATTGTAGACCTACACAAGGCTGGAATGGGCTACAAGACCATCACCAAGCAGCTTGGTGAGAAGGTGACAAAAGTTGTTGCGATTATTCGCAAATGGAAGAAACACAAAATAACTGTCAATCTCCCTTGGCCTGGGGCTCCATGCAAGATCTCACCTCGTGGAGTTGCAATGATCATGAGAACGGTGAGGAATCAGCCCAGAACTACATGGGAGGATCTTGTCAATGATCTCAAGGCAGCTGGGACCATAGTCATCAAGAAAACAATTGGTAACACACTATGCCGTGAAGGACTGAAATCCTGCAGCGCCCGCAATGTCCCCCTGCTCAAGAAAGCACATATACAGGCCCATCTGAAGTTTGCCAATGAACATCTGAATGATTCAGAGGAGAACTGGGTGAAAGTGTTGTGGTCAGATGAGACCAAAATCGAGCTCTTTGGCATCAACTCAACTCGCCGTGTTTGGAGGAGGAGGAATGCTGCCTATGATCCCAAGAACACCATCCCCACCGTCAAACATGGAGGTGGAAACATTATGCTTTGGGGGTGTTTTTCTGCTAAGGGGAAAGGTCAACAACCAAAGAGACGATGGACAGGGCCATGTACTGTCAAATCTTGGGTGAGAACCTCCTTCCCTCAGCCAGGGCATTGAAAATGGGTCGTGGATGGGTATTCCAGCATGGCAATGACCCAAAACACACGGCCAAGGCAACAAAGGAGTGGCTCAAGAAGAAGCACATTAAGGTCCTGGAGTGGCCTAGCCAGTCTCCAGACCTTAATCCCATAGAAAATCTGTGGAGGGAGCTGAAGGTTCGAGTTGCCAAACGTCAGGCTCGAAACCTTAATGACTTGGAGAAGATCTGCAAAGAGGAGTGGGACAAAATCCCTCCTGAGATGTGTGCAAACCTGGTGGCCAACTACAAGAAACGTCTGACCTCTGTGATTGCCAACAAGGGTTTTGCCACCAAGTACTAAGTCATGTTTTGCAGAGGGGTCAAATACTTATTTCCCTCATTAAAAGGCAAATTAATTCATAACATTTTTGACATGCGTTTTTCTGGATTTTTTTGTTGTTATTCTGTCTCTCACTGTTCAAATAAACCTACCATTACAATTATAGACTGATCATGTCTTTGTCAGTGGGCAAACGTACAAAATCAGCAGGGGATCAAATACTTTTTTCCCTCACTGTATCTGGATTATAAAATATCAAACATGTTTATTATATTTATCTTTGGCATCTCCCTACATTTGCCTTAATGATACATAAAATAATTCTATACTATCAAGTGTTTGTTTACATTAAAATTGTTTACAAACATTGGAGTAAAACAAGCTTCTATTTTGGGTTCTGATGGGGCACGACCACTGAGGTATAATAAGCACCGGAGACTGCGTCCAAGATGTCCGACAGTTGTTTTCTAGGTAATCTACTCACATTCGCATACGGCGATTCATAGACGTCTATTTCCGGGTTGCATCAGGTTAATACGGACCAACATCACATGCGCACTAGCGATTAGTGCTCACAGGGAGCAGCGCGAGCAGCAACAACATCATCACGTCATCCAAAAACATGGCAGATATTGGATACATTTAAAATGTTAATATATTTGGCTGTGAGTGATGAAGAAAAAAAACTGCCTCAGCGACAATTATTTGAATTATCCAATGGATGTTTTGTGCACAAAGGTGATGACTAAAGTATGTTATTAGGATTTTATTCATCTGACTTCTCAATGTGGCTGTCTTTCTGGCCCAGTCAGGGGGCGTCAGTTAAACTGCAGTACCGAAGCAAAACTGTGTAGGAGCAGTCGAAACCGTGCTTCTAGACCGGAACCCTGGCCCCTTGGGTACGATAGTTGAACTAAGCTCATGAGGCATTTATAAGTTATATTCTTCAAGAATAAATGAGTATATATCATTCATTTATAATTCAAAGGATTTTAGCTTCAACCTGAGGTTGTGCTTTGCTTTGGTATTTACAGACAGCAGGGAATCTGAAGTACAGTGGTACATCCTACTGGGTCATGTTGGTAAGGAGGTTCTTAGTGGATGTGGAGTTTCTGATTATTTCTGATGGATTGTTTAGTCATTGTATTTCCCAGAAGTTATCATAGGGATAGTGGGTAATCATAGGAACGCAAGCGTTATTCCCCATAGAGTGAGCTGTGTCTCCTTTGGAAAATAATCTTGGTTACTTTATGTAACCTTTCGATTTATTTGGTATAATGTGTGCTGATTGCTGATACTGTAAAATAGTGGTTAGATAAAACTCTGTTCTGCTAGCCTCCCTGTCTGTCACTGACAGATTCAGTCATTAACCATGCCATCTGTGGCCAATGGTTCGGAACAGAGTGTGCTCTGCTCCCAACTGAGGGCCAGACAGAGCAATCAGTCGCACTGTCACCCAACAAACCCAGCTAGAGCCACAGACAGACAGACCTCTCTTTCCCCCCCAGACCCCAGCCTCAGTCAGAGAAAGAAGACCAGAGAGACCCCAGTCATAGGGCTCATAGGCTCTGGTCAAAAGTAGTGGACTATATTGGAAATAGGGTGCCATTTGAGAAGAAACCATACTGTAGGCTGCCTCTCAAAATGGAACATTCTCCGGACATGTTGATGTCTCTGCGTTTCCGTTTTCTCTGTCATACACCATCACCAAATGCACATTGCAACATGTTTAGCCTACATCTAGAGGATGTTTTAGTTCTGTTGTTTACTAAAACAACTTGTCCTGTATTACTTCTTGAGAAATGTAAGTTAGGCACTGTACTAAACCCATTCCCTACTTAGGGCTGGGCGGTATACCGTATTTTACTATATACAGGTATTGATACACGGACCGGTTTGGGTTTTTACTTTACCTTTTATAACGGTATTTTAATGTTTGGTTTGTTAAATGAGATACGCCATGTGTAACGTCCATTTTTATAGTTTACTTCGCTACTTGAGTCATCGCTCTCAGCTCTCTCTCTCTCTCCATGCTGCTTTCCACACAGACCTAGCCCCTCCCCCTGTCACTCAAGGAGCGCATTTGTTGTTCCTCGACCATGAGACACTTGCGTTGTCTCTGCGTGGCCAATGCAGCAAATGCAACAATGTTGATGACAACGATGCTGTTTTCACTTTGCTTCTTAATATAAATCCACTAGCGTTCTATAATTACACTTAGTTTTGTGTTTCTTACATCTGCAAACAGCAAGTTTGTCTTTTCTTAGCAAGTTGGGCCTAAATCTTGTTAGCCACTAATGCTAATCGCTAGTTAGTTGGCTAGCTAGCTAGCTAGCTAATAAATGTACTGAGTCAGAGCAAACGTAACTAGCTATAGAGCCTGATAATAGCAGGGATGGTGTAGACCTAAATCAGCATGTTGTTTGTGCAACAGTATCTTCTAAATCAAAGAGGAATACGCAAAGCATACATATGTTAGCTGCATTCTTCTTCTTCTGTGGGTTTTATGGCAGACTACAACCCAAAAAGCTGTATTACTGCCACTGTATACTTTATTAAAAATCAAAGGTCTTACAGAGTTTTTGTTGCATCAAGAATGACTTTATTTTTAATTCAACAAAGCCAGGTCAATCTGCAGATTGGAACTGCCACTTACTCTCTCCCTCCATCTTATATAGTCCCCTCTTCAGTTTCCCGCTCTTTTATTGCTCCGCCCACTTCCTTTGTCTCTTAGGGCAGCTAAACTCGACTTTTATTATGCACATAGTACTCCAACTAATCACTCACTCCCCTGTCTTGCACACACACTCATGTTTAGTTTAAACATGACAAGGCCCTAAATCCTTGAAACATACACAAACCCCACACACACAGTGAAATGACCCAATTCAATTCCTGGCCCAGTAACAAAGAAATCTAACTCTATGCTCTTGATTAACCAGGTTCTACCTCATAGTCCATTAAACTCTACAGTTCATTAATAATAATTCACCACACCACCAACTGGACGGGGTTGAAAAAACCAAGGTAAAAACCCATACACGATAGGGAAAACTAACTTAATCCACCCAAAATAAAATAATAAAAAACCACATGGACAAAACCAAAACCCCAAAACTCCCACTTCTTCCTTCCTTCAAAATTCCATATATCCCTTCTCAGGCTCTATGACCTGAGAGGGTGATACAGCTTGTGGCAATATTCCATGTAACTCCTCCGCCGAGAAGTCTTTCAGTCCCAGGAACCGTTTCGCCGCAAGCTGATTTTTCTGAACTTCCTCTCCACCTTGGCAGTGCCATTAATCATCATAGCTATAAGTGCCACAAAGTCCACCTTCTTTACCTTTAACATATCTGGGTCCTGCTGTTGAACGGCAACCCCTGCACCTTCAGTGAAGGCCTATCCACCACCATGGACTCTTCAGGTACACCACTCGAACCCTCAACCCTTTTAACAGCCACTGAATATGAAATGCTCTGGACAGCCCTGACTTTGGCCACCTCATTCTCTTTCAAACTTCATGGTTCCCACAACAATTGCAACATTTCACATTTTCATCACTTTTAAAACACATTATATAATTTTTCCACAACTTGGACATCTCTGCTTCTCCCTTCTGCAAACACTTGAAACATGTCCAAAAGCTTTACAATGATCACACTGCATTGGTCTTGGAACAAATGCTCTGCTCTGTAGTTTATATATCCCAACTGCACTTGAGTAGGGAGAGACTCCATATAAAAAAACTAAAGAACAGATAGACTCTTCACTTTTTCATCATTCACCACACAATTCATCCAACGAGCATCAATCACTCCAGGAATCTTTTTCATCTCTGCACATCGATTTCCCACGAAACGCCAGATATTACCCCCTTGAGGGGTGCCCTGTTCCGAAGAGCCAAACAGGACACATCAAACTTCTCAAATCGGGTGAGACGCAACACACGCTCCTTCTGATCCTTCTGATCCTCAGAAGAACAACAAATCTAAACATGCCCGCCTCTCGTGATCCAACAAAAACATGCCCGCCTCTCGTGATAAACAAAACGTACTCTTACAAGATAAGAAGGGACATTCTCATCACTATATGCTACTTTGCTCCGTTTCCTATTCTTTTGGTCAATATTCCAATTCTCCTTGATTACCCCACCATTATATTCATGCTCCACATCAGCGTCCACATCTTTTCTCCTAGCGCAGAGACTGTCGGACCTCACGAAGCATCATCAGCTAGTAAATCACCATGTTAGCTACATGAAGTAGCTAAGAGAAAATGTAGCCAAAGATTATAGGGTCCCCTAGGAAACACTTATCAACACTTTGGTTCCTACCCTATCACAATAACTCCTACCTGGTATTTTCATTCATTGTCATGTCAAACAACACTGTATTCAAAGTGCCCACTATTATATTCTAATTATAGAATTAGAATAATCCTTCTATATCCATGATTCCAAAAGTTAACCCAAGTGTTTTTCTCTAAATCGCAAGTCAAATCACAATTGCAACATTTGGTTAAAAATGCTGCCTAGATTGTTTGCCCATATCGTGCAGCCCTAAGTGGCAGTGTGGAAATGATCTCAAATTAGCGCAGGAAATGCAGAAATGGATGAAAATGCTGACATTTTTGGGGGGTTGAAGTTAAATTGAACAGTATAAAACAATCAGAATGGAGAAAGACCCATTGAAATCACTAAGAATGTATGTGTTGCCACCCTAGGGTCACGCACTACTCATAAGTCGCTCTGGATAAGAGCGTCTGCTAAATGACGTAAATGTAAATGTAATAAAGCAAATGTATAACTTTTATTATTAAAAAGCATAAAATACTGTCATACAGTCCTTTTTTAATACTGTGATATGATATTTTGGCCATATCGCCCAGCCCTACCCGTACTTCACATAGAAAAAGAAAGCAACTTGTTGACTACCAGTTAATAAAACAGATTTTATCTCCACAAACGGATGATTTAATATAGAACACCTCCATTCTTCTGCAGAACTACAGTACAATCTACAGTATGTGTCTTCTGAAGACAGAGGTTGGAGATGCTAGCTGCAGCACACTTAAAGGAAAACTCCACCCAAAAACTATCTTCTGTTTTTTGTTTAATTAGTCCATTGATGATATAATCCCAAATGTTTTGCTTGTCAGCAATCAACTTGACATGCAAAACATGTTGGGACTATATCAACAATGTTTTTAAGTGGAATTCTCCTTTAAGGATTTATTAGATTTACTGTGCACTACTTTTATGCACTACTATTGTGCACTACTTTTGACCCAGGGCCCATAGGGCTCTGGTCAAAAGTAGTGCACTATATAGGGAATAGGGTGCTATTTGGAAGGCAGAGAGAGAATGTCAGGAAGATAAATCCACCAGAGCATCAGGAGGCCTGAGCTTATTGATTTCTACATAATTAACATTACTGCATCTGTTGATCCTTATCTCCAGGGAAACTCTGTTGTTTCAGCCTTTCAGCCTTCAGCCAATAACACAAAACACAAAACCCCAGTATCTGCACCTCACTGTGTACGTCCCAAATGGCACCCTATTCCCTGTATAGTGTACTACTTTTGTCAAAAGTAGTGCATTATATTGGGAATATGGTGCCATTTCGAACACATCCTCTGTCCATGCTGTACCCACATAACACAAACAGAAGCACACATACCCCAATCAGAGTTGGATGTAACCTCAGTTTCATCCATTTTATAGACTAAAAATATAGAGGACACTGTATCTTTCACACATCATTAATTGAAAGATATTTAATTTGGACATCGGTGTGCCCCCTCAGAAAAGAAAATGGTGCATGATGGATCTGGGCACATGCATCCAACCCCAACCACAACCACTGCTGGAGCTGCTTAATTCAAGATACACTACATTACCAAAAGTATGTGGACACTTGCTCGTCGAACATCTCATTCCAAAATCATGGGCATTAAAATGGAGTTGGTCCCCAATTTGCTGCTATAATAGCCTCCACTCTTCTGGGAAGGCTTTCCACTAGATGTTGGAACATTGCTGCGGGGACTTGCTTCCATTTAGCCACAAGAGCATTAGTGAGGTCGGGCACTGATGTTGGGCGATTAGGCCTGGCTCGCAGTTGGCAGAGGCAGTTTGGAACTTGGTAGTGAGGGTTGCAACAGAGGACAGATTATTTTTCTTCAGCACTCGGCGGTCCCGTTCTGTGAGCTTGTGTGGCATACCACGTCGTGGCTGAGCCATTGTTTCTCCAAGACGTTTCCACTTCACAATAACAGCACTTACAGTTGACCGGGGCAGCTCTAGCAGGGCAGAATTTTGACGAACTGACTTATTGGAAAGGTGTCATCCTATGACGGTGCCACGTTGAAAGTCACTAAGCTCTTCAGTATGGCCATTCTACCACCAATGTTTGTCTATGAAGATTGCATGGGTGTGTACTCGATTTTATACACCTGTTAGCAACGGGTGTGGCTGGAATAGCCAAATCCACATACTTGAAGGGGTGTCCACATGCTTTTGTATATATAGTGTACCTTTACTATAGAGTCCCTCTCCTTTTATGGTTTGTGTGTGATGCATTCTTCATTATTACATTTTACATTTACATTTTTAGTCATTTAGCAGACGCTCTTATCCAGAGCGACTTACAGTTAGTGAATACATATTTTTTTTTATACTGGCCCCCCGTGGGAAACGAACCCACAACCCTGGCGTTGCAAACGCCATGCTCTATCAACTGAGCTACATCCCTGCCGGCCATTCCCTCCCCTACCCTGGACGACGCTGGGCCAATTGTGCGCCGCCCATGAGTCTCCCGGTCGCGGCCGGCTGCGACAGAGCCTGGATTCGAATCAGGATCTCTAGTGGCACAGTTAGCACTGCGATGCAGTGCCTTAGACCACTGCGCCACTCAGGTTCATGTGGTAACTACATTATGACTATAAATGAGTTTGCCCTTTCAGTTGAACTCCTCATAGACATGGTTGGTTGAACAGTAATATATGTGCATAATCACTGACCCATACATATACTGTAGCTACATCTACGTGCATTTTCACACTTCTTTAGTCAAAGGTTATTTGTGAGCATGATGAGCTGTCCAATTTCCACCTCTACTGATGCTGTTTTTGATTTGGGTAACTCTGAATAAACGTTAATTCACCATTTGTATTTTTATATAAAGGTGAGATGAAGGCAGTGGGAAGGTAGGCCACTAAATGGCAGGTAATCCAAAGAAAGAAGACGAGTAGGCGGCCAGTACGTTGCAATAAACTTAAGTTAACTATTAACAGAATACATTTTTTAAATAATATATATGGGACCAGTCAGCATAGTACATCAGGACGCACAACGGCAACGCGTTTCGACTACAAAAGTCTTCCTCAGGAAGCGTTAATATTTTTTCATTAATTCTCCCCCCAATTGAGATCTTGTCTCATTGCTGCAACTCGCCGACTGGCTCGGGAGAGGCGAAGGTCGAGTCATGCGTCCTCCAAAACATGACCTGCCAAACCACGCTTCTTAACACCCGCCCGCTTAACCTGGAAGCCAGCTGCACCAATGTGCCGGAGGAAACACCGTTCAACTGACGACTGAAGTCAGCCTGCAGGTGCCCGGCCTGCCACAAGGAGTCACTAGAGCGTGATGAGCCAAGTAAAGCCCCTGGGCCAAACCCTCCCCTAACCCGGACGATGCTGGGCCAATTGTGCTCCGCCATATGGGACTCCCGGTTACGGCCGGTTGTGACACAGCCTGGGATCGAACCTGGGTCTGTAGTGACACCTCAAGCAATGCGATGCAGTGCCTTAGACCGCTGTGCCACTCGGGAGGCCCCAGGAACCGTTATTCTTATATAAACATAGGTGCTTATATGACCTGTAATATCCCAAATGGCTAATCGCTTTTTATGAGCACTGTAGCCGGCTTATAATGGCTTATCTAAGCTCCAGCAGGCTATGAGCGAGCACAATAGCTGTGAATGTCATCTCCCTAAAAAAACACCACAGCATAATGCTGGAATATACACAATAAGCACCTTCCTAATATTGAGTTGCACCCCCTTTTTCCCTCAGAACAGCCTCAGTTCGTCGGGGCATGTACTCTACAAGGCGTCGAAAGCATTCCACAGGGATGCTTGCCCATGTTGACTCCAATGCTTCCCACAGTTGTGTCAGGTTGGCTGGATGTCCTTTGGGTGGTGGACCATTCTTGATACACACGGAAAACTGTTGAGCGTGAAAAACACAGCAGCGTTGCAGTTCTTAACACACTCAAACCGGTGCGCCTGGCACCTACTACCATATCCTGTTGAAAGGCATTTCAATATTTTGTCTTGCCCATTCACCCTCTGAATGGCACACATACACAAGCCTTGTCTCAAGGCTTAAAAATCATTCTTTAACCTGTCTCCTCCCCTTCATCTACACTGATTTGAAGTGGTTTTAACAATGGATATCAATAAGAGATCATAGCTTTCACCTGGATTCACCTGGTCAGTCTATGTCAGGGGTGTTCCTAATGTTTTGTGTACTCTGTGTATTTTCTCTGCATTGGGTTAAGTACTGAATTAATTCAAGGTAACTGAAATTCTTTTGAGAAAGAACATTCTGAAGTTTGTAACCTTGGGTTTTAGTGTCTACATCTAATGAAGATGCTTGCTGCTGCATCCATCACAGTATATAATCCCAGGAAATGTACCATCTGACCATGGATGCAGCACTGTATGGTTTACGCATAATGGATTAAATACCCTATGGTTTACGAATAATAATAATAATAACATTTCCAAACTATCACGTTATCCCAGGACACCCAGAAAACAATGGCAATTTTTACTGAGTTGACTATCCTGGTAAAAAAAATTATATATAAAACATTAGAATACTACAAAGTCTAGAAAACATCCCTCACTACAGCGGCCATAGAGTTGTCCATGTCTTTTCATCATAACCTACAGTATATAGCGCCTAGTCCCCCTGTACCGGCTCTGTCTAATCTACTGCCTAACATTTACATCACCAGGTTGAGAAACGGGGGAGTGCTGTTGTGTTTGTTTTTAGTTTTCTTCATGGGCTGCACCCTCTCAGAGACGGGTGGAAATGTGTATTGAGAAAATATGTCGTTTTTCGTACAGAGGGGGATAGAAAGCCTAGAAAGGGGAAGGCTTTGGAGGAACAGATAACTGCATGGAATTCAGAACACTTTGATCCTTCTCCTTTTGATCCAACAGATGCTGAATCGTGCTCTGAATACAGTTCAGCGCATACAAAAGTCCTGCTTATATATGGAGCAAAAGGTGGTTATTTTCCTATTGGACACTAAAGCTATACCATAAAGAGGATGAAGGTGTTAGTTGGCCTTCGCTTTAGATGAGCTGCAGCATGTGTTTAGCATCTGTAGCCGTTTGGGTTGTTTGCATACTGTATCTATTGCAGGGATGAAAAATAAATGGCCCATTTCAACCACTCCTTCTCTCCTGACTATATTTTATTCCATGCAAATTGGTTTGCAATGCGACTTAACACATATATTTTTATGCATTCCCCCAGGGTGATAAATCATCTGAGAATTAATGTTATCTTTACAAAAAAATATATGTTTTTAATTTCCAGAAACACTATGGTATCCAGCTGAAATTCCAGACATCTAAATGTAGTTAGGATACAGTGTGCCAGTTTGTTAAGTTGATTTAACTAACCCTCTTAATTCTTACAGACTTAACCCATGGTGTGGCACTCTAACATGCACGATAAGCTTAATTAATTCACCTTCACATCTCATCAAACAACAAAAAAGCTTTTCAGTATAAAAAAACATTTATGCACGAGGTCTATTAAATAACTTATGTGCTGTCATTTGGAAAGGAGCTTCCTTATGATGTCTCCTTGACTTGATGACATGAATTAAGTCCATCAGTGCTGCTCTACTGCTGTCTGGTTAAACGAAAACTGGATTGTACTGATTTCCTCTGCCACTACTTGATGTGATAACAAAGCCCCATTTGTTTATTCCCTTTGCCAATCAACAACGTAGCTGTCCTTCGCTGCAAAAGGTCACACGTCCATCTTCTTAACGGTGGTACCCTCGTCTCCCTTTGTTGTTTTTTTAATCCCAAGGACCTATAAATATCTCTCTGCTTTGGAGAATTGATGGCCTTCTAAGAGATTTTAAAGTGCCCTTTACACAGTGGGTGCGTCAATATATTGAGTTACTGGACAGAATCTGCCTCTTGATCTACGTCCCATTTGGCACACTATTCCAGTAAGCAGTGCACTACTTTTGACCAGGGCCCATAGGACTCATTGTGCACTCTTTTAACTATGGCGCATATGGCTCTGGTCAAAAGTAGTGCACTATATAAAGAATAGTGGGAGAGGTTGGGGGAATGAGTTCGCCTCTCTTCTGACCTCCAAAATATCCCAAATAAAAAAGGCACAAGGGGTGGAAACAGTATGGCTTTAATGATGCACTAAATGGTGGGAAAGGGCTCATGTCTCAATGTGCAGTTATTTACAGAGACTGGGATCTCTCACACAAAACAGTGCAGAACAGTTATCTATGGAGAGTGCGATCTCTCACACAAAACAGTGCAGAACAGTTATCTATGGAGAATGGGATCCCTCACACAGAACAGTGCAGAACAGTTATCCATCCCAAAAAAATAGCAAGTTATGATTGGGGGGGGGCGGGGCACGCGTAGACAAGATGGTGTATTGAATAGAAATCGGTACAAAACACCTCAAGATAAAAACATAATATTCAAAATCAGTAAGTTAGACTAAATATTAGCATTTCATATATTCACAGTTAATATAATTCAATCTGGATAATAACACAAAACAGATCATAAGGCTAGAGAAATATATCGACAAATATTACAACAACAAGCAACACCCAAACATGACTGAAGACAAGCGTGGAGAGCCGATCCCCAAAAGGAAACGCGACTCATCGACTGATACAGATGATATA
Source organism: Coregonus clupeaformis (assembly GCF_020615455.1). NCBI lineage: Eukaryota > Metazoa > Chordata > Actinopteri > Salmoniformes > Salmonidae > Coregonus > Coregonus clupeaformis. The sequence goes on along the minus strand of NC_059209.1, from coordinate 29,106,171 downwards.
TGCTTTTCACCACTGGGTATGGTAAGTGTGGAAAGCGACCTGTTGAAGTCGATAAATGACAAATTGGGCATACTAGAATTGGTCAGTAAAGACGTAAAAGAGTTGAAAGCGAGTCTTCAAATGAGTGACGAAAAAGCTTTGGTAATGGAGAAAGAAACCAAAGAATTAAAAGTGACAGTCTCTAAAATGGAAACAGATGTTAGGGAACTAAAAAAGGAGAACAACCTTCTGAGAGAAGCCTTACTAGACATCCAAACTAGATCGATGAGGGAAAATCTAGTACTTACGGCTATTCAGGAAAAGGAGGGAGAAATAACAGAGAATATTATGAAGGACTTCCTGCATACAGCGCTACAAATCCCACTCGAGGCTGTCGATAAAATCCAACTCGAACGTGTACATCGTTTCGGAAAAAGAGGACAGAAATATGAGCGCCCAATCGTTGCCATATTTGCTTTTTTTAAGGATAAAGCTATGGTGAAAAGCCTAGGAAAAAGACTTGCTGGCACGAAAATAGGCATGAATGATCAGTTCCCGAGGGAGATTGTAGAAAGGCGCAAAGTTCTGTATCCAATCTTCAAGGAAAATAGATTTAAAAGGGAAACGTGTTGCACTTGTTGTCGATAAACTGTATATTGACAACCAAATGTTCAGAGACACAAAGACTACTCCATGGCTATTCTAAAAGTTGTAATAGAGGAGTCAAATATTGGAGCACCTGATACTAGCAATGATAGGGATTGTAATATTAAATAACATTTATAGTAAGTATAGTATTTTATAAAAGGATAAAACGATATAACAAGCAGAATAATACATCTTTAAATACAAATAATTAGAACATGGCTTTTTTTGGCGGGAGGTTGTTGTTTTGGCGGATGGTTGTTGTGGTTGGTCCTGTGTTCTCTCTGGCGTCCTTTCCCCCTTGCGGCAGATGTGGATGCGGGTGCGTTTGCACGCTCGGCCCATTTCTTCCGCAGTCAACCATGTGGTGTGCATTTTTGTGTTTGAAAAGGTGCGGCGTTAAGTGAGTGAGAGGGGAAATGATTGCATATCCCAGAGCCGACCGGGGGTCTATGAGCAGGGGTAGTGAGAGAGAGCTTTCAATGTTGTGTAGATGAGGGATATACATTTTTAAATATAGTATACATCTAATCTAATTTTTCATTGTCCTATCATGATGGAAAGATCCCTAACCCTATAACCTGGACACCCACCTGAGCGACCCATACACCAAAGAGAAGTTTCCATCTCTTTTATGGACCTGCTGTGAATATGCAGCCTAAACAGAGAAATAAATGCGGTCAGAGACCTACTTGAGCAGCACCGCCCCCTCAAGATTCTGAGCCTGCCTGGCAGGGTTGGTCCTACAAAGCCAGAGCCCCCTGATGGGAGAGCATAATATACAAGGAAATTCTCAAAGCTGCTAATGAGAACCTTGACGACCTTTTACCTAGCCGGTGGGGATTCCGGTGGGGTACGCCCACCCAGGTAGTGGCAGTGCTGGCAACACTGGCTGCAGTAACCCATGGGGAGGGGGGTCACACTCGGACAATCAGAGAGGGGGTTTATCATTGTGGCCCAGGTGGCACAAAATAATCAAAGGTCTGACCGCATGGAGATGCTTGGGAAAATGGTTACAACAGGGGATCAGAGTGTTTGTGTCTCAGGTGAAGAGGGTGGATCTGATCTCCATCACCTAGGACTTGACATAGATTAAGTAGATTAATCAAATCTCACATTGTTATCAATTTCTGCTCAATCTGCATGCTTTCTCAATCAGCTTTAACTGTAAGTGCACTCGTACATCAAGTTATTTCTAGAGTTGGGCTCTGGGATATAACAGCCGTTGAGTATCTGATTTTATGGTGGATTGTGGAGGAGGGGGGTTGAGTGTGTTGGAGTATGTGAGTATGTGCATGTGTGCTTGTCTGGCATCTGTTGTGGGGGGGTGGGGATGTTGGAGGGGAGGGGGGGTATGGGATGGACCACAGGAATTATTTGCTAGGATAATAATTGCTTGTCAATTAATTAAATGTAATACAATGGCAATCCGGGTTATATGTTAGAATCCTACGCGTGAACTGCCGACATTATTACGCATATTAATTGATAATGATGGAATATAGGATATGCATAATTTAAAAAAAATAGTTATATAGATATATATATAGAGGTGAAAGCATTGGAAATGCTTTTGGTGGTTAATCTGCTTCTATTTTGTGGGTGGCACTGTGTGCTGTTTTCGATGGATGGGTCCTGGCCTCTCGGGGCCTTAGGGATCCGGAGGGACGTGGGTGGGATGCTGATCACTGGGATGACGGCTCAACTTGGGATGGGGAGGGGCTTTAGCGGGGAATTAGTGGAGAACAATTGAAGGGTTACTCCGTAGCAATGCAAATATCACGGTACAGCTACATGGACACTCAATCATTACGCTATTTTTTATTGGTAAATTTACAAACATATATAATGATAAATAGACTTGAAACTTGTATCTCATTATGGTGTATGGTGAAATAAGTATAGCCAGTTATAATTGTAATGGCTTAGCTGATAATAACAAAAGAAGAACAATATTTACATGGCTCAAAGAGAAGGAATATAATATCTATTGTATACAGGAAACTCATTCAACAATTCGAGATGAAGTAGCGTGGAAAAAAGAATGGGGGGGATATACTTCTCACATGGGCAAAGAAATTCAAAAGGGGTGATGATATTAATTAATAGTAATTTCGATCCGAATGTGCAAATTGTCCAAATAGATACGCAAGGTAGATGGATTATTTTAAATATGTTATTGGACCATAAACAGATATGGCTCATTAACCTTTACGGACCAAATAATGATGATCCACAATTCTTTGACAATATATATAATACATTATCAAGCCTGCAAGCAACTCAAGACAATATTATTATGGTGGGGGATTATAATACTGTTTTAAATAGCTCAATGGACCGTAAAGGAAATCACACCACAAACAATCACCCACATGCTCTTAAGGAAATTGTGAATGTCATGGATACATTAGAACTAGTAGATATATGGAGGCTTAAATATACTGATCTAGTGAGATATACATGGCGGAGACTGAATCAAGCTAGTCGTCTTGACTTCTTTCTTATCTCATTCTCGTTGGCACCAAAAGTAAAAAAAAGTGTTGATAGGGGACAGAATACGGTCGGACCATCATATAATAGGCATATACATTACTCTTACTGAATTTCCACGTGGGCGAGGATATTGGAAATTTAATCAAAGCCTATTGGATGATAATTTATTTATAATTAGAACAAAGGAATTTATAACTGACTTTTTCCAACATAACATAGGTACAGCGAATCCCCTTATTGTATGGGACACCTTTAAATGTGCCTTTAGAGGCCATGCAATTCAGTACTCATCTCGAAAACAAAAGCAATTTAGGTCAAAAGAGTTTATACTAAGAAAGGAAATAGAAAGTCTAACAGAACAGATAGATGGCAATAAAAACTGTAACATAGAGGCTCAGAATAAATTAGAGGAAAAACAAAAAGAAATGGAGAAACTTATTCAAGAAAGATCAAGTGTAATATATTATAAAAATAAAGCAAACTGGATGGAATATGGGGGAAAATGCACAAAATTCTTTTTTAATCTTCAACATAGGAATGCTACCAAAAAGAACTTAATGAAACTGGTTACAATTGACGGAGTCACCCATAATTCACCAAATGATATTTTGAAGGAAGAAACAAAGTACTTTAAGCATATGTTTTCTTTTCAGTCGCCTCCATCTCCTCTAACTGAAGCTAATTGTAGAGATTTTTTTTCCTATTGATAATGTCAAATTAACAGCCACACAGAAAGAATCATGTGAAGGTGAAATTACAGAGGAGGAACTTCTGGATGCAATTAAAGACTTTAAGTCCGGGAAAACTCCAGGGTTGGATGGCTTACCAGTTGAGGTATACCAAACCTTTTTTGATATACTAAGAGGACCGTTATTAGCATGTTTTAACCACTCCTATGTAAATGGTAGATTACAGTGGGGGAAAAAAGTATTTAGTCAGCCACCAATTGTGCAAGTTCTCCCACTTAAAAAGATGAGAGAGGCCTGTAATTTTCATCATAGGTACACGTCAACTATGACAGACAAAATGAGAAAAAAAATTCCAGAAAATCACATTGTAGGATTTTTCATGAATTTATTTGCAAATTATGGTGGAAAATAAGTATTTGGTCAATAACAAAAGTTTCTCAATACTTTGTTATATACCCTTTGTTGGCAATGACACAGGTCAAAGTTTTCTGTAAGTCTTCACAAGGTTTTCACACACTGTTGCTGGTATTTTGGCCCATTCCTCCATGCAGAGCTCCTCTAGAGCAGTGATGTTTTGGGGCTGTCGCTGGGCAACACGGACTTTCAACTCCCTCCAAAGATTTTCTATGGGGTTGAGATCTGGAGACTGGCTAGGCCACTCCAGGACCTTGAAATGCTTCTTACGAAGCCACTCCTTTGTTGCCCGGGCGGTGTGTTTGGGATCATTGGTAGGCTTTGTTACTTTGGTCCCAGCTCTCTGCAGGTCATTCACTAGGTCCCCCCGTGTGGTTCTGGGATTTTTGCTCACTGTTCTTGTGATCATTTTGACCCCACGGGGTGAGATCTTGCGTGGAGCCCCAGATCGAGGGAGATTATCAGTGGTCTTGTATGTCTTCCATTTCCTAATAATTGCTCCCACAGTTGATTTCTTCAAACCAAGCTGCTTATTCAATCTTCCCAGCCTGGTTCAGGTCTACAATTTTGTTTCTGGTGTCCTTTGACAGCTCTTTGGTCTTGGCCATAGTGGAGTGTGGAGTGTGACTGTTTGAGGTTGTGGACAGGTGTCTTTTATACTGATAACAAGTTCAAACAGGTGCCATTAATACAGGTAAAGAGTGGAGGACAGAGGAGCCTCTTAAAGAAGAAGTTACAGGTCTGTGAGAGCCAGAAATCTTGCTTGTTTGTAGGTGACCAAATACTTATTTTCCACCATAATTTGCAAATAAATTTATTAAAAATCCTACAATGTGATTTACTGGATTTTTTTTCTCAATTTGTCTGTCATAGTTGACGTGTACCTATGATGAAAATTACAGGCCTCTCTCATCTTTTTAAGTGGGAGAACTTGCACAATTGGTGGCTGACTAAATATTTTTTTTCCCCACTGTATCTGACACTCAAGAAGAAGGTCTGATCTCATTATTACTGAAACAGGATACAAGTGGAAAATATAAAGATCCAGTCCATTTACAAAATTGGAGGCCCCTTACACTTCAGTGTTGTGATGCAAAAATCCTAGCAAAATGTATAGCGCATAGAATTAAAAAGGTATTGTCGGATATTATTCATTCTAATCAGACAGGTTTTTTACATGGAAGATACATTGGAGATAATATAAGGCAAGTATTGGAAACAATAGAACACTATGGAAAATATGGGAAACCAGGCCTGCTATTCATAGCAGACTTCAAAAAGGCATTTGATAAAGTTCGACTGGGGTTTATATATAAATGCCTGGAGCATTTCAATTTTGGAGAATCTCTTATAAAATGGGTCAAAATCATGTATAGTAACCCTAGGTGTAAAATAGTAAATAATTGCTATTTCTCAGAAAGTTTTAAACTGTCAAGAGGAGTGAAACAAGGTTGTCCACTATCGGCATATCTATTTATTGTGGCCATCGAGATGTTAGCTATTAAAATCAGATCCAATAATAATATCAGAGGATTAGAAATACAGGGCTTAAAAACAAAGGTGTCATTGTACGCTGATGATTCATGTTTTCTTTTAAATCCACAACTAGAATCCCTCCACAGCCTCATAGAGGATCTAGATACATGTTCTAACCTCTCTGGATTACAACCAAATTATGACAAATGTACTATATTACATATTGGATCACTAAAAAATACAATTTTTACATTAACATGTAGTTTACCAATAAAATGGTCTGATGGTGATGTGAATATACTCGGAATACATATCCCAAAGGAAATAAATGATCTCACTTCAATACATTTTAATAGAAAGTTAGCAGAAATAGATAAGATCTTACTACCATGGAAAGGAAAATACCTGTCAATTTGTGGAAAAATCACCCTGATTAACTCTTTAGCATTATCCCAGTTTACCTATTTGCTTATGGTCTTGCCTACGCCTAGCGAACAGTATTTTAAATTATATGAGAAAAAAATATTCAATTTTATTTGGAACGGCAAGCCAGACAAAATTAAAAGGGCATATTTATATAATGAATATGAATTCGGAGGACAGATATTATTAAATATTAAAGCATTAGACCTATCACTAAAAGCTTCAGTCATACAAAAGTTATACTTAAATCCGAACTGGTTCTCAAGCAAATTAGTAAAATTGTCTCACCCAATGTTCAAGAAAGGCCTTTTTCCCTTTATTCAGATTACAACCTCTCACTTTCAGTTATTTGAAAAGGAAATAATCTCCCAAATATCACTATTTTTAAAACAAGTCATAGAAAGTTGGTTGCAATTTCAATTTAATCCTCCAGAAACGACAGAACAATAATGCAACAAATATTGTGGTTAAATTCAAATATACTAATTGACAAAAAAACTTAATTTTTTGACAGAATGTTTAAAAAAGGTATAATCTTCGTAAATGATATCATCGGTAGGACTGGTGGAGTTATGTCGCACATGCAGCTAACAAAAACATATGGAAATGTCTGCTCTACCCAAAATTACAACCAAATAATTGCAGCCTTACCGCAAAAGTGGAAGAGGAAAGTGGAAGGGGGAGAAAGTAAGGAACTTGTCTGTCGGCCTTGCATTAAAGAACATAATTGGTTAAGGAAAACTGTGATAAATAAAAAAGTATATCAGTTTCACTTAAGGACCAAAGGATTGACAGCCGTCCCATATAGATTGCAAAATAGTTGGGAAGAGATCTTTGACGTACCGATCCCATGGCATAGTGTTTATGAATTGATACGCAAAACGACACCGGATTCAAAAATTAGAATCTTTCTATTTAAATTATTATATAAAATTCTTGCTACCAATAGAATGTTATTTATATGGGGGATACAATCTTCCCAGCTCTGCAGATTTTGCTGTGAAGAGACAGAATCGTTAGATCATTTGTTTTGGTTCTGTCCATTTGTAGCTTGTTTTTGGACAGGTCCAGGAATGGCTAAAGGATTGCAATATTTACCTGGAGCTAACCTTGCAGATAGCATTACTGGGTGATCTGAAAAGTCATAGTCAATCAATCAATAATATAATAATACTTTTAGCAAAAATGTTTATTTTTAATTCACAATCTGTAGAAGCAATGAGAATAGAAAGGTTCAGAACTTTTGTAAAACATCACAGTACAGTTGAAATATATATGGCAAATAGAAATCCTATATGGATGGTGTTAAGAGATAGATGGGAGGTATTGAATAGAGTTGAAGGATGGGACTAATAACAAATAACAACAAATAATAACAAAGATAGCTAATAATGTAAGCATACTGTGTCCATAATAAGTATATAGGTTGTATGTTGGGAGCTTTTGGGAAAGAGCACAGTTAGAAAGATATGGCATATAGAAGCAAACCGGATGGACATCATGAAAATGATCGGAGAGGTTGAGAGTAGAAGTAGTTCAGGAGCAAAAAAATAAAAAATAATATATACAGTGGGGAGAACAAGTATTTGATACGCTGCCGATTTTGCAGGTTTTCCTACTTACAAAGCATGTAGAGGTCTATCATTTTTATCATAGGTACACTTCAATTGTGAGAGACGGAAAATCCAGAAAATCCAGAAAATCACATTGTATGATTTTTAAGTAATTAATTTGCATTTTATTGCATGACATAAGTATTTAATACATCAGAAAAGCAGAACTTAATATTTGGTACAGAAACCTTTGTTTGCAATTACAGATATCATACATTTCCTGTAGGTCTTGACAAGGTTTGCACACACTGCAGCAGGGATTTTGGCCCACTCCTTCATACAGACCTTCTCCAGATCCTTCAGGTTTCGGGGCTGTCGCTGGGCAACACGGACTTTCAGCTCCCTCCAAAGATGTTCTATTGGGTTCAGGTCTGGAGACTGGCTAGGCCACTCCAGGACCTTGAGATGCTTCTTACGGAGCCACTCCTTAGTTGCCCTGGCTGTGTGTTTCGGGTCGTTGTCATGCTGGAAGACCCAGCCACGACCCATCTTCAATGCTCTTACTGAGGGAAGGAGGTTGTTGGCCAAGATCTCGCGATACATGGCCCCATCCAGCCTCCCCTCAATACGGTGAAGTCGTCCTGTCCCCTTTGCAGAAAAGCATCCCCAAAGAATGATGTTTTCACCTCCATGCTTCACGGTTGGGATGGTGTTCTTGGGGTTGTACTCATCCTTCTTCTTCCTCCAAACACAGCGAGTGGAGTTTAGACCAAAAAGCTCTATTTTTGTCTCATCAGACCACATGACCTTCTCTCATTCCTCCTCTGGATCATCCAGATGGTCATTGGCAAACTTCAGACGGGCCTGGACATGCGCTGGCTTGAGCAGGGGGACCTTGCGTGCGCTGCAGGATTTTAATCCATGATGGCGTAGTGTGTTACTAATGGTTTTCTTTGAGACTGTGGTCCCAGCTCTCTTCAGGTCATTGACCAGGTCCTGCCGTGTAGTTCTGGGCTGATCCCTCACCTTCCTCATGATCATTGATGCCCCACGAGGTGAGATTTTGCATGGAGCCCCAGACCGAGGGTGATTGACCGTCATCTTGAACTTCTTCCATTTTCTAATAATTGCGCCAACAGTTGTTGCCTTCTCACCAAGCTGCTTGCCTATTGTCCTGTAGCCCATCCCAGCCTTGTGCAGGTCTACAATTTTATCCCTGATGTCCTTACACAGCTCTCTGGTCTTGGCCATTGTGGAGAGGTTGGAGTCTGTTTGATTGAGTGTGTGGACAGGTGTCTTTTATACAGGTAACGAGTTCAAACAGGTGCAGTTAATACAGGTAATGAGTGGAGAACAGGAGGGCTTCTTAAAGAAAAACTAACAGGTCTGTGAGAGCCGGAATTCTTACTGGTTGGTAGGTGATCAAATACTTATGTCATGCAATAAAATGCAAATGAATTACTTAAAAATCATACAATGTGATTTTCTGGATTTTTGTTTTAGATTCTGTCTCTCACAGTTGAAGTGTACCTATGATACAAATTACAGACCTCTACATGCTTTGTAAGTAGGAAAACCTGCAAAATCGGCAGTGTATCAAATACTTGTTCTCCCCACTGTATATATAATATCATTATTGTAAAATGAACTCTGTCCATAAGGTGTAGATAGTAAGTATAGACCGGAAGTAGAGGCCTGGGCATTGTTGTTCACTAATTTACTCCAAGTAGGGAAAGGATGGTGGGGTTGAAAAGTAATAAAGGGGAGTATATATATTTTTAAAAAAACATGGGGGATTGGAAGTGATGCAGACAATTACATTGATAGAAGATACAATCTATCTGCAATATTAAGCTGATCCATCCCCCCCCCCAAAAAATAATAAAAAATAATAAAATATGTTATGATTGGGACTGGGGCTACCCCTGTTGAGGATAAAGACTTTAGGTATAAATAGACGGGTTGGTTGTTTAGCAACAAAACTGACACGTACACAACTATGGCGCAAAACAGACAGGGTTGGCTTAGATTGTTACAACGTGAACTACACAGTGTACAAAACATTAGGAACACCTTCCTAATATTGAGTTGCACCCCTTTTGCCCTTGGAACAGACTCAATTCATCGGGGCACACATACACAATCCATGTCTCAATTGTCTCAAGGTTTAAAAATCCTTCTTTAACCTGTCTCCTCCCTTTCATCTACACTGATTTAAAGTGGATTTAACAAATGACAGAATCACAACAACACACTGCCTTCTGCCCAAAATGAAGCATGCAGATCGTTTTTTCGTGACATTGTCAGCTAACCTGTCTATAAGGCGGCTGCTATTGTAATGAATGGGTTGGATGGATGGCGCAGGGCTGGTGATTATTAAGAGTAAGTAATAAGGCTCAGAAGTGTATTTTCAGGAACACAGCGATCTGGGTCATTAGGACTGCGTTCTGCTGCCTGTGATTACAGTGGGCCACAGAGAGCAGCTTTAAGTGAAATTACTGTGATGATGAGTAATGGTGGAGACTTTGTTTGCGTCCCAAATGGTACCATATTCCCTATATAGCACATTACTTTTGGCCAGAGCTGGGCCCTGGTCAAAAGGAGTGCACTATACAGGGAATAGGGTGCAATTTAGGATGCATCCTTTGGTGGGGTCCTCTTGCCACAGTGGATAGCTAAATTGCTTATTTGTACAGTAAGCATGAATTGCATATGAAGTTGTGCTAGAGTTACAGTATTTATGAAGGATAAATAAATATTCCTATTAAAAGTTTATTAGCTTTCAGTGTTTTCCTCTTAGTCTAGTCAGGACTGGAATGAACAAGCAGCCTTTTTACAGTACATCACTACTAGCTAAGACAGCAATGGTAAATGCTAACCTATACAATACAGTTACCTATTTATTCACTGACTAATATCTCTTGTGAATGATTTTCCCTTCACGATAGAGTACATGATAGTTGTATACTACAGAGTGCAGACTGCTTACAGTATATTATCTTTCAATGCAGTAGCAGACATCGATCTACCTTTAAAATGATCAGAGGCTATAAAGAACCACTGTCCTAGATTTAAAAATAAAAAATAAAAAAACTCCAAAAATTACAATCTTTTCCCTGAGCCTGAATTTGATGGATGTTTTCCATAAACCTCAGAGCAGCCCAATCGATACTGTAATATGTCACTGCTGCTAGGGAAGGTTAATATCTGTGGTGTAACAACAAGCAGACACAGTCAAAACCACTCGGCGCCTCTGCCCAGGATGTCCATTTGATGGTTCAACTGATTAGCACATCCATGTTAGGTGCTAGGCAACATACAGTGCATTCGGAAAGGATTCAGACCCCTTTTTGTTACGTTACAGCCTTATTCTAAAATTGATTAAATTGTTTATTTCCCTCATCAATCTACACACAATACTCCAAAGCAAAAACAGCTTTTTAGAAATGTATTACATTTACATAAGTATTCAGACCCTTTACTCAGTACTTTGTTGAAGCACCTTTGGCAGTGATTACAGCCTCAAGTCTTCTTGGGTATGATGCTACAAACTTGGCATACCTGTATTTGGGGAATTTCTCCCATTCTTCTCTGCAGATCCTCTCAAGCTCTGTCAGGTTGGATGGGGAGCATCGCTGCACAGCTATGTTCAGGTCTCTCCAGAGATGTTCCCTCGGGTTCAAGTCCAGGCTCTGGCTGGGCCACTCAAGGACATTCAGAGACTTGTCCCGAAGCCACTCCTGCGTTGTCTTGGCTGTGTGCTTAGGGTCGTTGTCCTGTTGGAAGGTGAACCTTCACCCCAGTCTGAGGTCCTGAGCGTTCTGGAGCAGGTTTCCATCAAGGATCTCTCTGTACTTTGCTTCGTTCATCTTTCCCTCAATCCTGACTAGTCACCGAGTCTCTGTCGCTGAAAAATATCCCCACAGCATGATGATGCCACCACCATGCTTCACAGTAGGGATGGTGCCAGGTTTCCTCCAGACGTGACGCTTGGCATTCAGTCTGGCTTCTGTCTGGCCACTCTACCATAATGGCCTGATTGGTAGTTTGCTGCAGAGATTGGTGTCCTTCTGGAAGGTTCTCCCATCTCCACAGAGGAACTCTGGAGCTCTGTCAGGGTGACCATCGGGTTCTTGGTCACCTCCCTGACTAAGGCCCTTCTCCCCCGATTGCTCAGTTTGGCCGGGCGGCCAATCATGTTGTAGAAACATTTCAACGATGATCAATGGAAACAGGATGCACCTGAGCTCAGTTTCGAGTCTCATATCAAAGGGTCTGAGTACTTATGTAAATAAGGTATTTCCGTTTTTTATTTTTAATACATTTGCAAACATTTCTAAAAACCTGTTTTCGCTTTGTCATTATGGGGTATTGTGTGTAGATTGATGATAAAAAATAAATAATTTTATAAATTTTATAATAAGGCTGTAACATAACAAAATGTGGAAAAAGTCAAGGGGTCTGAATACTTTCCGAATCCACTGTATATCCCAAGAGTTACAGGCTCCTGTCACAAAAAACTGCCACATTTTGGCAGTTATTCTTTCCTTCTAAAATGGCATTTGACCAAAATGCCAATCTCAGAAGATATCTGTGTTGTTAAGAGGACAGGCTGGCTATGTTGACCTACAGTGTCATGGGAGCCGTGCGATTAATCTCTCTTTTACACCTGCTACTTGAACTTAAAACCGACGTGAAGAGTCTAATGACAATAATTAGCTTTTATGAAATGTGCCTTGGGGATCTGAGAGTTTTTGGTTGGTAGCCTAGTGGTACTGTAAATGTCACAGTCACAGTTGTGAAGGACATGAAGGGCTGCCCTTTCTCAATTATTCAGGAAATGGTCGAAAGGACAAATGGTGATAACCACAAGCAAAAAATACCAGCATGATGATTATACCATGGTAACAGAGTTTGATTGTAAATTCTTAGCTAGATGTTGATGACATCTCTACTGAAAGGCTATCACAATTCTACAAATATATCATATAGCACTGGTCTTACAGTGCATTCGGAAAGTATTCAGACCCCTTGACTTTTCCACATTTTGTTACGTTACAACCTTATTCTTAAATGGATTCAGTTGTTTTTTCCCCTCATCAATCTACACACAATACCCCATAATGACAAAGCAAAAACAGGTTTTTAGAAAGATTTATACAAAAATAAAATGAAAAATCATATTTACATAAGTATTCAGACCCTTTACTCAGTACTTTGTTGAAGCACCTTTGGCAGCGATTACAGCCTTGAGTCTTCTTGGGTATGACGCTACAAGCTTGCACACCTGTATTTGGGGAGTTTCTCCCATTCTTCTCTGCAGCAGATCCTCTCAAGCTCTGTCAGGTTGGATGGGGAGCGTCGCTGCGCAGCCATTTTCAGGTCTCTGAGGAGTGGCTTCCATCTGGCCACTCTACCTTAAAGGCCTGATTGGTGGAGTGCTGCGGAGATGGTTGTCCTTCTGGATTGTTGTCCCATCATCACGAGGAACTCTGGAGCTCTGTCAGAGTGACCATCGGGTTCTTGGTCACCTCCCTGACCAAGGCCCTTCTCCCCCGATTGCTCAGTTTGGACGGGTGGCCAGCTCTAGGAAGAGTCTTGGTGGTTCCAAACTTCTTCCATTTAAGAATGTTGGAGGCCACTGTGTTCTTAGGGACCTTCTACGCTGCATCAATGTTTTGGTACCCTTCCCTAGATCTGTGCCTCGACACAATCCTGTCTCGGAGCTCTACTGACAATTCCTTCGACCTCATGGCTTGGTTTTTGCTCTGACATGCACTGTCAACTGTGGGACCTCGTATAGACAGGTGTGTGCCTTTCCAAATCATGTCCAATCAATTGAATTAGCCACAGGTGGACTCAATCAAGTTGTAGAAACATCTCAAGGATGATCAATAGAAACAGGATGCACCTGAACTCAATTTCGAGTCTCATAGCAAAGGGTCTGAATACTTACAGTGGGGAAAAAAAGTATTTAGTCAGCCACCAATTGTGCAAGGTAAGCAGCTTGGTTTGAAGAAATCAACTGTGGGAGCAATTATTAGAAAATGGAAGACATACAAGACCACTGATAATCTCCCTTGATCTGGGGCTCCACGCAAGATCTCACCCTGTGGGGTCAAAATGATCACAAGAACGGTGAGCAAAAATCCCAGAACCACACGGGGGTACCTAGTGAATGACCTGCAGAGAGCTGGGACCAAAGTAACAAAGCCTACCATCAGTAACACACTACGCCGCCAGGGACTCAAATCCTGCAGTGCAAGACGTGTCCCCCTGCTTAAGCCAGTACATGTCCAGGCCCGTCTGAAGTTTGCTAGAGTGCATTTGGACGATCCAGAAGAGGATTGGGAGAATGTCATATGGTCAGATGAAACCACAATAGAAGAGCTGTTTTTCTGCAAAGGGACCAGGACGACTGATCCGTGTAAAGGAAAGAATGAATGGGGCTATGTATCGTGAGATTTTGAGTGAAAACCTCCTTCCATCAGCAAGGGCATTGAAGATGAAACGTGGCTGGGTCTTTCAGCATGACAATGATCCCAAACACACCGCCCGGGCAACGAAGGAGTGGCTTCGTAAGAAGCATTTCAAGGACCTGGAGTGGCCTAGCCAGTCTCCAGATCTCAACCCCATAGAAAATCTTTGGAGGGAGTTGAAAGTCCGTGTTGCCCAGCGACAGCCCCAAAACATCACTGCTCTAGAGGAGATCTGCATGGAGGAATGGGCCAAAATACCAGCAACAGTGTGTGAAAACCTTGTGAAGACTTACAGAAAACGTTTGACCTGTGTCATTTTAGTTAATTAGCAACTTCATAACTACTTACTACTTTTTAGCTACTTTGCAACTACTTAACATGTTAGCTAACCCTTCTCCTAACCCTAACCTTAATCCTTTAATGTAACTCCTAACCTTAACCCCAAACTTAACCTTAACCCCTAACCCTAACCTCTAGCCTAGCTAACGTTAGCCACCTAGCCAACATTAGACACAACAAATTGGAATTCGTAACATATCATACGTTTTGCAAATTCGTAACATATTGTACAAATTGCAATGCGTAACATATCATACGAAATGTAATTCGTAACATATCATACGAAATGGATGACATCCACAAATGAATACATACCATACAAAATGTAACATATCATACTAATTGGAGTGTCCCTGATTTACATTTACTATGTTGTTACATCTACCCCTAAGTCCAGGTTGTTTAAATATATAATATTGCACCACACGCACGCATAATGCAAATTAGATGTATTGCCTCATGTTTGCCAATGAAAATTACACAGCGCATTAAGCTGGTAGCTTGTGGAAGTGAAACTCATTAATTATGTTGCTTCGAAGGACTTCTGTTAGATTATGTGGAAAGAAGCTGAAAGACACAATTAGAGACGAGAAGTAAAAGAGGGAAAATGCTTTGCCATGTTAATGAAAATTATCTGTCTTCTTGAAATTAATACATTTCTGCTTCCTCTTTGTTCCCTGGCCCTATTGACATCATCATCCCGCACATATTTCCAACTCCTACAGCCACTTAATTCCCAGTTTCACATTCTGACATCCTCTTTTCTGTTACAGCAGTTAATTGCCTGAATTAGATGCTGTCTAAACCAAGGGCTTTGTTATCAACTTTTACATGCCTTTGAGTGCTATAAGTGACAAAACGGCAAGAAATATAACAGTGTGCTTGTAGCCACTCCAGATCAAAAGCTATTTCCTACACTACCTTTTCCATTGTTTCCAGTGCTTCAGTTTTTTACTTCCTGCTACTATATTTAGGCAGTAGGTTCTTTATCAAAGTGGTCTTTGAGTACTTATTTTTTAAACGAATATTCCATACTGTTTGAAACGCTACCCCTTTTGATACCCTTTCCATAATGCAGTGTATCATACACACTTCAGGAGAAAATACCCTTGGCTAGTAGAATGTCACCCGGGCTAGTGTAAATTGTGGTCTTCTAGCCCGGCTGGCCAGTGCCCAAAATCTTTCAATTCCATCCCTTCACAGTAAAAGTTCTGACATAAAGATGAGCATAAATCACTATGCTGTAGCCTGTCCTTATAATCAACATGGCTGAAGAACATGGTGCTGACGTTTGTGTTTCTACACTGCAACTCTGTCGTGCCATGACGCTCACAGGAGTTGCCACTTGGAGATGATGACTGCCTCACATTGCCTCAGTGGTCTGTAATGGGATCTGATGCCTTCTAACGGGACCTCTGTAAAGCCCGAGTGTTAAAACTGATTATCTTGATAGCGAAATCACATTTTAAAAAATGCAGCGCTGCACAATCGGATGTTTGTTCGGGGTTAATGGTGGCATCCATGCATGAAGACACATTGCACACAAGTAGGCAGCAGTAAGTAGAGCAGGGTCTTTTTTCCGATTGCCAAGTATGATTTAGGATTTATTCTTCAGGCTTGCCAGAGCCAAAGTGATCAGCGCACATTTCTTGCCTCCCATTTTGCTCTTTTTGTCACTCGGCAACAAAGCTTTTTCCTTTACCAAGCTTCTTATTTTCTTCCTTAAGTTGAGTAAATCAGCCCTTTTTATAGCTGATGGATAAAAAAATTAACCACCTGTCTATGTTTTGGTCTAGAGAGAGTTGTCAAACAGCTGAGCAATGTTGATATAAACTCCCCTGTCTGTGTTCCCTGTTTTCTGTCCAATCAGAGGTGCCGCCCAGTCCGGTGAAATGTTCCCTGGAAACGA
This sequence comes from Coregonus clupeaformis, assembly GCF_020615455.1. Lineage (NCBI taxonomy): Eukaryota > Metazoa > Chordata > Actinopteri > Salmoniformes > Salmonidae > Coregonus > Coregonus clupeaformis. The sequence continues at coordinate 29,089,769 of NC_059209.1, read as the reverse complement.
CCCCAGTGACCTCTCCTCGGCAGCGCAGGGACTCAGACCGCTACTGCCAGCTATGCAACGCCTGGTTCAACAACCCGGGCATGGCGCAGCAGCACTACGATGGCAAGAAGCACAAGAAAAACGCGGCTCGCGCTGACCTCCTGGAACAGCTGGGCAAGACCTTGGACATGGGAGAGATGAAAGGTACAGAACAGAACAGGGGAGGCCTGAGTCAGACCAGATAACCTGGCAGTATCTCTCTCTCTCGCTCTCTTTCTCTCCCTCTCTCTGACTCTCTCTCGCTTTCTCTCTCTCTCTTTCTATTTCTCGCTTTCTCTCTCTCTCTTTCTCGCACTCTCTCTCACTCACTCACTCACTCACTCACTCACTCACTCACCACTCACTCACTCACTCACTCACTCGCTCTCTCTCTCTCTCTCTATCATGTAGCACAGACTACCATGCAGCCCACTGCCTCCTCCCCTCACTCCCACTCATTAACAGACAGGATTGTTAGTTACCGTAGTCTCTGTGTGTAGTAACATTTACATATGGAAGTGTGTGTGTAGTAACATTTCTATATGAAAGTGTGTGTGTGTGTGTGTGTGTAGTAACATTTATATATGAAAGTGTGTGTGTAGCAACATTTATATATGAAAGTGTGTGTGTGTGTAGTAACATTTATATATGAAAGTGTGTGTGTGTAGCAACATTTATATATGAAAGTGTGTGTGTGTGTAGTAACATTTCTATATGAAAGTGTGTGTGTGTAGTAACATAGTTATATGGAATTACACAGTAAAAAGTCATGACAAGGTGTTATGTAAGAAAATAGGACCCTGTCTATTGTGCATCCAGTATGAAGAAATATGTATGTGCAGTACTGGGGGTTAAAGCCTTGGAATTATTGGGCATAGGGAAAATACAAGACACAAATTAACTTCTCAGTTTTGTTTTGCTCGTGTAATAGAATATGCGTATCAGCTGAATTCTTGTGACTATTAGAGGCATTTGAGAAACCCTCCATCTTGCGATAACACCAGAAATGTCAAGATATAGGGTCAGTATGTGGAATCATTCATTTGTACACTTCATGGCATTTATTACACTATTTAGTATGACGCTAGAGCTAGGGAGAACCAATATCCTTTGACTGATGTTAAATAGGATGCTCCTATTGTTCTGGCTGCTCCTATGCCAGCCAGAGAGAGCCACAGTGCAGAGGCTCGGTGTCACTAAGTACACTGACTCGACGAGCCTGTTTTCGGGCTGTTCATTTTGGAGTGGGGAGGGGGAATGGTACTCTCTCTCTCTCACTGTCTCCTACCCACAATATGTCAATAACAATTACAGAATATTATTCCAGCAGCAGGCTGCTGCAGTGGGGTGGAAAAGGTACCAGGGCAGCAGGAGGAGCCCAGAGTTTTGTAAAGTTAAGTAGTGCATAATGGGGGATGTCTCTTCAGTCATGTCTGATTAGAGTAACTTAGCCCCCTAACTACTAGTCTTATTGATACTTAGGGCTGATAGGTGGGCTCTGCATTGTCAGGGGCGAATTGGGAGGCTCCGTGCTGCCCAGTCACATCTGATTGGAGATGTACTGTAGCTTAGCTACCTAACTCCTGGTGTTATTGATGCTCATAGCTGATAGGTGGGTTATGTCTTGTCAGGGACTAATTGGGAGGCTCCGTGCTGCCCAGTCACATCTGATTTGGAGATTTAGCCTTTTCCTAGTACTAACTCCAAGGATGATTGAGATTAACTTGAGTATTCGCTGACTCGACACTTTGAACTGCGTGATCGTTTCAAGTTAAGTATAATGCCTCGTACTTCTCCCAAAGCAGTCCTCGTTTCTCAGACAGTCCTGTCCCTGAATATCTCCTGAATGCTCTCTCCCAGACAGGCGCCGCTTATGGACTGAATACTTGCCTATTCTCTGTGACATAGATGAGCCACAACTCAAAGCCAGCTTCATTTTCATTGGCTTCTTTTTCTGCACTTTGTGTCTAACAATGTCACTATAGTCATTATGGGAGGCAGAATTCAGCACTCGCAGCCTAATGAGCTTTTCTCTCAGGTGATTATCAATTAGTAATGAAGTGGCAAATCATCCTAACAGGCAGAACTAGCATTGTGTGGATGGAGATGGAGAGGAAGCAGGAGCAGCCAGGACACATCACAGCACAGCAAAGCGGGCTGGGATGGGCTGCTTAATTCACAGGGCTGCAGAGCCAGTGTTGGCAGGCCCATCTTTCAAACAAATGCATCCAAATGAATTAGCACTTCTATTTCCCTCTTTGTTCTTTTTTGTCCTGCCTCACATAATTGTCCTGTCCTTGCACATTGTTTTAGAGTTGTCTGATGTGGGATGACTATTAAACGAACAACTGTAGATGGAAATCTGGCAGTTCTGACTTTTCCATGCAGTTCATTAAATATTAATTGACTACCTATTGAGAGAAGCATTTGAGAGATTTCCTGTACATTGGTCGGTGGTTATACAGCTCAGTAGTGGTGTTGTTTCTGATAATTGAGTGAGTGAGAGCACAGCACTCTGCTGTGTTTACACAAAGGCTGCCTCCCAAATGGCACCCTATTCCTTATATAGTACACTACTTTTGGTGCCATTTAGGATGCAACCACACAGTGGGCCTCCACCCTATTAGTACTCTGTTCTGTGTTCTGTAGAAGATTAGCCTCCAGGGGAGGACCTGCCCACTTCTCTCCTCTCTCTCCACTCTGATTTACCAACAGCCTTTTGTTTCTTTTGTTCTTTTATCTCACCATCCCACTCCTCCATCTATGTTCCCATTTCACCCTCTGTTTGTTACCAATCCTAAACCCTACTAAACTCACTATTATCCTCTACCATCCTAAACCCTATTAAACTCACTATTATCCTCTACCATCCTAAACCCTACTAACCTCACTATTATCCTCTACCATCCTAAACCCTACTAAACTCACTATTATCCTCTACCATCCTAAACCCTACTAAACTCACTATTATCCTCTACCATCCTAAACCCTACTAAACTCACTATTATCCTCTACCATCCTAAACCCTACTAAACTCACTATTATCCTCAACCATCCTAAACCCCACTAACCTCAATATTATCCTCTATCATCCTAAACCCTACTAACCTCACTATTATCCTCTACCATCCTAAACCCTACTAACCTCAATACCGTCATAAACCCTACTAACCTCACTATTATCCTCTACAATCCTAAACCCTACTAAACTCACTATTATCCTCTACCATCCTAAACCCTACTAAACTCACTATTATCCTCTACCATCCTAAACCCTACTAAACTCACTATTATCCTCTACCATCCTAAACCCTACTAAACTCACTATTATCCTCTACCATCCTAAACCCTACTAAACTCACTATTATCCTCTACCATCCTAAACCCCACTAACCTCAATATTATCCTCTATCATCCTAAACCCTACTAACCTCACTATTATCCTCTACCATCCTAAACCCTACTAAACTCACTATTATCCTCTACCATCCTAAACCCTACTAAACTCACTATTATCCTCAACCATCCTAAACCCCACTAACCTCAATATTATCCTCTATCATCCTAAACCCTACTAACCTCACTATTATCCTCTACCATCCTAAACCCTACAAACCTCAATACCGTCCTAAACCCTACTAACCTCATTATTATCCTCTACCATCCTAAACGCTACAAACTCAATACCATCCTAAACCCTACTAACCTCACTATTATCCTCTACCATCCTAAACCCTACTAACCTCAATACCATCCTAAACCCTACTAACCTCACTATTATCATCTACCATCCTAAACCCTACTAACCTCAATACCATCCTAAACCCTACTAACCTCACTATTATCCTCTTCCATCCTAAACCCTACTAACCTCACTATTATCTTCTACCATCCTAAACCCTACTAACCTCAATACCGTCCTAAACCCTACTAACCTCACTATTATCCTCTACCATCCTAAACACTACAAACTCAATACCATCCTAAACCCTACTAACCTCACTATTATCCTCTACCATCCTAAACCTTACTAACTTCAATACCGTCCTAAACCCTACTAACTTCAATATTATCCTTTACCATCCTAAACCCTACTAACCTCATTATTATCCTCTACCATCCTAAACCCTACTAACCTCAATACCGTCCTAAACCCTACTAACTTCAATATTATCCTTTATTATCCACTGTATGTTTCGTAGCTAGCTATACCTGCATACGAGGCCCTCTGTTCACTAGGGGCTGAAAGGAATAACTATACCTGCATACAGTACCTCAAAGTGATCTATACCATAGGGGCTTATGTCATCTGTATGTACTGTACAATATGTACTGTTAACTTGACTGTACCCTACTTCTTATGTAGCGCACTAATTTTGACCAAGGCCCATAGGGCTCTGGTCAAAAGTAGTGCACTATGTAGGGAATAGGGTGCCATTTGGGACACAATCCACATCACCTCCATACATCAATGGAAAATGTAAACAAGATCCAAGACAGTCCAATCTATCCCAGTTAGTTCATGATGTATAGTATTGAATTGCTGCAGTCTATTTTAGGGACTGCTCATGGTGCTCTGTTTCTTTATAAAGTCATTTTTTGGGAAGTTACAGAAGATGATGAATGGTGTGAGTCACATTCCAAAACACATTTCCCTGCTCGAAGAGCTCTTTTTATTATTGTTATAATCTAAAATTGAAATATAGCTTCTACTTCTAAGTTCTTATTTTTCTTCTAAGAAAGAGCAACTTATTTCTTATTAGTCTTACTATTATCATCTCAAATGTAAATATAGCTTTGGGTTATGGAGGAGGTGCATTTAAATTTCTTTATTTTTATTTCACCTTTATTTAACCAGGTAAGCCAGTTGAGAACAAGTTCTCATTTACAACTGCGACCTGGCCAAGATAAAGCAAAGCAGTGCGATAAAAACAACAACACAGAGTTACATATGGGGTAAAAAAAACAAAGTCAAAAAATACAACAGAAAATATATATACAGTGTGTGCAAATGTAGCAGGTTATGGAGGTAAGGCAATAAATAGGCTATAGTGCAACATAATTACAATTAGTATTAACACTGGAATGCTAGATGTGCAAGAGATGATGTGCAAATAGAGATACTGGGGTGCAAAAGAGCAAAATAAATAACAATATAGGGATGAGGTAGTTTGGTGGGCTAATTTCAGATGGGCTGTGTACAGGTGCAGTGATCGGTAAGGTGCTCTGACAACTGATGCTTAAAGTTAATGAGGGAGATAAGAGTCTCCAGCTTCAGAGATTTTTGCAATTCGTTCCAGTCATTGGCAGCAGAGAACTGGAAGGAATGGCAGCCAAAGGAGGTGTTGGCTTTGGGGATGACCAGTGAGATATACCTGCTGGAGCGCAGACTACGGGTGGGTGCTGCTATGGTGACCAATGAGCTAAGATAAGGCGGGGATTTGCCTAGCAGTGATTTATAGATGGCCTGGAGCCAGTGGGTTTGACGACGAACATGTAGTGAGGACCAGCCAACAAGAGCGTACAGGTCACAGTGGTGGGTAGTGTATGGGGCTTTGGAGACAAAACGGATGGCACTGTGATAGACTACATCCAATTTGCTGAGTAGAGTGTTGGAGGCTATTTTGTAAATGACATCGCCGAAGTCAAGGATCGGTAGGATAGTCAGTTTTACGAGGGCATGTTTGGCAGCATGAGTGAAGGAGGCTTTGTTGCGAAATAGGAAGCCGATTCTAGATTTAACTTTGGATTGGAGATTCTTAATGTGAGTCTGGAAGGAGAGTTTACAGTCTAACCAGACACCTAGGTATTTGTAGCTGTCCACATACTCTAGGTCAGACCCGTCGAGAGTAGTGATTCTAGTCGGGTGGGCGGGTGCCAGCAGCGTTCGATTGAAGAGCATGCATTTAGTTTTACTAGTGTTTAAGAGCAGTTGGAGGCTACTGAAGGAGTGTTGTATGGCATGAAGCTCGTTTGGAGGTTTGTTAACACAGTGTCCAATGAAGGGCCAGATGTATACATAATGGTGTCGTCTGCGTAGAGATGGATCTGAGAGTCACCAGCAGCAAGAGCGACATCATTGATATACACGGAGAAAAGAGTCGGCCCAAGAATTTAACCCTGTGGCACCCCCATAGAGACTGCAATAGGTCCAGACAACAGGCCCTCCGATTTGACACATTGAACTCTATCTGAGAAGTAGTTGGTGAACCAGGCGAGGCAGTCATTAGAGAAACCAAGGCTATTTTGTCTGCCAATAAGAATGCGGAGGTTGACAGAGTCGAAAGCCTTGGCCAGGTCGATTAAGACGGCTGCACAGTACTGTCTATTATCGATCGCGGTTATAATATCGTTTAGGACCTTGAGCGTGGCTGAAGTGCACCCATGACCAGCTCGGAAACCGGATTGCATAGCGGAGAAGGTACGGTGGGATTCGAAATGGTCTGTGATCTGTTTGTTAACTTGGCTTTCAAATACTTTCGAAAGGCAGGGCAGGATGGATATAGGTCTGTAACAGTTTGGATCTAGAGTGTCACCCCCTTTGAAGAGGGGGATGACCGCGGCAGCTTTCCAATCTCTGGGGATCTCAGACGTTACGAAAGAGAGGTTGAACAGGCTAGTAATAGGGGTTGCGACAATTTCGGCGGCTAGTTTTAGAAAGAAAGGGTCCAGATTGTCTAGCCCAGCTGATTTGTAGGGGTCCAGATTTTGCAGCTCTTTCAGAACATCAGCTGTCTGAATTTGTGTGAAGGAGAAGCGGGGGGTGCATGGGCAAGTTGCAGCGGAGGGTGCAGAGTTGGTGGCCGGGGTAGTGGTAGCCAGGTGGAAAGCATGGCCAGCCGTAGCAAAATGCTTGTTGAAATTCTCGATTATTGTAGATTTATCGGTGGTGATAGTGTTTCCTAGCCTCAGTGCAGTGGGCAGCTGGGAGGAAGTGCTCTTATTCTCCATGGACTTTACAGTGTCCCAAAACTTTTTGGAGTTAGTGCTACAGGATGCAAATTTCTGTTTGAAAAAGTTAGCCTTTGCTTTCCAGACTGCTTGTGTATATTGGTTCCTAACTTCCCTGAAAAGTTGCATATCGCGGGGGGCTATTTGATGCTAATGCAGTACGCCACAGGATGTTTTTGTGCTGGTCAAGGGCAGTCAAGTCTGAGGAGAACCAGGGACTATATCTGTTCTTAGTTCTGTATTTTTTGAATGGGGCATGTTTATTTAAGATTGAGAGGAAATTACTTTTAAAGAACAACCAGGCATCCTCTACTGACGGAATGAGATCTATATCCATCCAGGATACCTGGGCCAGGTCAATTAGGAAGGCCTGCTCGCTAAAGTGTTTTAGGGAGCGTTTGACAGTGATGAGGGGTGGTCGTTTGACCGCGGACCCGATTACGGACGCAGGCAATAAGGCAGTGATAGCTGAGATCCTGGTTGAAGACAGCGGAGGTGTATTTAGAGGGTAAGTTAGTCAGGATGATATCTATGAGGGTACCCATGTTTACGGATTTAGGGTTGTACCTGGTAGGTTCATTGATAATTTGTGTGAGATTGAGGGCATCTAGTTTGGATTGTAGGATGGCCGGGGTGTTAAGCATATCCCAATTTAGGTCACCAAGCAGTACGAACTCTGAGGATAAATGGGGGGCAATCAATTCACATATGGTGTCCAGGGCACAGCTGGGGGCTGAGGGGGGTCTGTAGCAAGCGGCAACAGTGAGAGACTTATTTCTGGAAAGGTGAATTTTTAGAAGTAGAAGCTCAAACTGTTTGGGCACAGACCTGGATAGTATGATAGAGCTCTGCAGGCTATCTGTAGCTGTATGTAGCTACACTACATTCCAAAATCATGGGCATTAATATGGAGTTGGTACCCCTTTGCTGCTTTGACAGCCTCCACTCTTCTGGGAAGGCTTTCCACTAGATGTTGGAACATTGCTGCAGGGACTTGCTTCCATTCAACCACAAGAGCATTAGTGAGGTGGGACACTGATGTTGGGCGATTAGGCCTGGCTCGGAGTCGGCGTTCCAATTAATCCCAAAGGTGTTCGATGGGGTTGAGGTCAGGGCTCTGTGCAGGCCAGTCAAGTTCTTCCACACCGATCTCGACAAACAATTTCTGTATGGACCTCGCTTTGTGCACGGGGGCATTGTCATGCTGAAACAAGAAAGGGCCTTTCCCAAACTGTTGCCACAAAGTTGGAAGTACAGAACTGTCTAAAATGTCATTGTATGCTGTAGCATTAAGATTTCCCTTCACTGGAACTAAGGGGCCTAGCCCGAACCATGAAAATCAGCCCCAGACCATTATTCCTCCTCGGCGGTCCCATTCTGTGACCTTGTGTGGCCTACCACTTCACGGCTGAGCCATTGTTGCTCCTAGACATTTCCACTTCACAATAACAGCACTTACAGTTGACCGGGGCAGCTCTAGCATGGCAGACATTTGACAAACTGACTTGTTGGAAAGGTGGCATCCTATGACTGTGCCACGTTGAAAGTCACTGAGCTCTTCAGTAAGGCCATTCTACTGCCAATCTTTGTCTTTGGAGATTGCATGGCTGTGTGCTCGATATTATACACCTGTCAGCAACGGGTGTGGCTAAAATAGCCGAATCCATTCATTTGAAGGGGTGTCCACATGCTTTTGTGTATATATAGTGTATATTCAATCTGAATATAATGGTGTCTGTTGCTGTGGTGAAGCGTTGGACCACTGACTGAGTCTGAGAGATGTGGTTCTATCTAGACTGGAGCACTGCAGTAATGTATAACAAGAGAAAGAGAGAATAGGAGATGGTGCCATTTTCTCGTTTCCATTGCACAGGCAGTTAATGGCAGTTCTCCCGGGGGCTACCTAAGCCCCTAGCTCCATAGACGGATGACACACACACACATGCTCTCGCTTTTATCTTTTATCGTCTTTTCCTCCCTCCATTCAAATGCATGATGTCACCGAGTCTGTATGCGTACCAAATGGCACCCTATTGCCTGTTTAGTGCTTTTGACCGGGACCCATAAAAGTAGTACACTATGTAGGGAATAGGGGTGCCATTTGTGATGCATCCTGAGACTGCAGACTGCAGTGCAACCCAGACCATTATGTTGTAACTAACACTGTAAGGAGATTTCATCTTCTCTACTGTATGTCTCATGTGCTTAGTCTATAATAGAACATGCTTATTGAGCAGAAGGAGGACTGGACTGGTTTATCATGGTGAGGCTGGCCCCTCAGCTATGTCTCTCATAGAACTAATGCTCATCAAATGAAAATAGGGGCACTTACTTACTTGATTCAGTTGCACTTGATGTTTTAACATTTTCTGGGGTTGGGCCCTGTTTTCACTACTAGTCTTCTCTACTTTGGAATGGGGGCCCAGCCTTGTCTGTCATAGAACCAATGCTAATCTAATTGAAAATAGGAGCCAACACTCACTTAATTCAGTTGCACTATTCACTGTACAATGTTATGTAACAAACAACATATCCTAACAGAGCACACACTGCAAATGGCTTCTATCAAACTTCCATTGAACACATTTACTTAAAAAAGAGTCGTCGTCATGGCATCAGCTAATGGGGTTCTGAATGAAGAATAAAGACTAAAGCACATTCTCTCCTGTCATCCTGATAGAACTGCTGCTGCCATGCCATCTCTCTCCCTTCATCTCTCCCTCTCATCATCATGTTTATTAATCAGTCCCTTCAGATCTCACGTCCAAGCAGCTGCATGCAGATCTAATGCAATCTGATATGATTGCATCAGTGATTACGACTATCCCTCCAAAGTGTTTAGTTTACACCATAGCTAGCCCTGTCAATCAAGCCAAGGCATAAAGACAAATTGTGTTTTCCGGACTCCATCCCAGCATGGTTAATTGGAGAGACGTCTCCGGGAGATGTCCTTTGGCACTTCCTCTCTACCAGCTTCAGCAGCTTTCTCCCGGTGCCCTGCATTCACAATTCACAAGCTACTCCTTTTGTCTGTCTGTATGCTGCCATTGCCACCCCTCCTGACCCTAAAATAGATCTAATACTACCTTAATGGTAGGCTCAGCTGATCAAGCTCCTCTCCAAGAGGGCAGAGGCGGAAGGAAGGCTCTGTTCTAGTTGTTGTATATTTCATCAAAGGAGGAGAGGCAATTCAATCTGCAGACAACCGGCAGAGCGGTAGATTACACCAACCCTAAACTACATTTATTTCCCATCGTTTTGGTGTACTGTGTTTTGAGAATGCAATTTTATCTGCAGCGTTATTCACTGAACAAGATTGCTTTTAACAAGGATTTCATTTCAACACTTTGTGTTGTTTAAAGATGGGTTAGATGGAAAGATGAGCTGCCTTTTTAGAGTAACGGGGATCTGTGTTTACACTGCAGGCTTTATCCACATTATTTGGAATTCACCATTTCCCTGATGAAGACATGTTTTTTTAAACACGTTGGTGGTAAGCCAATCCAATAAAGGCTTATTTTGTTGCAGGCTTCTGGCTTTACAATTTATTTTATTTTGTTCTCAGCATTTCCCTATCCATGAATATAATCCTTGCCAACTAGTTTGAGTTCACACAAGTGAGGAATGTTTTTCGTTACATGTAATACAGCCATGAAGCTGACTGTAGTTTTGGACTATTGGGCCATTTGTCATGATCTGAGCGGTGTTCCTTTGCCTTCAGAGGAAACATATGCTGTGTCAGGAGATGCACCATCTGAGTGGGCCAGATGGCTCTTGGTTAATTTAGCATGAACCATGGACCAGAACCACCTTTCTCTGCTCATAAACAATCTACGATTACACTGTTGATCGATCACATTGTCTGGCTGCCACCGATTCTCCGTTGCTGGCCTCTGAAGGCCCGGGACAATATCTCTCAGTTAACAATTGAGACAATGAAAGCTGTGGCTGGAATAATATTCCATATTATGCAGTAGAGTGACTCAATTGAGCGTTGACATAGGATATTCCCATTAGAGATAGGAATGAATAGGACATCATGGCAGATGTGATCACAACACTGGATTGTATTTACTGTAAACTTACTGTGATACTGTATGAATATGGTGACAACTTGTATCCTATATTGTATGGATAGGGTGACACAACAGTTACATGAAGCTGGGTGTCTGACACTGTATCCCTAGTTGGGCTCTGGACGAATCCTCTGCCATCGGTGTCCTAGATGTGAAACCAAGATCTATGGGTGAGATTCAGATGAAGATAGCGGGACATTTTCAATTGGCTCTTCTAACTGTTACTCTCTTCTCATATTGGGAATCTCTCAATGTCCAGTTTCACATAAATAAATGGCTCTCTTATGACTCACCTCAGAGCAGAGGCCCCTGAATGCAGGAAGGATGAGCATGATTAGAGTGAATGAAGAAGAAGCAGCAGACAGAGGCACAGCGCTCCAACGGCGGTAGGCTGGTGCTTCATTGCTCATGCAGGGCAGGCGCCATGGGAGGTGCTTCAGGTTGGATGGTGTTGATGGATGCCGGGGCTGCAGCACATTCTTTCAACTTTTCAAAAAGCGTTTGAGATGCGGCCTGATAAAATACCACGCGGTGCCGAGCCTGAGCGCCACCCCCGCCGCTCACTGCGGAGCTTTAATGTCAGAGTCATGAGAGTGTCAGGGGAAGCGCTTTCTCTCTCCCTCTTGCTCGCTCTCGAAATTGAAATCAGAGCTTTAGGCAGTCGTCGCTCTGGCACATGGTTACGGAGAGGCTGATCAACAAATGGAGAGATTTCAGAGAGAGAGAGAGCACTAGGGAGAGAGTGAGGGAGAGTCTTGTATCCCATCTCAGATACATCAGTCTGTCTGAACTTCATTCAAATGGGATCAGAACAGCTGCGTTTCTATTTAGCTTTGACAGGGCTAACAGTCAACAAGCACTTAACATCAGTATCATCTAGGTACTGTACTGGATGATGTTGGACATTATCTATGTACTTTGTTTCTGCTGCTGCCTAAAACTGGTATCCAAAATGGCGTAGCAGTGCGGTCGTGTACTCTTGTGTGTCCGTGTAAACAGCCGTTTTTTTTGTATTTTTCGTACATATTTCGCTATCACACTTTTCATCCTTCTACTAAATATACTTTCCTGCAACCCGCCTCACTCAATGTGGAACGGATTCTATTATTGGTTTTTCACCATTGTCCGTGGCCTGCACTACCTACCAGCCAGCTCTAGCCTGGACTATTATCGGCCAGTCTGCACTGTCTGCACAGCGCGTTATCGACCCAGAACATATCGTTTTTTCTGCCGGAATCATTGAATCACTGGACCTTTAACACTGGATCATTGCAACTAGCTAGCTGCAACCAAATGGATGTTGTTGTTGGCTAATCAGCCTTGAGCTAGCCTCGAGTCAGGCCCATCTCCCGGCTATCTACCTCTCTGTCAACCGGACGGGACCTCCTAGAGTCGACACGAAGCCCCGCCGATCCATCACGACTGGTCTGCCGATGTAATCGTCTGTGGTTTCAACAGGCTTCCCGTTGCGATGACCACGAAGATCCATCTGCTAGCCCCGGCCCGCTAGCACACGCAAACAACAGCCGTGCTTCCTGCTCGCCTGTGCTATAGCACCAATTCGAACTGCTCTCGGACTCACATATTGCTGTTCACTGGACCTTATGATCACTCAGCTGCACAGCTGATGCCTGCTGGACTGTTCCTTTACACAGTACCCGGTCCTGTTTATCTGTTTAGCCTCAGCCCAAACTTTCATCGCCATTACCAGTTGTTGTCTTACCTCTCTCGATTAACACCTGTGATTGCTTTATGCCTCTCTCCCATGTCAATATGCCTTGCCTATTGCTGTTCCAGTTAGTTCTTATTATACAATTTCACTGTAGAGTCCAAGTCCCTCTCAAACTGCCTCAAATAGCTCCTTTGTTCCACCCCCCATACACGCGGAGAACGGCTCAATCGGTGCCTCCAGTGATATTATCTCTTTCATTGTTACCCAACGCTTAGGTTTACCTCCACTGTACTCATAACCTTCCATATCCTTGTCTGTACCATAATGCCCTGAATCTATTCTACAACGCCCGGAAATCTGCCCCCTTTATTCTCTGTACCCAACGCATTAGAAGACCAGTTCTTAAAGCCTTTAGCCGTATCCTTATTCTACTCCTCCTCTGTTCCTCTGGTGATATAGAGGTTAACCCAGGCCCTGCAGCCCCCAGTATCACTCTTACTCCCCAGGAGCTGTCATTTGTTACACCGTAAAAGCATAGTTTTTTTGCATGTTAACATCAGAAGCCTCCTCCCTAAGTTTGAGTTATTCACTGCGTTAGCACACTCCGCCAACCCTGATGTTCTAGCAGTGTCTGAATCCTGGCTTAGGAAGGCCACCAAAAATTCAGAAATGTCCATCCCCAACTACAACATTTTCCGTCTAGATAGAACTGCCAAAGGGGATGGAGTTGCAATCTACTGTAGAGATAGCCTGCAGAGCTCTATCATACTATCCAGGTCTGTGCCCAAACAGTTTGAGCTCCTACTTCTAAAAATCCACCTTTCCAGAAATAGGTCTCTCACTGTTGCCGCTTGCTACAGACCCCCCTCAGCCCCCAGCTGTGCCCTGGACACCATATGTGAATTGATTGCCCCCCATCTATCCTCAGAGTTCGTACTGCTCTGTGACCTAAACTGGGATATGCTTAACACCCCGGCCATCCTACAATCCAAACTAGATGCCCTCAATCTCACACAAATTATCAAGGAACCTACCAGGTACAACCCTAAATCCGTAAACATGGGCACCCTTACAGATATCATCCTGCCTAACTTACCCTCTAAATACACCTCCGCTGTCTTCAACCAGGATCTCAGCGATCACTGCCTTATTGCCTGCGTCCGTAACGGGTCCACGGTCAAACAACCACCCCTCATCACTGTCAAACGCTCCCTAAAACACTTTAGTGAGAAGGCCTTCCTAATTGACCTGGCCCAGGTATCCTGGATGGATATCGATCTCATTCCGTCAGTAAAGGATGCCTGGTTGTTCTTTAAAAGTGCTTTCCTCTCAATCTTAAATAAGCATGCCCCATTCAAAAAATTCAGAACTAAGAACAGATATAGCCCCTGGTTCTCCTCAGACTTGACTGCCCTTGACCACCACAAAAACATCATGTGGCGTACTGCATTAGCATCGAATAGCCCCCGCGATATGCAACTTTTCAGGGAAGTTAGGAACCAAGCAGTTGGGAAAGCAAAGGCTAGCTTTTTCAAAGAGAAATTTGCATAAAATCACTACTCTCGACGGGTCTGACCTAGAGTATGTGGACAACTACAAATACCTAGGTGTCTGGTTAGACTGTAAACTATCCTTCCAGACTCACATTAAGCATCTCCAATCCAAAGTTAAATCTATAATCGGCTTCCTATCTCACAACAAAGCCTCCTTCACTCATGCTGCCAAACATGCCCTCGTAAAACTGACTATCCTACCGATCCTTGACTTCGGTGATGTCATTTACAAAATAACCTCCAACACTCTACTCAGCAAATTGGATGTAGTCTATCACAGTGCCATCCATTTTGTCACCAAAGCCACATATACTACCCACCACTGTGACCTGTATGCTCTTGTTGGCTGGTCCTCACTACATATTCGTCGCAAAACCCACTGGCTCCAGGCCATCTATAAATCACTGCTAGGCAAATCTCCGCCTTATCTTAGCTCATTGGTCACCATAGCAACACCCACCCGTAGTATGCGCTCCAGCAGGTATATCTCACTGGTCATCCCCAAAGCCAACATCTCCTTTGGCCGCCATTCCTTCCAGTTCTCTGCTGCCAATGACTGGAACGAACTGCAAAAATCTCTGAAGCTGGAGACTCTTATCTCCCTCATTAACTTTAAGCATCAGTTGTCAGAGCACCTTACCGATCACTGCACCTGTACACAGCCCATCTGAAATTAGCCCACCCAACTACCTCATCCCCATATTGTTATTTATTTTGCTAATTTGCACCCCAGTATCTCTATTTGCACATCATCTCTTGCACATCTATCATTCCAGTGTTAATACTAATTGTAATTATTTTGCACTATGGCCTATTTATTGCCTTACCTCCATAACTTGCTACATTTGCACACACTGTATATATATTTTCTGTTGTATTTTTTGACTTTATGTTTTACCCCATATGTAACTCTGTGTTGTTGTTTTTATCGCACTGCTTTGCTTTATCTTGGCCAGGTCGCAGTTGTAAATGAGAACTTGTTCTCAACTGGCTTACCTGGTTAAATAAAGGTTAAATAAAAAAATGTATAAGTCTGATTTATAACCTCATTTGAGACAATCTGGGAGCCATGCTCTCTCTGTCTCTCTCTCTATGTCTCTCGCTCGCGCTCTCTCTCTGCCTCTCTATCTCTTTCTCTCTGTCTCTCTCGCTCTCTGTCTCTCTCTGTCTCTCTCTGTCTCTCTCTGTCTCTCTCTCTCTCTCTCTCTCTCTCTCTCTCTCTCTCTCTCTCTCTCTCTCTGTCTCTCTCTCTTTACCACTTTCTCTCTCTCTGCTGCTCCCCCCCCCCCTCTCTTGCTGCCTCTCTTGATAAGACACAATATGTTTTAATGCTGTGATACAGAGAGAAAGGGTAAGCTCATCAACATGGGGAGACATGACCTTGGGTTGGAGGTGAGATTGGGCAATTAGATTCAATAATGGGGGAGAAATGGGGACATTTATCTTTACCTTGGCCTTTCTTACCCTCCAAACAATGTTAATAGGTTTAACTCAATTCAGAGAGATGAAGCAAGCTATTGGGCAATTTGTCATGCCACTGTGTCATGAGCCTCATCATGACAGCCATTACACTGACCACTTACTCTGTTGATGCGTACCAAATGGCACCCTATTCCCTTTATAGTGCACTACTTTTGATGGACCCTGGTCAAAAGTAGTGCACTGTCAATGGAATAGGGTGCCATTTTGGACGCATCCACAGATACAGGGTTTGTCACACTGTTAGTTGCTGATTTGGTGATCCACAGTTGCCAAAGACATCAGAAGGGGTCAGAAATAGAGTGATCGTCTCACTCAGATCTTAGTTGAATTTTGAAGTTAGCTTGTTAGCCTGTTTTATTAGCCAAAGCAATGGTATATAATAAAATACAGTCAACAGCTCAAATTTCACCCAAAGCAGAGCTCTGACTAATAAGAGCTAAGGTGTGTCTGCCCTCAAAATCCTCCAGCCTCAGTCATGGATCTTATCATTTCAATGTAATTTCATCGTGATCAATACTGACTGTGCAACATTTCAGTCTGGGCACGTCTTTAATTGATTATTTCCACTTCCCCCACCAGGAGTAGTAATCAGTAAAGTGGATAGACTAGGACACACGCTAGACTAGAGCACTGAGCACTGACCCTAGTCCGCGTCTCATATGGCACCCTATTCCCTATATAGTGCACCACTTTTGACCAGGCCCCATAGTCCCATTTGGGACATATTGCTAGTGTCTCTAACAGGCAGCTGTAGGGAAGAGATAGAAGCTTCAGTTAGTAAGAGTTATCCCATCCCGTCTAGCCTTCTACTCTATTTAGTGACAGCATGGTGACCAGGTATTTTCAATAGAACTATCGATTCCATATAGGACTTTCCAGTTGGATAGAATAGTTAATGTATACACATTAACAGCATTTGTGGTGGAACATAGAACATGCATGTATTGAACATGGGTTCCATAGTTTCAAAGTAAAATAATTTTGATTGAATCAAATAGTTAGTTAATACATACACACCTGTCTAATCCTGCTAAATCAAAAGAACATTTGGGAAATATGTTTATAAATATGTATTAATCGTGTGTGTGTGTGTGTGTGTGTGTGTGTGTGTGTGTGTGTGTGTGTGTGTGTGTGTGTGTGTGTGTGTGTGTGTGTGTGTGTGTGTGTGTGTGTGTGTGTGTGTGTGTGTGTGTGTGTGTGTGTGTTTTATTATTATTCCAGGTCTGAAACGTAGCTATACCTGTGAAGTCTGCAGTGTCACACTGAACTCTGTGGCACAGTACCATGCACATCTGCAAGGCTCAAAGCACCAAAACAAGTGAGTATTATCCTCTGTGTACTGCAGCTAAACAGAGAATGTCACACTTTGTTTTCTTCTTGTCTGATGGTGAGTGGCCAGCGTGTAAATTATAATATAATATAATTGTATTGTGTTTGGTTTACGAATATGTATGCTATGCCATTGAAATTCAATTGGCACTTTCAAGGAGGGTTTTTACATTCATAGATGGTGTGAGGAACTTTGAAAAAACTGAGACCAAGTGAGCAAAATATCAGAGAGGGGGGGAGTGGGAGTCTCTCTGCTGGCTTTGGGCATCTTTGAATCTTTTTCCACTTATGTTCAGTCTCATTGAAAGCAGTTATTTTTTAAGGAGGAGAAATGTGTTTAATTAAGCCATTTTTCCACTTCTTTCACATTGCTGATGCTAATTGGTGGCCATGCCGTGGTGCCTGCAGGAGCGACACCCAGATCAACAAGCGCTTGTTCTACTGTAGACACAACACCCAGAGCCCAGGCCAGCTCCACCAAGCCGCGCTCATCAGAGTGAACAAACAACTACCGCTAATACACAACCATAATGCACCCACAACCATATAACTCAAACAACTAGTGCTAATACACAACCAACACACACAACTAACACCAAGTCTTCTAACTCAAGCGGGCCATGCTGAAACACGATCAACACCCAGTGTTCAGAGTCAAACACGCAGCTTTTGTCCTGAAACAGTATGTAGAGGCAGGATCAGTATGTAGGTATAGTATGTGGGGGACAATATGTAGGGACAGTATATAGAGACAGTATGTAGGGACAGCATATAGGGACAGTATGCAGGAACAGTATGTAGGGACAGTATGTAGGGACAGTATGTAGGGACAGTATGTAGAGACAGTATGCAGGGACAGTATGCAGGGACAGTATGCAGGGACAGTATGCAGGGACAGTATGTATATGTAGGGAGGGCAGTCAGCAGTCAGAGGATGACCTGGTTGTGGGCCGAGCTCGCACAGCTTGGCCAGTAGGTGTGAATTAATGGACTTTTCCGTGGTGCGTGTCCTGGAATTAATTCCCCCTGTTGGGCACTCTCTGCCCGTACGTGTCCACATGGATGCAGGCATCAAGAGACGTGACACTTTAGCCCTGCACCTTAGTCACGCTCCACTGCACTGCCTCATTGGAGCTAGTGGCTTTCCACGCAGATCCACCCACCCCAGGAGCCCAAAGCAACCTCTCTTTCCTCTCGCTCTCTCTCTCGCTGGGTGTATTTAGGTCATTGTTTTATGCCAGTTTACCCAGATACTGTAGAATAGTCATATCTCCCTAGGAATTCTCTCTCTGTCTCTCTATACTACTATAGCTGACCCTGTAATACAGGGTTGCCCAACCCTGTTCCTGGACAGCTACCCTCATGTAGGTTTTTGCTCCAACCCCAGGTGTTACTAACCTGATTCATCTTATCAACCTGCTAATTATTAGAATTAGGTGTGATAGATTAGGGTTGGAACAAAAACCTACAGGACGGTAGCGCTCCAGGAACAGGGTTGGGCAGTCCTGCTGTAAAACAACACATTTCACTGCACCTATCCGGTGTATGTGACAATAAAAAATATAAAAAATCTCTCTCGCTCTCCAGAGAAGAAAGATATGTATACAGCTGGACAAACAGAAGATGACAGTTTATATGAAAACAGTGGTGCATTTGATGATTTGGATTATATAGTTACTTTGTCATTTGATGTTATGACTTCACAGAGAAGGGTTAGGGTACAGTAAACACTCATCAACAGTTTGTCAGTCATTTATCTGAATATCATTTCCACTGAAAAGAATGGTGCACTATGAATTGCATGAGGTCAGGTTAGGTAAGGGTCATATTGACCTCCCCACTCTCATCACAAATTGATACCAGCAAGCAAAGATTCCCGAACTCAGCGTAGCTAACTTGAACCGAGTCCAAGAACTTCAGAGAGGAAATTCTATTTTGACTGAGGGTGGGGGTGGGGGACAAATTCCCCATTCAAATATGCTTACTAATGAAATGTGTGATCTATACTACACTAACAAGCCTGCCTGCTACAACAGTACAACAGCCCGGATGCCTAAATACTTAAACCCACGCCTTTGCTGCTGGCATCTGAAGCAGAAAGTATGCCACAAATCAAGGTCGTCCTTTCATTTACTAACTCAATTTGGCTGTCTGACATTTTTCTCTTTTCGCTTTCCAAGTATTTTTCCCAGTCAATCGTTGTCCTGCGCTTCATTTGAGCCCACAGTAGCACTGTACCTGTTTGTGTCTCAAATGGCACCCTATTCCCTATACAGTGCACTCCTTTTTGACGGGGGCCCATCGTTTGTCCTTCCTTGTGATGGCATAACGAGTCTTTTAGGTGGGCTTGTCTGGTCCAGGCTGCTGTGACAGAAATAGCCTGCTGGCTGTGTGAGCTGACTGAGGTCCTCTCTCCTCCCTTGTTTCAGGGTCTGACTGAGTGATAAGGGTTTATGCTGACTACAGCAAACTGACTGAGTGCACAGACAGGGATCCTAGACGTGGCTGTCGGCTGGCTGGTCAGTGTGAACGAAGGGGAAACCCGTTTGACCTCTAGTTCAGGACAGGCGAGGGAGAGGAGGAGGAGGCACTGCAGCTCTCTCTTTCTCTTCTGTCACTGGAGGTCAAGAACCATGGGACAGTGCAGGAGGCTATCTCATACTTACACATTACTTTATTTTATTGTTAAATGTTCTGCTAAGTAAGATACCGACCTCTTTGGCGATGACCCACAATGAACATTGTTTCAACCTAGTGTTGGACCATGTGAACAGGCTTAGCCTATAGATTTACATTTACATTTGAGTCATTTAGGTAACGAGGCCAGGGGGAGCGTTGCGAGGCGAGGTGGGGGCACGTTGTGTTATCCCTCAGCCGCTCCGCTCTTCCACTATTGATAGGTAAAGTCAAGCAGACAGCCTCATTACCATGCCATCACTGATCCCTCGCCCAACCATCTCCATTCTCCGCTGCTCGCCTGCACTCTTCACTTGACTGGCCTGCACAGAGCCCTGACCTCAACCCCATCGAACACCTTTGGGATGAATTGGAACACAGACTGCGAGCCAGGCCTAATCGCCCAACATCAGTGCCCAACCTCACTAATGCTCTTGTGGCTGAATGGAAGCAAGTCCCCACAGCAATATTTCAAACATCTAGGGGAAAGCCTTCCCAGAGGAGTTGAGGCTGTTATAGCAGCAAAGGGGGTACCAACTCCATAATGCCCGTGATTTTGGAATGAGATGTTCGACGAGCAGGTGTCCACATACTTTTCGTCATGTAGTGTATCTCCTTTTAGATTGAGGTTGAAATATTATTCACCTCTTCGTTTTCATTGATGATTTAATCTCTGTGCTTCTAATGTTATGCATAAACCTCAAGATTTGACTTTTGTGACCATAGCCCATCCCATCTTTCGAGATGTTGTATTTTTATTTAACCTTTAGCAAGCAGTCCCATTTAGACCAAGGCCTCTTTTTCAAGGGAGCCCTGCATGAATACAATTAATAAAATGTACAACATTCAAAAATACAACGTAATAAAAACATACAATACTACAAGCTATTTAAGATGATATGGAGATGATTATTGACAGAGTATAGCACACTCATTGGGTGTAGATTTTATGCTGTGATTGGTATTCCACTGAAGCTACTCTATGTTTGTGTGACAGGGAAAAGGGCGGTGCTGTGTGTACTCTGCTACGCACCGTGACCATAAAACCTAATTTATTCAATAGCTGAAATAAAGCCGTTAAAACTGTCAGACAAAGGCAGCTTGATTTATTCTGTTTATCCTGGTGGCTGGTGCCGTGCTGAGCCTGGGACATGAAACAGAATGGAACAGTATAATGAGAGCCAGTGTTTGGATGTGCTCTCCCACCTGTTTCTCCCTAGTCACACACACTGATACTGCTGCCTTGTCTCTATCAGTCTGACCCTGTCCCCCACTGTCACAAAGAGCGAGGTAGTGGGTAGGTAGGTATGCTTTCATCCAGCCTCCCAGCACACCTGCTGCTCAGTGTACACAGACACCCCACGCACTCCCCTGGAGACAGGCCGCTAGATAATAACACAAAGTCAGGCCCATGCATTCTGCTGATTAACTGTCTGTCTGTCTCTGAATTCTATCTGTCCTCCATTTCCTCCTCTTTCTTTTCAATGTGATGACCAATTTACCACCAATATTGCCTGTGTGCCGCTTCTCTCCACTCAAACACAATCATCACTGTTTTGTCGTTTCTGATCCTCCGTTAACAAAGGAACCCTAGTCAAAAAATCCTATTTGATTCCCCCAAAAAATATCAAATTGAAAATCCTGTCAGATTTTGGAACCTATCCTATAGGATATAATCCTATATGAGTCCAATAGGACTGGTTCCAAAATCTGATAGGATTTTTCTATTAGTCATACTGCAAATGAACTTGCAGCCTTGAATCACTCCCATATTGTGATAGTGTGTTGTCACTGGTGTGAGTAGGCAAAGATATGGAGATTGTACTCCGGAGAGACACAGGAGAGAGACTGTTCCTCAGTTTACTGGTCTTTAATCTTGATTACAGTTTAACATAAACGTTCAGGTGTCTGCGCCATATTTAGCTGTGAGATTGTCCAGTAAAGCTGTATTTGTTCATATAATGTGGTCTGAAATAACAATGGATAGAATAATATCAATACTATGACTTGACAGGTTATAATAAGTAGGCAGGGCGAATGAACGAGCTGCTGCACAGTCACTATGGGAGCTCTTCCTAGAGCACCCGGTTAAATTGTGCATAAGGGCATTTTCTTAACTCTGTAAATGGTTAAACTAGTGAGAAATATATTGTAAAAAATCAGCCGAAATTGAAATGTTGATTTATTTGGACAATATGTGTTACTACATTACACAACCTCATGTTTTGACCATGTCAAATTGAGGGTAATTACACATCCTTTTACCTCCCCTAGTCAAAATATCCTATAGGATTAGTGATTTTTCCAATAGAATCCTATAGGAGTCCAATAGGACTGGTTCCAAAATCTGATAGGATTGAATCACTCCCATATTGTGGTGGTGTGTTGAAGAGGTTGAGAACCAATTATCACTGGTGTGAGTAGGCAAAGAAATTGAGATTCCGGAGAGACACGGGAGAGAGACTGTTCCTCAGTTTGCTGGGCTTTAATCTTGATTGCAGTTTAACATAAATGTTCAGGTTTCTGTGCCATATTTAGATGTGTCCAATAAAGCTACATATTAGATTATTTAAGATTATTCTTGCAAATTTCCTGTACATGGACAGTATGTGTTCTACATTATACAACCTCATGTTTTGACCACATCGAATTGAGGGTAATTACACATCCTTTTTACCTCAGATGAGTGTTATTATTATAAACGTTTATAGTAATCACAAATCACAATCACACAAAATCGATTGCTTAAAATGGATCAATATCACTGGTTTTGTACCATTGATTTTGTCATACTCGCCTATAGCAGTTTTAGGACTTCGAATTCTACAATCATTTTCAAACTGAAATGGCAAGGAAAATTTGGGGTGCTCTGTATAAAAGTCGCTGGCCTCACACAAATACATGGATTTAAGTGTCAAACTATCACTCAAATAACAGCCAACTCTAGTCACTGTTGATATCCTATGGCAGGTCATGATTCGTTAAAGTTAAATAACAAAGCAATTGATTTGTTTCCTTCCCCATTTCGGCAGCATCACAAAACTTCCGACATTCTAGAATTTAGATGACTGTCTTCAGCAACTTCTCTTTAACCAGTGATATATGTATTATTATCAGATTCACTGTGGCCTTTGAATAATGTTAATTTAAACAGTGCATACACAGCAAACGTTTGCCCCCGCTCTATTAATTTCAACGTGATATCAATATGAGTGATTGACAAATAAGTGTTGTGTTTCTCTTTCCGTTTTGGCGACCCTCAAATCAAAACGCATCACTAAAATGTAGCTGGTTGTCTTCAGACGGTTTTCCTCTAAGTGATGCAAACAATATTTCCAGTTTCCATGTGGTTTTTGAGTTTTGATCAATATGACTGATTAATTGCCACTTGTCAAAACAACATGGTTTAAGGTGCTCATTTTAAAAAATATATAAGTAATATGATTACTATTGTGGCACATGTACAGTGAGGGAAAAAAGTATTGATTGACAAAGACATGATCAGTCTATAATTTTAATGGTAGGTTTATTTGAACAGTGAGAGAGCAATTTTATGAATTAATTTGCATTTTAATGAGGGAAATAAGCATTTGACCCCTCTGCAAAACATGACTTAATACTTGGTGGCAAAACCCTTGTTGGCAATCACAGAGGTCAGACGTTTCTTGTAGTTGGCCACCAGGTTTGCACACATCTCAGGAGGGATTTTGTTCCAACTCTTCTTTGCAGATCTTCTCCAAGTCATTAAGGTTTCGAGGCTGACGTTTGGCAACTCGAACCTTCAGCTCCCTCCACAGATTTTCTATGGGATTAAGGTCTGGAGACTGGCTAGGCCACTCCAGGACCTTAATGTGCTTCTTCTTGAGCCACTCCTTTGTTGCCTTGGCTGTGTGTTTTGGGTCATTGTCATGCTGGAATACACATCCACGACCCATTTTCAATGCCCTGGCTGAGGGAAGGAGGTTCTCACCCAAGATTTGACGGTACATGGCCCCATCCATCGTCCCTTTGATGCGGTGAAGTTGTCCTGTCCCCTTAGCAGAAAAACACCCCCAAAGCATAATGTTTCCACCTCCATGTTTGACGGTGGGGATGGTGTTCTTGGGGTCATAGGCAGCATTCCTCCTCCTCCAAACACGGCGAGTTGAGTTGATGCCAAAGATCTCGATTTTGGTCTCATCTGACCATAACACTTTCACCCAGTTCTACTCTGAATCATTCAGATGTTCATTGGCAAACTTCAGACGGCCCTGTATATGTGCTTTCTTGAGCAGGGGGACCTTGCGGGCGCTGCAGGATTTTAGTCCTTCACGGCATAGTGTGTTACCAATTGTTTTCTTGGTGACTATGGTCCAAGCTGCCTTGAGATCATTGACAAGATCCTCCCGTGTAGTTCTGGGCTGATTCCTCACCGTTCTCATGATCATTGCAACTCCACGAGGTGAGATCTTGCATGGAGCCCCAGGCCGGGGGAGATTGACAGTTATTTTGTGTTTCTTCCATTTGCGAATAATCGCACCAACTGTTGTCACCTTCTCACCAAGCTGCTTGGCGATGGACTTGTAGCCCATTCCAGCCTTGTGTAGGTCTACAATCTTGTCCCTGACATCCTTGGAGAGCTCTTTGGTCTTGGCCATGGTGGAGAGTTTGGAATCTGATTGATTGATTGCTTCTGTGGACAGGTGTCTTTTATACAGGTAACAAACTGAGATTAGGAGCACTCCCTTTAAGAGTGTGCTCCTAATCTCAGCTCGGTACCTGTATAAAAGACACCTGGGAGCCAGAAACATTTTTGACATGGGTTTTTCTGGATTTTTGTTGTTGTTATTCTGTCTCTCACTGTTCAAATAAACCTACCATTAAAATTATAGACTGATCATTTCTTTGTCAGTGGGCAAACGTACAAAATCAGCAGGGGATCAAATACTTTTTTCCCGCACTGTATGTGTAGGAAGTACATTTTATGTTTATGTTTTAATATATAATTATTGATTTGGACACTTCAAAACTGTGTTTTGACATTGGGCTATTTATCAAAAGTTATTGTCAAAGGGAAGCAGCGACAGCATCATTTTCAACTTATGTTTTAGGAATATAAATGGAACTTTCAACATTAATTCCCATTAGTATTCTACTTATTTAGGTAAAAACGGTTGAATGAGTCCAAAAACATGATGATGTGATTGATTTATTTTGATGATCTACCAGAAATCATGAAAACGAGTTTGACATGCCTATAATAAGGCATATACAGTATATTTAGCAATAACGAACAAGATAAACATTTCTCATCTGCTATAACAATACAGGGACTAAAACATTATATACAAATGGCTACAACTTAGCTAGCTAGCTAACTAGTCAGCTGATGGGCAAAATGTGGCTAACAGTAGTTTCTTAGCTAGCATAATAACAAGTGTATAAAATGCTGGCCAATGAATTAAATATGACTAAAACATTGAAAACTTAATCAGAAAACATAAGGAAATACTGTACTCACAAAGTGAAGGATGAAACTGTTAGAATAATAATGTTAGAACCCAGAGATTCTATGCACAGCCACAGGCGGCAAGTTTAACTTAGTAGTTAATTAACACTGCTAGCCTGTGCTAGCTGTGACATCACCAGTCACTCTTAAAGGGACAGGTTTTCTTAAAGGTGAATAAAACAGACATAAATATAGAACAGTTGTTTATTTTTGTTTTAAAACATTTGGGGGGTAGATATACACCACTGTTCAAAAGTTTGGGGTCACTTAGAAATGTCCTTGTTTTCGAAAGAAAATAAAAAATGTTGACCATTAAAATAACATCAAATTGATCAGAAAGGCAGTGTAGACATTGTTAATTTTGTAAATGGCTATTGTAGCTGGAAACAGCTGATTTTTAATGGAATATCTACATAGGCGTACAGAGGCCCATTATCAGCAACCATCAGTCCTGTGTTCCAATGGCACGTTGTGTTTGCTAATCCAAGTTTATCATTTTAAAAGGCTAATTGATCATTAGAAAACCCTTTTGCAATTATGTTAGCACAGCTGAAAACTGTTGTGCTGATTAAAGAAGCAATAAAACTGGCCTTCTTGAGACTAGTTGAGTATCTTGAGCATCAGCAATTGTGGGTTCGATTACAGGCTCAAAATGGCCAGAAACAAATAACTTTCTTCTGAAACTCGTCAGTCTATTCTTGTTCTGAGAAATGAAGGCTATTCCATGCGAGAAATTGCCAAGAAACTGAAGATCTCGTATAACGCTTTGTACTACTCCCTTCACAGAACAGCGCAAACTGGCTCTAACCTTCACTCCCAAGAACAGTGCAAAAAGAAAGCTATTTTATTGACTTTTTATATCACAAGTCAAACAATAGAGGCTATATCCTCCTTGCTATAATATTTCCTTTTCCTATAGCCAATATATGAGAGGAAAAGTCTCTTTCGCTGATGACGCCGAGCACAAACACCCCCAAGTTATGAAGGCTTATATTTGTCTTCTAAATGGTTTCAGCTTGGCATTATTAACGTCAGTCAAGACCATCAGTCACTATATAAAGGTATTGCCACACAGACATACAGAGGTGTAGGATGAATGAAATGCATGTTTATGAAAGGTCAGTCCCATTATTTCTCTAGGAAACTTCCCCTTGGTGCATTGACTGTTCCAACCCCATCCATTATTATTTTGTATTTTTATTTATTTGCAACAAAGGGAACAAGTGATAGACAACAGTACAGATAAAAACAAATACAAATAAAAAAACGGTGTGCAGGTGTGGTTGGAAGCCCAAGGGCTTCTATCAAAACCACATCACAAAAAAAACAATATACAATATATAAGTACCAAAATAAAAGGTTTGTTAAAACTGATAACAAAACCTACTAATTATAAATGTATACAGTAAATAAATTAATCAGTAATCATGAAACAAATATTTTCTTTATTTAAATGTGTGTGTGAGAGTTAGGCTGTATGGAGGAGTAGTTTGGTTCATCAGGCTGACCCCCAGTCTTCGCTTGAACTTATTGAGGGATGATGATGTTTTGGCAATATGAAGATAAGTATTCCAGAGTATGGTACCTCTGTATCTGATATAGAATTGACTATGTGAGGTGCGGCAGTGGGGAGGGTGAAGGTTATCGCAGTACTCGCCCAGACAATATTACAGTAAATGTGATATGGGTAATTTAAGCTATAGTATAGAGTTAGGAAGCAAGCCTGATGAACCAAACCACTAATCTTTCTGATGATACCAACAGATTTAATCACTTTGCTGCAGACAAATTGAATATGATCTTTCCAGGATAACCTTTCATCAGTTAGAACTCCGATTAATCTAGTGGATGGGACTTGTTCCATTTCATTCCCACCAATTGAGATTCTGGCTCTTCTTTTTACAATATTTCTTATTCCTACTAGTGAATACAATAAAGTTGGATTTTTAAACATTTTTAAACATCAACCCTTTCTTTTTTAAAGATAATTTGTTTATCTGGAACCATTCAGAAAATTTGGCCATGCCTGAATTGGCTTCATTAATTAGTGAATCAAAATTATTGTCTGATAAAATCTAATTGGTATCATCAGCAAAGAGAATGGGAAGTACGGTAGAAGACACAGCAGCAAGGTCATTGATATAGATTAGGAATAGTAAAGTTCAAATTATTGAACCCGGTGGCATGCCACAGGATATTTTGGCCCTGGTAGATGCACAACCATTTGCATAAACAAATTTGTTCTCTATCATAAACATAACTATATAGCCAATTCTATGTATAATCATGAAAACCGTAATAATGCAATTTAGAAAGTAATATTTAATGATAAACCATGTCAAACACTTTGGATAAATCTAAAATGATGCCAAAAGCATATTCATTCATTGTGATTCAGGGCTGTAAAGATTTTATCCACAAGTTGCAAAAGAGCCATATCTGTGGAGTAGTTTTTATGAAAACCATATTGGTGCTCATATAGAATACAGTGTTGATTTAAATGTTTCAACTTTCTCTTATACACCAATTTTTCTAGGATTTTAGAAAAACATGGTAGTACAGATCATTTGTAAAAGATCTTGGATCCCCAGATTTATAGAGGGGTATAACTTTGGCAATTTTCAAATCTTTAGGAACAATACCAGTTTGCATTGATTTGGTGAATATATACATTGGAGGCTCAGTAAATGAAGAAGACTCTGATTTCACCAAAGAGGTATGTGATGTTACCTTTTTTTAATTATTCAATTAGTCGTGGCAGCAGCATTTTTTGAGACTGGTTGTAAACCAAGGTTTCCAGAACCCATCTACTGCTCTCTTACAGTATGTGGTTTAACTAAGGGAAAGCAGTGTTGAAATACAGAATTGAAATATGTGAGAAAAGTCTGGTAAGCAGACCTGATTATAAACATTTTCCCATGAATTATCATCAATCAACATCTTAAAGCACTCACAATTACTTTTGTTAAATATGTTACCCTTAATGCTACTAATCATTCCAATCTGTTGATTTCCAGTATAAAGTATGTCAGTGAGTGGTTCTCACTTTTAAACAAGTTTATGTTGTAGTCACCCAATAGAGAGAAGACAGATAATGAACAAGGTTGTCATGATTTTTAGGAAGACTGCGACATTTCAAATGAAAGGTAGAAAATAAGCTCGTCTTGGAATTAGATAAACTGCTATACAAGTTGTTAAATTGCTTCACATTATAGTAATCACAAGTGATAGACTCATCTCTGGTAAATCTCAGGAAATCTGAATCTGGATCACAATCATTATATGTATTGTTCGCTTCATTAATATCTAATGGGTTAAAGACCATGTTATCAGGGTGGATAACCTGCCCAACTAAGAGAGATACACAGTCAGAATCATCCAGAGAATGGAACGGAAACATAGAAGTGCATGTCTCACATGTCCAATACAACCATACGTGTGTTAGTTTTATCAATAAGGGTGCACTTCCTATGGAATGCACATTGACACAGAAGACTTCAGAGGGTAATGGCATTTAGAGCAATGTGTGTTTTTGGTCGTGAGGTTAGGTGAAACACATTAACAAAGTAGAGTAAATGTGTGTGTGTGTGTGTGTGTGTGTGTGTGTGTGTGTGTGTGTCAAATCAGTTGACTATAGCAGAGTCACTTGCCATAGGCCTATGAGAGGGGGGGTGAATGACCAGCTGATCATACTTCAGGTATGTGATGTTACCTTTTTTTCATTCTTCAATTAGTCGTGGCATCAGTTCCTTTCTTTTGATGTATACCTTTTCGGATAAGTTTTAATTAATTAAGATGTTGGTTCCCTTCAGGCACTTGGCTCTCCTGAGAATCTCCTCCTTGTCTTTGAACCTGAGTAGTTTCACCACTATAGATCTGGGCCGTCCATCGGGGAAGAAAGGGCCATTCCTATGCGGCCTCTCCATCTCCATGAGTTTAGGGTCCAGTTTGAGGTGATCTGCCAAGAGTTTCTTGGCCTTGACTTCTGTGTCATGACACAGGTTCAGTCTTTACATTCTCAATTCCATCGATTAAAATGTTATTGCGCCTCGATTGGTTTTTGAGGTAGCCTCCTTTGGAAGAGTGCTTATCAAGTGTTATTTGAAAATTGCGAAATCCTCTGACATGGTTTTGAATGCAGTCTGGCTGGTGACATTCACTCCCTTTAGCTCCTTCACCTCCGACTGTGTAAATTCTAACTGTGTTTAATATCCATTACATCCTTAAACAGATCATCAACCATTTTGTTGGTAGGATCCATAAAGAGTTGCAGGAAGGACTTAAAGTTATTTTCCTGCAGATCTATTAGATCTTTATAGAACTATTTTCGTTGATCGAGTAGTTCATGGAGTGTAGTCCTTGAAACTTTTTTATTCCGGCGTTTTTCTATCTACTATTAGCCATGCTGTAAGCTTGTTGTGAGCTAAAATGAGTTCGCAAACACAACCCACACCCCGCCTCCCGAAAACAAGCTCCGCCAGTGAAATGGCAAACACACACAAGCAACACACACTTGATCGCACATGCACCAGTACGATAAACAGAGAGAAGGCGGAGAACTAGCATAGACAGTGGTAGGAGCATTCGCTTACCCAGGAGCATTCCCTTACCTACCGAACGAGCAGCGTGAACGAGCCTGTCCCATTGACAGGGCGACATGAAAATGCAGTGTGATAGACTTATCCAGAGGCACCCTTATTCTGTCTCACTCTCTGCTTCTCCCCTTCTCTCTCTTTATCTCTCTCTCTCTCTCTCTCTCTCTCTCTCTCTCTCTCTCTCTCTCTCCCCCTCTCTCTCTACCACGCTCTCTCTCCGCACTCTCTCTCTCTCTGCCGACCCCTTCTCCCTCTCTCTCTCTATGCCCCCCTATCTCTATTTCTCTTCTCCCTCTCTCTCTCTCTGCCACCCCCCTTCTCCCTCTCTCTCTTTCTATGTCCCCCCCTCTCTCTCTCTCTCTCTCTCTCTCTCTCTCTCTCTCTCTCTATGCCCCCTCTATCAATCTCTCTCTCCCCTCTCTCTCTCTCTCTCTCTCTCCCCCTCTCTCTCTCTCTCCCCCCTTCTCTCTCTCTCTAGCATGTCAGCCAGTAGAGGATTGCCCAGGAAGGAACTCCCCATGAGACACAATGCTGTGTGCCACAAATCCCCCAACGCTTAGAGACTGACAGACCTGCTCCTCAAATCCTTCATGCACACACAACCATATTCACAAACATATTCACAACCATATTCACAAGAGGGATAATAGCAGCTATGTGTCTTCAAAGCATAAATGCTAATTAATCTGGCTTAACGTTCCATCTGATTACAATGCAACAGGAACATATTTCAGTCTGTTCAAAGGTTTATTGGCTGGGGGAATGGATTGTGAATCTGCTGGTTGCAGGCATTAGGCATCATTGCAGGAATATTTTAAGACCGACAGTGCAACTGTAGTGTAGTTTCAGCACTGATAAAATAGGGTGGTAAAACTGTGAGCAGTAGGATATTTGTTTGGACCGGAGCAGTCAACAGACCCTGTCTCAATGGTAGCATAAACGACCATATGGAGAGTCCTGGAGAGAACACTTTACCAACATAAATCTGGCCACTGTATCGATCTGCTGCTTAGCGGCTGCAGTAACGCCTGGAGGGGTGGCAGAGGCAATTGATTCTGAAAGTGGCTGTATGAGGCTGATGCTGATGGCCGCTTCCAGCACTGGGAAGTAGAGTAGTGACTTTGGGCTTGTTTTTTATGAAGGTGTTGGAATGCTGAAATATTGACCAACTACAATGCATTATGTGCTGGAGCAGAAAAAGCTTGCGCACCAGTGGGAAGAGGAAGAGGAGGGGTGTTTTATTTCCGAGCCCATCTTTCTCCAGTGATCATCCCCTGTGTGATGGCTTCATGATTTATAATAATGCTCAGTGGAGGCTCCGCTGAGGCACTTCCGCTCGGCACCGCCGGCCTTGGTGAGATGCACCGATTAGATGCTCAGTGGAGGGAAGTTTAGAAACCGCTTTACAGCTCTGTAGAAGTTAGATACCAACAAACAGGCGGGGACAGCTTGAATGCAAACCATCAAACAGGAGAGGTTGCAGCACAAAGGGGGAAAGAGGCAAAGCCACACAGTCGACAGTCCAATCGGCGGGGGTTTCTCTTTTATGATAGAGCCTAATTTCCTTGTAGGTT
Organism: Coregonus clupeaformis; assembly: GCF_020615455.1. Classification (NCBI taxonomy): domain Eukaryota; kingdom Metazoa; phylum Chordata; class Actinopteri; order Salmoniformes; family Salmonidae; genus Coregonus; species Coregonus clupeaformis. The sequence continues at coordinate 29,058,355 of NC_059209.1, read as the reverse complement.
GACTTCCTAATTAATTCCCAATGCACATTGGGAGGGAGATAGCTAGGGGCCCAGTATTGGCTACAGAATAGACACATTGTTAATCCCAAATGACATGGGTCTGTACCAGCTCATCTGCTAATCCAAGCTGGCATTCTTTCTCTCCAAGCTTTATCTTTCCATCACTCTATTGTTTGGTTTAAGTCATCAGAAATATTTCAGATTGAAGCGAGCACTCCATGATGAGCACACTAGATGAGAAAAAACTCAGGCCTCTGAGGCTAGCCTTTCAACTATGTATCTTCAAAGGGCTTTTGGTCTGACATTCAGTCCCACCAGCTTCAACGACAGACACACGGCTTCTTTATATGACGTCCGGCACGTCCACTGTGATGTCCCACAGAAAGACATTCCCACAAATACACCAGAGGGGAAACATGGCGAATAACACATTAAGAACGTGTGTGTGATGTACAATGCAGACAACTGATGGGTTTATGAATATACCACTTAAAATGGTGTATAAGGAATATTTATTTTACAGCATTTAGTATGATGATAACTTGCCGGTGTACTGTACGAATCTGGAGGACTGCTGCTGTTTTGTAGACTGAAATTGTCTTGGACAGGCAACTCAATTTTACATATAACAAAACCAGGAGTATCATAAACTGCAACATAGAAAGAAGAAGGGAGGCATTTTATCACAAAGGGAGAATTAACTTCAAAGGGACTGAGAATGTCCATGTGGAATATAGGCATGAAGATAAATAATTCATGGATAATTCCTCCACCAGAGTAATGTGCTGACAGAATTTGTCACACACTGTATGAATACATAAGTTGTGTGTTGGCAATCACGTGGTTAAGGTCTCTGCACTCAGATGGTGTGGTTTCTATTTGCTGTTGCATCAAGTGAAACTGTGTAACTTACACTCGCTTCACGGTAAATTAATAATAAGGCAGTTTGCCTTGAGAGGGAAAATAGAGGAGGCTTGATACTGCTGCTGGAAAATGTATATTTCCTGTCTCTGACTGACTGGAAGTAGTAGAGAGGGGGAAGGAGAGGGGAGGGGGAGAGGGGAAGGAGAGGGGAGAGGAGAGGGGGAGGAGAGGGGAGAGGGGGGAAGGAGAGGGTGAGGGGAGTGGAGAGGGGGAAGGAGAGGGTGAGGGGAAGGGGAGAGGGGGAGGGGAGGGAGAGGGGAGGAAGGAGAGGGGGAAGGAGAGGGGAGGGAGTGGAGGAGGAGAGAGTGAGGGGAAGGGGAGAGGGAGGGGAGAGGGGGAAGGAGAGGGGAGGAGAGGGGGAGGAGAGAGTGGGGGAAGGAGAGGGTGAGAGGGGAGAGGAGAGGGGGGAGGAGAGGGGGAGGGAGAGGGTGAGGGGAGTGGAGAGGGGAAGGAGAGGGGAGGAGAGGGGGAGGAGTGAGAGGGGAGGAGAGGGGAGGAGGGGGAGAGAGAGAGTGAGGGAGGGGAGGGGGAGGGGAGTGGAGAGGGGGGAAGGAGAGGGGGGAAGAGGGCGAAGGGGAGGGAGAGGGTGAGGGGAGTAGAGAGGGGGAAGGAGAGGGGAGGGGAGAGGGGGAGGGGGGTGGAGAGGGGGAAGGAGAGGGGGAGGAGAGGGGAGAGTATAGAGAGAGTGAGGGGGAAGGAGAGGGGGAGGGGATGGAGAGGGGGGAAGGAGAGGGGGAGGAGAGGGGAGAGTAGAGGAGAGAGTGAGGGGGAAGGAGAGGGGAGAGGAGAGGGGAGAGGAGAGGGGGAGGAGAGGGAGAGGGGGAAGGAGAGGGTGAGGGGGAGGGAGAGGGGGAGTGGAGAGGGGGAAGGAGAGGGGGAGGAGAGGGGGAGAGTAGAGGAGAGAGTGAGGGGGAAGGAGAGGGGGAGGGGAGAGGGGGAGAGGGTGAGGGGAGTGGAGAGGGGGAAGGAGAGGGGAAGAGGGCGAAGGGGAGGGGAGAGGGGAGTGGAGAGGGAGGGGAGAGTAGAGGAGAGAGTGGGGTGGAGGGCGAGGGGGAAGGAGAGGGGTGAGGGGAGTGGAGAGACTGAAGGAGAGGGTGGGGGAAGTAGAGGGTGAGGAGAGGGTGAAGGAGAGTGTGGGGTGGGGTGGAGGGAGAGGGTGAGGGGAGAGGGGTGAAGGGGAGAGTGGGGTAGAGGGAGAGGGGGAAGGAGAGGGGGGAGGAGAGGGGAGAGTAGAGGAGAGAGTGAGGGGGAAGGAGAGGGGGGGAGGAGAGGGGGAGAGGGTGAGGGGAGTGGAGAGGGGGAAGGAGAGGGGGTAGAGGGCGAAGGAGAGGGGAGGGGAGAGGGTGAGGGGAGTGGAGAGGGGGAGGGGGGAGGGAGAGGGGAGGGGGAGTGGAGAGGGGGAAGGAGAGGGGGAGGAGAGAGTGAGGGGGAAGGAGAGGGGGGAGGGAGAGGGGGGAGAGGAGTGGAGAGGGGGAAGGAGAGGGGGAGGAGAGGGGGAGAGTAGAGGAGAGAGTGAGGGGAAGGAGAGGGGGAGGAGAGGGGAGAGGAGAGGGGGAGGAGAGGGGGAAGGAGAGGGTGAGGGGAGTGGAGAGGGGGAAGGAGAGGGTGAGGGTGAGGGGAGAGGGGGAGGGGAGTGGAGAGGGGGAGGAGAGGGGAGAGTAGAGGGAGAGTGAGGGGAAGGAGAGGGGAGGGGGAGAGGGGGAGAGGGTGAGGGAGTGGAGAGGGGGAAGGAGAGGGGGAAGAGGGGAAGGGGAGAGGGGGAGGGGAGTGGAGAGGGGGAGGAGAGGGGGAGGAGAGGGGAGAGTAGAGGAGAGAGTGAGGGGGAAGGAGAGGGGGAGGAGAGGGGGAGGAGAGGGGAGGGGAAGGGGAGAGGGGGAGGGGAGGGAGAGGGGGAGAGAGGGGAGAGAGAGAGTGAGGGGAAGGAGAGGGGGAGGGGAGAGGGGAGGGAGTGGAGAGGGGGAGGAGAGGGGAGAGTGAGGGGGAAGGAGAGGGGGGAAGGAGAGGAGAGGGGAGGAGAGGGGAGAGGAGAGGGGGAAGGAGAGGGTGAGGGGAGTGGAGAGGTGGAAGGAGAGGGTGAGGGGGGAGGGAGAGGGGGAGGGAGTGGAGAGGGGGAAGGAGAGGGGAGGAGAGGGGAGAGTAGAGGAGAGAGTGAGGGGGAAGGAGAGGGGGAGAGGGTGAGGGGAGTGGAGAGGGGGAAGGAGAGGGGGAAGAGGGCGAAGGAGAGGGAGGGGAGAGGGGAGTGGAGAGGGGGAAGGAGAGGGGGAAGAGAGCGAAGGAGAGGGTGAGGGGAGGGGAGAGTAGAGGAGAGAGTGGGGTGGAGGGAGAGGGGGAAGGAGAGGGGTGAGGGGAGTGGAGAGACTGAAGGAGAGGGTGGGGAAGTAGAGGGTGAGGAGAGGGTGAAGGAGAGGGTGGGGTGGGGTGGAGGGAGAGGGTGAGGGGAGAGGTGAAGGAGAGAGTGGGGTAGAGGGAGAGGGGGGAAGGAGAGGGTGAGGGGAGTGGAGAGGGGGAGGGGAGAGGGGGAGGGAGTGGAGAGGGGGAAGGAGAGGGGGAGGAGAGGGAGAGTAGAGGAGAGAGTGAGGGGGAAGGAGAGGGGGAGAGGGTGGGGGGAGTGGAGAGGGGGAAGGAGAGGGGGAAGAGGGCCAAGGAGAGGGAGGGGAGAGGGTGAGTGGAGAGGGGGGAAGGAGAGGGTGAGGGGGAGGGGAGAGGGGGAGGGAGTGGAGAGGGGAAGGAGAGGGGAGAGTAGAGGAGAGAGTGAGGGGGAAGGAGAGGGGGAGGGGAGTGGAGAGGGGGAAGGAGAGGGGGAGGAGAGGGGAGAGTAGAGGAGAGAGTGAGGGGGAAGGAGAGGGGGAGAGGAGAGGGGGAGGAGAGGGGAGTGGAGAGGGTGAATGGGGGGAGAGGGTGAGGGGGGTGGAGAGTGTGATGGAGAGGGTGAGTGGGGGAGAGTGTGAAGGAGAGGGTGAGGGGAGTGGAGAGTGAAGAAGAGGGTGGGGGGAGAGTGTGAATGAGAGGGTGAGGGGAGTGGAGAGTGAATAAGAGGGTGGGGGGAGAGTGTGAATGAGAGGGTAGGTGGTGGGAGAGTGAAAGGGAAGTGTAGGCTGTGCAGACAGTCTCAAAGCTGTTCTAAAAGTCTGTCCTGCTGTCAGTCTTGGGAGGATGTGTCTTTAAGAGCTGTCATTTAGATGGAAAGAAAGGCAGTCAGCAGCAACAGCAATGTGGTTGTTGGAGGGCAACAGGCAACTCTATAGTAGATGTTGCCACTCTAACAATGTAGGACTCTTTTCAGACTCATCACAGCCTTGTTGGCTGAGCTTCTCTCATTGACTTACAGAAATGCTGTGCTCAAGAGGAAATTATCAAATTAACTAAATTATTTGAGGATGGTACTTGGATTAGATTTTCACCTGCAGGGACAGCAGAGTTTGAAAGTGAGACTTGGTTACAATGTGTTCTCTTGGTTAACTTGGCTTGCCTCTGTTAACATCTACCTTCTGGTTGCAATGCCTCATTCAGTTGTCTCGTTGTTGTAATCATGTAGTTAATTAGACCAATTGAAATATGCTACTTAGACCTCTGGAAAAATATAATATGTGTTATACCAGACAGTGTTAAACCACCTGAGATCAGAATACATCAGTACTGAGTCCAAAGTAGGGACAACTATAATGTCTGAACATCAGGTGAAACATTTATAAAGACCTGCATGGTTTCAGATGCACACATTGTTTATTGAGTGCAACATTGTGTTTTGTACCACCAACTAACACATGAAAATCTCTGGATTTGGGTACACTGCGTTTGAACTGAACAGTTGGTGAACCAGTAAATTCAAATGTATAATTTAGCCTACAAAATCACGGCTGCATGTTTTCCTGAATGTGTTGTAATTAGTGTGGTTTTATAGTGATGTAAAGTAGCAGAACAGGATCCATTCATACGAGTGAAAAAGGCTCTGTCTATGTAGAGAGCCCCTCTAATGAAAACAAAATGCTAAATACGCCTTTGAGTGGAATAAATTCAGCTCTGCTGGCGTGCTGAGAATGTGTTCATTTTCCTCCATTTTATGGAACTGTTTGCTTTCTCCAAAGGGAGGCCTCGTCTCAAGGTTGTTTTATTTCTCAACTTTACTCAGTGAATGTTGCATTAATCTTACTCTTATGTTTCAATCCCCCACCTCCCTTCTGCTTTCATTATTGTGTGTGTGTGTTTATGCGTGGCTGTGTGTGTGCCGTTGTGTGTGTGTACATGCACTTGTGTGTTTGCATGCGCTTTCATGAGTGCTTCAGTGTGTGTGTGTGTAGGCTAAGGTCTATGCAGGTCTGGTACATTAGCTTTTATGGTGGACTAATTTCAAACTAATATGGGCCCTGCTCTGCTGCTGCTGCTCTGGCCACGTCCTCTAGGGACTGCCTCCGCAGGATGGGGACTAACTCATGGGGACTAACTCATGGGGACTACCTCAGCAGGATGGGGACTAACTCATGGGGACTAACTCAGCAGGATGGGGACTAACTCATGGGGACTACCTCAGCAGGATGGGGACTAACTCATGGGGACTACCTCAGCAGGATGGGGACTAACTCAGCAGGATGGGGACTTACTCATGGGGACTAACTCAGCAGGATGGAGACTAACTCATGGGGACTAACTCAGCGGGATGGAGACTAACTCGTGGGGACTAATTCAGCAGGATGGGGACTAACTCATGGGGACTACCTCAGCAGGATGGGGACTAACTCATGGGGACTAACTCAGCAGGATGGGGACTTACTCATGGGGACTAACTCAGCAGGATGGAGACTAACTCATGGGGACTAACTCAGCGGGATGGAGACTAACTCGTGGGGACTAATTCAGCAGGATGGGGACTAACTCATGGGGACCAACTCAGCAGGATGGGGACTACCTCATGGGAACTAACTCAGCAGGATGGGGACTAACTCATGGCTACTAACTCATGGGGACTAACTCAGCAGGATGGGGACTAACTCATGGGGACTAACTCAGCAGGATGGGGAATACCTCATGGGAACTAACTCAGCAGGATGGGGACTACCTCATGGGAACTAACTCAGCAGGATGGGGACTAACTCATGGCTACTAACTCATGGGGACTAACTCAGCAGGATGGGGACTAACTCATGGGGACTAACTCAGCAGGATGGGGACTACCTCATGGGGACTAACTCAGCAGGATGGGGACTACCTCATGGGGACTACCTCATGGGAACTAACTCAGCAGGATGGGGACTAACTCATGGCTACTAACTCATGGGGACTAACTCAGCAGGATGGGGACTAACTCATGGGGACTACCTCATAGGGGACTAACTCAGCAGGATGTTAATTTTACAATGTAAACAGTGATTACTCTCTCTCTGCTAAATTTACCTGGAGTCAACATAGAAACCCCGGACTAAATGCAAGTCAGGGAATCGATTAATTTTACAAATAATGTTTGTACATTAACTACTGTTAATGTGGCGGGACTTACAGTGCATGAACCAATGAGGGTTAAGAATTCTATTTTAGTAGTCTATTGGCTCAAAATAAGATGTGATATACCTGCACATTAACTATTGTATGTTCCCACAAACTGCACACCTGTGTACTGTCCTCAGTAAATTGCCTTAAAGGAATCCAATCTTACAAACACATCGGCAGGTAGTCTGACGGGTAGGAGATTTGGCCCATTAACCGAAAGGTTGCTGGATCGAATGCCCAAGCAGACAAGGTAAAAATCTGTCGATCTGCCTCTGAGCAAGGCAGTTAACCCCCAACAACAACAACTACGTCCCGTTCACCAATGACGTGGATGTCGATTAAGGCAGCCCCCTCTCTGATTCAGAGGGGTTGGATGCATTCAGTTGTACAACTGGCTAGTTACCCTCCTTTCCTACCCCCCTCTTTTTCTCTACTGTAAGACTATCTGTGGCACGGCAGAATATCATATTAGATGTGGATTGGTTGTCATGCTGTGAGAACAGTCATACCATATTAAGTGAGAGGGCCTTTAAGTATGATTTCTCCTAGACGGGGAGAGAACAGGGAGAGGCGTCTCCAACAGTGATTGTGTGTTGATAAACCATTCGGTAAGGCCTTCAGTCGATGTGGCGATGTCGTGGATATGCTATTAAACCTGGCTTTCCTCTTAAATCACATCACAAGTGGGATTAGATGTTGGCCACTCTAAGTGTCATAAGCGAGCTCCGAGGGCTTTGTTGAGGACATGACAAACGAGCGCATAAAGTCAAGTGGTGCGTGAAGTACGGGAGACAGAGATGAGAAAGTGTCCTGAGGAGGGTTTTGTATCCAGTCTAGAGGAGACAAGGCTGTTTAGACCTCCTCCTACTTGAACTGCCCTCTGCTGCTGCTTGTGATGGACTCCTTATTGTGGACACTTTATTATTGATCAGGATAATTTCATCTTTACCTGTTTTATTTGATTGGTTGAGATATATTTTACTTTTGCTGTCTCATAACAATAACATATTTCTCTCTTTCTTTCTTTCTTTCTTTCTTTCTTTCTTTCTTTCTTTCTTTCTTTCTTTCTTTCTTTCTTTCTTTCTTTCTTTCTTTCTTTCTTTCTTTCTTTCTTTCTTTCTTTCTTTCTTTCTTTCTTTCTTTCTTTCTTTCTTTCTTTCTTTCTTTCTTTCTTTCTTTCTTTCTTTCTTTCTTTCTTTCTCCTGCAGCCTGAAGAATCAGATATGTGTCCAGTGAATCTTGAAGAACAAAATAATCCATTGGATTGATGTCAGACAAGCTGTGGTCAGCTTGCCCCGCTTTTTCTGCCTCTGCTCTGCTTTCTCTCTCTACCACACACACTCTTTCTCGCTCTCGGTCTGTCTCTCTCTCTCTGTCTCTCTCTCTGTGTCTCTCTCAGTGGCCCTGCTGGCATACAGTAGGAGAAAGAGGGGGTTTTGTAACACTCCAGCTCCACAGCATCTATCTCACCTGTCAACGTAAAGCTTCTGCAGAACTCTTCTCATTTTAGCTGTGTGATCATCAACATTCCACATTCCGCATTCCACATTAACAGATTTTCAGTATGTTTAAAGACAATTGTCCAAGAGCATAAAGGTTGATCGGGCAAAGGGGTGGTCTTCTCAATGCATGATGAAACAAACAACCTGCAACTTCATGCTAACTATGCTTTTTGCTTTAGTTGTGTTAGAGAGAGGAAGACTCTCAGTGGCATTTTGACTTGAGGAATAAATAGTTTTTTTGTAATTTATTTACCTCTGAAATAGAATATGTATAAGAGATAACTTATATGTAAGTAATATATTGTTTTTAGATTTATTTATGAATCATTCATTTTAAAATTTGTATTTGGTTTGCCCTCAGAATACGTTTTTTTCTTTCAGAATAATGTATAACATTATAATAATGGTTTAATAATTGGGTCTATGCTATATATTCCCATCCAATCTTACAATAACATAATATCCCTGGTGGACAAAAGGTTTTGTTGGCAATAATAATGACAATTTGAGAAATGCCTTTGAACATAATGGTATCGTGCACAAGTTGCTTTATAAATACTACAGTAAAAGTTTTTTTAAATATTTGTATTTATTTTGGGAATTGATCTTTCTGCGTCTCTAGCAGTCCTGGAAGGAGAACCTAGATAGGGATCTATGTTGTCAGTGTTCCAGATCTCAACATGTGTTCTCTGTTCCTCCATGTGGTTTTGAGGTTCAAATGTGGTCTTCGTCTCAGGGAGGTCCCATTGATTACTATTGTTCAGATTCATGATTCAGATTCATGATTCAGATTCAACAGAACTATTTTAAAATGTTACTACGTTCATGTTCACTGAATTCATTCCAAAAAAGCCTTTTAGAATGTGTAAGAAATACAGCCAATTACAGTCAATTTGAATCAAACCATGTTATTCTGTAATGGTGTTATGATGATGTCTTATTCAGAGATGGAGAGTATTTAAAAAGCAATCCAACTTTAATATACAACCTTATTTCAACCTTCTGTAACAACTCTTTCATTCTAATATGTTATTAGAACATCAAAGCTACGTTATAACAGTGGTTCCTGTTGCCATAGCAGGTGTTTTATTAGGAATGTATATTTGTTCTTACTGTTGTGGATTAAACAGTTTATTGGTAATTGGGAAAGCAGATGTATCTGTATACTGATAGAAGAGGTATTTATTATCCTGTCAGTACAGTGCAGTCAGTGTCTGTCGACAGCAAAGATGTGTTTAATCAATAGCCTTGATAAATAACTTTAAAGGTATTTTTGTGCAAATTTATAAATAACTGATCTGTTTGTTTTGAAATTACCAATGTCTAGAATTGTTACACCAATTGAAACCAAGCCTTTTTCCTTTTTTGATAAGACTTCAACCGTTTTAATTTACTGCTTACGCAAAGAAAACCACACCACAGCATGTTCATGGGCATTAGAGGGATGGAGAGAGAAATTAAAAAACATACAACAAAACATCCTGAATTGAACACCAACTGAAGCTGGCTCAACTGAGAGCCATCCGCCTTGTGAGATGCCACAGGCAAAAAACAACAACTAATGTACAAAGTGTTTTTAATATTACAAGCAACTTAAGATGTACTCTGTGGACGTATGATTTACTAATTAATGCAACTCTGCGATCCATTGAATTGCTTTGCTCAGCCCCAAGTCACATTCTGCCCAACTTTTGCATTGGATCTAATGTCTCTCCCTTGATCTCCAGAGGAACACCACCTCTCATACACCCTACTCTCTTTGTGCTATCTCTGGGTTATGTACTCTACTGTGTCTGAAAAACAATAAAAAGACACTTGCAACTATACCATACCACCTGTCCAGTCGTGTTGCTTTGTTCCGCCTATGTTTTCCTCCGAGCTGGCATTCTCATCCCCAAAGTTAACATGCCCCATTTCTCAAAGGAAAGTCGATAGTTCACAGTTGACTGAAGATAGAGATTTCCTGACTACTGTTGTCATCCTCTGCTGTATTCCATATCAGTATCAGGAGACTTATAGCAGTGGGCAATAAGAGTTACTACCCATCACATGCTTTTTGCTGAGTAAGATACAGCTCTTCTATATGGAGGTGGTTGCATTACGCAGAGGAAAGGTCATCTTTCGGCCAGAAAAACCAGACATTTTCAGTTAGCTCTACAATGACATGACTAACACTGCTTTCCCATTGCCTGTCAGAGTCTAGACACCTCTGGGGAATATCATGTGCCCAGCAACCTATGTTCCTATCTAACCCTAGAGCTGAGCTGAGTCTTTTATCTGAAGGAGTAGCACAGGTTAACCATTCCTCTATCTGCCATTCCCCTGGAATCAAAGTCAACCAACTACACCATATATACAAAAGTATGTGGACACCCATTCAAATGAGAGGATTCGGCTATTTCAGCCACACCCGTTGCTGACAGGTGTATAAAATCGAGCACACAGCCATGCAAACTCCATAGACAAACATTGACAGTAGAATGGCCTTACTGAAGAGCTCAGTGACTTTCAATGTGGCACCGTCATAGGATGCCACCTTTCCAACAAGTCAGTTCATCAAATTTCGGCCCTGCTAGAGCTGCCCCGGTCAACTGTAAGTGCTGTTATTGTGAAGTGAAAACGTCTAGGCGCAACAATGGCTCAGCCACAAAGTGGTAGGTCACACATGCTCACAGAATCGGACTGCCGAGTGCTGAAGCGCGTAGAGCATAAACATCTTCTGTCCTCGGTTGCAACACTCACTACCGAGTTCCAAACTTCCTATGGAAGCAACGTCAGCACAAGAACTGTTCGTCGGGAGCTTAATGAAATGGGTTTCCATGGCCGAGCAGCCGCACACAAGCCTAAGATCACCATGCGCAATGCCAAGCGTCGGCTGGAGTGGTGTAAAGCTTGCTACAATTGGACTCTGGAGCAGTGGGAACACGTTCTCTGGAGTGATGAATCATACTTCACCCTCTGGCAGTCCGATAGACAAATCTTGGTTTGGCTGATGCCAGGAGAACGCTTCCTGCTCCAATGCATAGTGCCAACTGTAAAGTTTGGTGGAGGAGGAATAATAGTCTGCATCTGTTTTTCATGGTTCGGGGTAGGCCCCTTAGTTCCAGTGAAGGGAAATCTTAACACTACAGTATACAACGACATTCTAGATGATTCTGTGCTTCCAACTTTGTGGCAACAGTTTGGGGAAGGCCCTTTCCTGTTTCAGCATGACAATGCCCCTGTGCACAAAGCGAGGTCCATACAGAAATTATGTGGAAGAACTTGACTGGCCTGCACAGAGCCCTGACCTCAACCCCATCGAACACCTTGGAATGCCGACTGCAAGCCAGGCTTAATCGCCTAATATCAGTGCCCCGACCTCACTAATGCTTTTGTGGCTGAATGGACGCAAGTCCCCGCAGCAATGTTCCAACATCTATTGGAAAGCCTTCCCAGAAGAGTGGAGGCTGTTATAGCAGCAAATGTGGGACCAACTCCATATTAATGCCCATGATTTTGGAATGAGATGTTTGACGAGCAGGTGTCCACATACTTTTGGTCATGTAGTGTATTTCTTTGATGATTAACTTTTCTAATGAAATGTGCACTACTTCTGACCAGGGCCCACAGGGCTCTGGTCAAAAGTAGTGCACCATAAAGGGAATAGGGTGCTATTTGGGATGAAGATTTCTGTGTCCTGACCCATCCAGATGGATTATAATAATACTCATTAAGCCACACAGACAACGACAGCTCATCAGTAAAGCCCAAAGTCATTAATTCACTCTTTTAAAATTTAAATAATAGGATGTAATTGGGAAAGGTCCCAAATGGCTTAGCATGAGGAGGCGTGCTGGAGAAAAGAAGAGCATGGATGGGTGCGTTAGGTACTTTTGTTGACTTTTTAGTCAGTACTTCTGAAGGAAACACTCACGAGCAAAAAGTGGTCCCCGAAAAGTGTGTACTACATCATATATGTGCAGATATGTGCACCGCCTCATTGCTCCCTCTTTTCTCTCTGCTGTGTCCACAGAGCTGTTGGGAAACCTCATTGGGTAACTCTGGGCAGGCCTCTTGCTAGCTGTCCCTCAAATGCAAGGGGCTGAAGCTCATTGGCTAGAATTCAAATTGCTAGGGGGCTGGCCCACTTGGGGGGGAATGTAGGGAAAATGGTGCGGCACAGCTTCAAGAAAACAAAAGCTTTCAAACTATGGATTTTGTGGCTAATTGAGGTAAGACAGTAATTCTGCTCATAGATTGTACATGTATGAACTACATATTGACACATCCAGCCCAAAGCGGGAGGTTTAAAAAATACTTTCTTAGTCGCCAAAGTACCAGAGCATGTCTTTAAGGGATCTTTATTGACATCAGAGGGGCCTGGCCATTAGTTAAGACTCTCTCAAAATAACTTTATATCTCAATTATTACAGACAGTTGCAAGCATAAAATATATGTGTATGCCCGTAGATAGTAAAGATGGGTTTAGGAACCGATTTGAATAGAGCTGAAAAAGCACACAGTCAGTCCACTGTCAGTTCAACGTCTAGTTTTGCTTTTGGTTGTCAACTAATGTTAATTCAACGTGAAATCACCAAAACAATTCACCATGTTATTGGAATTAGATTAAAAGTTGGGTTACAAAAAAAGTTCTGATACGTTGATGACTTTTTGCAAATCTAATCAGTTTTCCACATTCATTCAATATCATCACATGTCATTTTTGTTGTTGAAATGACTTGGAAACAATATTGATTCAACTAGTTTTTGCCCGGTGGGAGACTTCCTCTTAGTACAGTTCACTAAGAATTGTGATTGATTGTAATCAACCACTTGTAGTGCCTAAACTATGTGACATAGATATTCCTCAGATAACAATGAACTGGACTCAATTAAAATAATAAAGTCATCTGTGATGGGTATGCATATCTAGTAATCAGATCTGTGCAGATGTGAGAGAATGGGACTCATTGGATCGATGTAAAGCCAGTCAGTCAGTGTAGCTACCAGAAATCACAAGCAATGAAACGTAATTTACTAGAGAATGCACTAATATTGTCAGACTGTAGTCTACATGGGTAAGTAGTAACACATGGGTAAATAGAGCAGTATCATTTCATGCTGTTGTTTGTTTCTCTCTGGGACAGTGCTGCCTGGATGATCTCGTATTTTCCTCTTTTGAGTAATGATTGGGAAGGAAGAGGGAGGAGGAGAGGTGAGCAGAGGAGAGAGAAGGAAGAGCCTGCCTGGAGGCTAGATGCAGGATGATCAGAGCTGGGAGGGAGTGTTGAGGTTGGTTTCTATAGTTGGCTCCCATTCAGGCCTCTCCTTGGGAGAATAAGACTGAGTGTGCGTCCCAAATGGCACCCTGTGCTTTAGTACATTGGTAGTGCACTATATAGGGGACATAAGTAGTTCACTATAAAGGGAATAGCTAGGGTGCCATTTGGAACTGGGACAGAGTTATTTTGAGGATTGGGGCCGAGGTGAGAATGAGCTCAGTTTCCCATTGTGAGCTTAGCTTCCACCTACACATCTCTGGATCCTCCTACTGAGAAAGAACAACAGAGAGAAGAAAGAAAGATAATAAACAATCTCATCTGATAGCAGAAATATCAACAATAAGAAGGAAAGAGGCTCCTTTGATTTGAATTCCAGGATCTGCATGTGAAGGAAGCCAAAATGTAATGCTAAATCCACCACGAGCCAGATACAGACTCCTCTATCCATAGCCAATAGGAATAATTGGACTTGTTCCAAAGCAAGGGAATTAGAGAGTGATTTAGAAAGCTTAGCAGAATCTTCTTAACTATGCCAATGGCTGAGATTTCATGATTTGAGGGAAAATGTGAATCCCGCCTATGCTTTTAAGTTATGCACACATCATCTTTGTGATTACATAGATAAATCTTCCTTCCAGGACCATGCAGTATTAAAAATACTGAGGAGAGATTTGATTCACAGAAATCACAGAGACGTATTGGAAAAATCTAAATCACAACATAAAACGTTTTAAATCAAATGTTCTATATGTATGCATCATGCATCTATCTGAAGTATGTGAAAGGCCTAGATGTAACTAAGAATCATAAGTATCCTTTCCTCCACAACTTTATATAAGGTTGTTCAATAATTATCCAATAAAGTATCATTCATAAACAGTCATAGCTACAGTCTCAGTCGGTATTAGATGGACCCGCCTGTTGGGAAAATAACCTGTGGTTACCTAGGATACCCCATTGGCTCACAGCAAATAGCTGACCTTTTTCAAACAAAATGTTCTTGTTGTCTGCTTGTTGTAGTCAATTACAAGCTTTAAGAAAAGTACAATATGTCTAAAGATGACTTCTCAACCTTGCCTGCTCCTGAGCTTTCTCGCTAAAACATAATATTGTAGGGCTTCCCTCATGCCCCTTTTCATGGAGGTGTTAGCAGCCGAGTGAGTGAGTGGAACATTAAGCTAGCCAAGACTAACAACACAAACAAACAGACTATACAGCAGTGGTGTGTATTCATGGTTGCCAAGGAAAGAAATTCTAAGAGAGAGGCTGAATGTATCTCACTGGCGAAAGCAAAACAGCGCCACTATCTCTGTATGTGTACCCCATCTATCTGATGCTGTCTGGTCCAAAAGAGTATAACGTTGTTGCTGCCCGTAGCATTGAATGCAAGGGAAGCCAGCTAGCATTTGGCCGCCCTTGATAAAAAAGTATAAAATAATAGCCAAACAGCGTTGAGCTAAACTGAGCGAGCTCAACTGTGAATGGGCCTGGTGCACCCAAAACAAGTGTCAAGGGAATCCAGTTTGGATTTGGCTTCAGACCAATCACATCACATCGAGAGCAAACCGTCATTGACAGAAAACTTGAATTGTTGCATCTCGTTGTGTTGTCCACCGGTGGATGGCTAGCTAGCTCAAATTGGCCCTTTCCTAAATTAGCCATGGATGGAGATAGGGATCATTGGCCAGTGCTTCATTCTCAGTATTGGCCAATGAATATAACTGCGATTCTGATTCAACCATAAATTCATACATTGTGCCCCTTGCCTGAGATGATGGAAGTTCAATATGTAGCTAGATGTAGTAGGCTAATGTTAACTAGCCGTTGCCCATGAAAGGAAGTTAGGCTAGCGAGCAAGCATTTTAGCCAGGTAGCTTAGGACAACAAAACAGTCAACATGTTTTTTCTACTTGCATGAACGCACACACACACACACGCACAGAAGTCTGAACCATGGTCAGCCACATCATATTTAGCTTACGTTGATTGGACTAAATAGTTTTTGGTAACATTTAGTTGTAACTGTATTAGACTAAGCATAGGTGATTTGATGATGTTTAAATGTTGAATTTGAAATGGTGCTGGAATAGTGGCGGTAGCTCCTGTTTTCTTTGCAACTTTCGGTAACTCTCCGTGGTTCTAAATGAATAGTTGTTTAGTAGCGCGAAAATGTCGCAAACTGTCACACCCTGATCTGTTTCACCTGTCTTTGTGATTGTCTCCACCCCCCTCCAGGTGTCGCCCATCTTCCCCATTATCCCCAGTGTATTTATACCTGTGTTCTCTGTTTGTCTGTTGCCAGTTCGTTTTGTTTTGTCAAGCCTACCAGCGTTTTCCCCCTTGCTCCTGTCTTTCTCAAGTTCCTGTTTTCTAGTTTTCCCGGTTTTGACCATTCTGCCTGCCCTGACCCTGAGCCTGCCTGCCATTCTGTACCTTGTCACACCACCCTGGATTATTGACCTCTGACTGCCCTGACCCTGAGACTGCCTGCCGTTCTGTACCTTTTGGACTCTGATCTGGATTACTGACCTCTGCCAGCCCTTGACCTGTCGTTTGCCTGCCCCCTGTTTTTGTAATAAACTTTTGTTACTTTGACACTGTCTGCATCTGGGTCTTCTCCTGAAACATGATAGCAAACATTAACTTGCTTGACCATGCTGTAGGTCATGTAACTGTTTGTTACATGCAATATGCTTTGTGGACTTCATCGGACAGAGGTTGCTCTCCAGTTTTGTGATGAAACAAAGGTGTTGTTGAATTTATTCTGCCACTGTGTCTTCTTATTGTCTCGGCCTTAGGCCTATAAATCACGGTGTCAAGGCATATGAACTAACATGTTAATTATCACAACACATAGGTTGTAATATGGCTTTTTTTCTGGCTTGGCTTCCCCAGTGATTTTACCCACACACCGCTACTGTTATACAGCTACAAGTAGTGAGTGGAGTTACAAACATATTATACTAAACAAGTTAAATGTCTTACCTGTGATGAAATGTTTTCCACATACATAGCTATGTGTAGCCTACTTGGACACCGGGTCCCCACATTTCCTAGTCTCCCATGCCGAAATAGCCTGAAGCCACAGGGCTCTTCTTGCAGGCTCTATTTCCCTTAGTGGGAGTATTGCGAACCGTAGGTTGGGAGTTTTGCCCTGGTACATGTACATTGTACAACACAGCAGCTTTTCAGCATATTTTGTTATTTCTGTACAACAAAGAATCATCGACGAAGTTGGCTCTTTTACAATAGGGGTCAATAGAAAATAATGTTTGTTTTCACCAATTTGTGGGAGTGGTCGAGGGGAATTCCTTATTATTACGTGAATATTGACTCAGAGTGTATAAGCATGACCAGTAAACACTTTATAAGCATGTCCCTTTTGTTGAGATGGATGGTGACTTTATATCTATGACAGCTGAAGCATAACATTTTAACTGTAGAGTTATTAATTTACAATAGGCAAGTGCTGTTAAAATCTAAATGGTGATATGATGAGTGTAGAGCATATTAAAGCTTAACTGTTTGATTGGTGGGTCGTTAACTCTGGTCATGGCTCAACTGACTTTGGATGGGGAAAATGTAGCACTTATCTCGGCATTGTAATGCTTGCTCTTTGAGGGAAATGAAATTCTCGCTCTACATACAAATTGGATGAAAGTCATCAGAGAAAGTAATGAACATGAATCCATTTTTAATGGGCATTAATAAAATATGTTTTGCCTCATAGTTTCCTGAGGCAGAAAAAGTAAGCTCTCTAAATTTCCCAGAGCAGACCACAACTTCTGCTCTCATTATCTAAGCGTATTTCACAGACTAGAGCAACATAGGAAGGGAATGCACAAGCATGAGAAAACCCAACACACTACTCGCATACTGTACACACACACACACACACTTGAAAGAACACAAACCCACACACACTTGCAAGAACTCGCACGCACGCCACACACACACCTGCCTAAAATCCCATCATCAGGAAATGTAAAACAGTTGGCAGACTGAGAACGAAAACAAATGCTTACTGTAATGTGAAGTAGTTTTTGGCACAGTGTTGATGTGCAGGGAAATACTCAGACATGATGTTTGTTTACCTACTGTTCGTACCTTCATATAAAGCCTTGTGTTTTAATATGACATAGCAAACTAGTATTGCCATATCCAGGGATGTTAAAGCTTCAACTGTAATATGTAACTTTTTGGGTGACCCGGCCAAATTCACATAGAAATGTGTTATAGATCTGTCATTTGTATTGAAAACAAGTCTAAGAAGCGGTAGATCTGTTCTCTGTGCGCTATTTCTATGCTTCCCGTTTTTGCGTCTTTTACTTTCGGTTTTGTACACCAGCTTCAAATAGCTGAAAATACAATATTTTTGGTGATTGAAAATATATTTCACAATCGTTTAGATCGTACAATGATTCTCTACACTATGCATTGCTTGTGTTGTCACATAAACTGAAATTAGGCTAACTATTACAATTTCAGCAACCAGGAAATGGCGGAGTGATTTCTGCATATTGCACCTTTAAAATCAACATCCATTACGATTTATAATGTCCCCTTACTGTAGTTTGTGGAGGCAAATTCCTCCACAACTTCAGTGTACATTAAACATGAAGCATCTTTATTCCATTTCATGTGAGTCATATGTCACTGATGAGCGGCCAGAAAGGGGGAATAGATTAGCGTCTTTCTGATCCAGTTTGCCCTCGCATTGATGCTCCCCAGATTCAACCCTGGGGGGAGTCCGGGTTGTCACGGTATATCTGTCCAGCCGTCACATTTCCTATACTTTTATATCTGTCTAGACGTCACATTTCCTGTACTTGTATATCTGTCTAGACGTCACATTGCCTGTACTTGTATAGCTGTCCAGACGTCACATTGCCTGTACTTGTACATTGCTCAAAAAAATTAAGGGAACACTTAAACAACACAATGTAACTCCAAGTCAATCACACTTCTGTGAAATCAAACTGTCCACTTAGGAAGCAACACTGATTGACAATACATTTCACATGCTGTTGTGCAAATGGAATAGACAACAGGTGGAAATTATAGGCAATTAGCAAGACACCCCCAATAAAGGACTGGTTTTGGACAGTTCCTATGCTTCCTGGCTGATGTTTTGGTCACTTTTGAATGCTGGCGGTGCTTTCACTCTAGTGGTAGCATGAGACGGAGTCTACAACCCACACAAGTGGCTCAGGTAGTGCAGCTCATCCAGGATGGCACATCAATGCGAGCTGTGGCAAGAAGGTTTGCTCTGTCTGTCAGCGTAGTGTCCAGAGCATGGAGGCGCTACCAGGAGACAGGCCAGTACATCAGGAGACGTGGAGGAGGCCATAGGAGGGCAACAACCCAGCAGCAGGACTGCTACCTCCGCCTTTGTGCAAGGAGGAGCAGGAGGAGCACTGCCAGAGCCCTGCAAAATGACCTCCAGCAGGCCACAAATGTGCATGTGTCTGCTCAAACGGTCAGAAACAGACTCCAAGAGGGTGGTATGAGGGCCCGACGTCCACAGGTGGGGGTTGTGCTTACAGCCCAACACCGTGCAGGACGTTTGGCATTTGCCAGAGAACACCAAGATTGGCAAATTCGCCACTGGCGCCCTGTGCTCTTCACAGATGAAAGCAGGTTCACACTGAGCACATGTGACAGATGTGACAGAGTCTGGAGACGCCGTGGAGAATGTTCTGCTGCCTGCAACATCCTCCAGCATGACCGGTTTGGCGGTGGGTCAGTCATGGTGTGGGGTGGCATTTCTTTGGGGGGCCGCACATCCCTCCATGTGCTCGCCAGAGGTAGCCTGACTGCCATTAGGTACCGAGATGAGATCCTCAGACCCCTTGTGAGACCATATGCTGGTGCGGTTGGCCCTGGGTTCCTCCTAATGCAAGACAATGCTAGACCTCATGTGGCTGGAGTGTGTCAGCAGTTCCTGCAAGAGGATGGCATTGATGCTATGGACTGGCCCGCCCGTTCCCCAGACCTGAATCCAATTGAGCACATCTGGGACATCATGTCTCGCTCCATCCACCAACGCCACGTTGCACCACAGACTGTCCAGGAGTTGGCGGATGCTTTAGTCCAGGTCTGGGAGGAGATCCCTCAGGAGACCATCCGCCACCTCATCAGGAGCATGCCCAGGCGTTGTAGGGAGGTCATACAGGCACGTGGAGGCCACACACACTACTGAGCCTCATTTTGACTTGTTTTAAGGACATTACATCAAAGTTGGATCAGCCTGTAGTGTGGTTTTCCACTTTAATTTTGAGGGTGACTCCAAATCCAGACCTCCATGGGTTGATACATTTGATTTCCATTGACAATTTTTGTGTGATTTTGTTGTCAGCACATTCAACTATGTAAAGAAAAAAGTATTTAATAAGATTATTTCATTCATTCAGATCTAGGATGTGTTATTTTAGTGTTCCCTTAATTTTTTTGAGCAGTGTACAGTGAGGGAAAAAAGTATTTGATCCCCTGCTGATTTTGTACGTTTTCCCACTGACAAAGAAATGATCAGTCTATAATTTTAATGGTATGTTTATTTGAACAGTGAGAGACAGAATAACAACAAAAAAATCCAGAAAAACGCATGTCAAAAATGTTATAAATTGATTTGCATTTTAATGAGGGAAATAAGTATTTGACCCCCTCTCAATTAGAAAGATTTCTGGCTCCCAGGTGTCTTTTATACAGGTAACGAGCTGAGATTAGGAGCACACTCTTAAAGGGAGTGCTCCTAATCTCAGCTTGTTACCTGTATAAAACACACCTGTCCACAGAAGCAATCAATCAATCAGATTCCAAACTCTCCACCATGGCCAAGACCAAAGAGCTCTCCAAGTATGTCAGGGACAAGATTGTAGACCTACACAAGGCTGGAATGGGCTACAAGACCATCGCCAAGCAGCTTGGTGAGAAGGTGACAACAGTTGGTGCGATTATTCGCAAATGGAAGAAACACAAAAGACCTGTCAATCTCCCTCGGCCTGGGGCTCCATGCAAGATCTCACCTCGTGGAGTTGCAATGATCATGAGAACGGTGAGGAATCAGCCCAGAACTACACGGGAGGATCTTGTCAATGATCTCAAGGCAGCTGGGACCATAGTCACCAAGAAAACAATTGGTAACACACTACGCCGTGAAGGACTGAAGTCCTGCAGCGCCCGTAAGGTCCCCCTGCACATATACAGGCCCGTCTGAAGTTTGCCAATGAACATCTGAATGATTCAGAGGAGAACTGGGTGAAAGTGTTGTGGTCAGATGAGACCAAAATCGAGCTCTTTGGCATCAACTCAACTCACTGTGTTTGGAGGAGGAGGATTGCTGCCTATGACCCCAAGAACACCATCCCCACTGTCAAACATGGTGGAAACATTATGCTTTGGGGGTGTTTTTCTGCTAAGGGGACAGGACAACTTCACCGCATCAAAGGGACGATGGACGGGGCCATGTACCATCAAATCTTGGGAGAGAACCTCCTTCCCTCAGCCAGGGCATTGAAAATGGGTCGTGGATGGGTATTCCAGCATGACAATGACCCAAAACACACAGCCAAGGCAACAAAGGAGTGGCTCAAGAAGAAGCACATTAAGGTCCTGGAGTGGCCTAGCCAGTCTCCAGACCTTAATCCCATAGAAAATCTGTGGCAACTCAAACCTTCAGCTCCCTCCAAACGTCAGCCTTGAAACCTTAATGACTTGGAGAAGATCTGCAAAGAGGAGTGGGACAAAATCCCTCCTGAGATGTGTGCAAACCTGGTGGCCAACTACAAGAAACGTCTGACCTCTGTGATTGCCAACAAGGGTTTTGCCATCAAGTACTAAGTCATGTTTTGCAGAGGGGTCAAATACTTATTTCCCTCATTAAAATGAAAATCAATTAATAACATTTTTGACATGCGTTTTTCTGGATTTTTTTGTTGTTATTCTGTCTCTCACTGTTCAAATAATCCTACCATTAAAATTATAGACTGATCATGTCTTTGTCAGTGGGCAAACGTACAAAATCAGCAGGGGATCAAATACTTTTTTCCCTCACTGTATATCTGTCTAGACGTCACATTGCCTGTACTTGTATAGCTGTCCAGACGTCACATTGCCTGTACTTGTATATCTGCGTGTTATTGTTGCTGTTCTCTTTGCCTTTTTCCCACCGTTAATAAACACTCACCCCATCCTGCGGCCGGTGTTGTCCTAGGGGGTCTGGCTGTCACTGTCCATTAGGGTAGCAGGGTAGGCCAGGGTAGTGCAGGCAGGGCCGCGAGTCAGGGGGTAAACTGGAGCAGATCATGGTTCCTTCCTGTGGCTGGCTGGAGTGCCGCTAATCGTTACACACACACACACACACACTGACCCTATACAGGTCTGCAGGGATGCTGCTTCTGTTCTTGGAAAGACTGTAAATGTAATCCTCTGCACCTCATGACTGGTGGGAAAGCACATCACAACACTGCTTACAGTATCAAGGGAGTGTGCTGCACTGGGGGCTCTGGTCAAAAGCAGTGCACCTTATAGGGAAAAGGGTGCCAGTTGGGATGTACTCCATGTCTTTATCACTCAAAGTCGATGAACGGATGGGGACTGGTTGGTTGCTTGATCAGATAAGGGAGGCATTGTTACATGCATTGTACTGTAGCTTTGTTTTACTTTTATTCTAGAGCAGTGGAAGTTTATGTAGGGTGACTGGCTAATACGCTCCTAGATATCGTTGTCCTTCAAATGCATACATACACTACATGGCCAGAAGTATTTAGACACCCCTTCAAATTAGTGGATTCGGCTAATTCAGCCACACCGTTGCTGACAGGTGTATAAAATCGAGCACACAGCCATGCAATCTCCATAGACAAACATTGGCAGTAGAATGGCCCATACTAAAGAGCTCAGTGACTTTCAACGTAGCACCGTCATAGGATGCCACCTTTCCAACAAGTTAGTTCATCAAATTTCTGCCCTGCTAGAGCTGCCCCGGTCAACTGTAAGTGCTGTTATTATGATGTGGAAACATCTAGGAACAATGACAGCTCAGCCACGAAGTGATAGGCCACACAAGCTCACAGAACAGGACCACCGAGTGCTGAAGCGCGTAGCTCGTAAAAATCGTCTGTCCTCAGTTGCAACACTCACAACAGAGTTCCAAACTGCCTATGGAAGCAACGTCAGCACAATAACTGTTTGTCGGGAGATTCATGAAATGGGTTTCCATTGTCTAGCAGCCACACACAAGCCTAAGATCACCATGTGCAATGCCAAGGGTCGGCTGGAGTATTGTAAAGATCGCCGCTATTGGACTCTGGGGCAGTGGAAATGCGTTCTCTGGAGTGATCAATCACGCTTCACCATCTGGCATTCCAACAGACGAATCTAGTTTGGAGGATGCCAGGTGAACGCTACCTGCCCGAATGCATTGTGCCAACTGTAAAGTTTGATGGAGGAGGAATAATGGTCTGTGGCTGTTTTCCATGGTTCGGGCTCCAGTGAAGGGACATTAACGCTTCAGCATACAATGACATTCTAGACGATTCTGTGCTTCCAACTTTGTGCCAAAAGTTTGGGGATGGCCCTTTCCTATTTCAGCATGATAATGCCCCCGTGCACAAGGCGAGGTCCATACAGAAATGTTTTGTCGAGATCGGTGTGGAAGAACTTGACTGGCCTGCACAGAGCTCTAACCTCTGTCGAACACCTTTGGGATGAATTGGAACGCCGACTGCGAACCAGGCTTAATCGTCCAACATCAGTGCCCAACCTCACTAATGCTCTTGTGGCTGGATGGAAGCAAGTCCAACATCTAGTGGAAAGCCTTCCCAGAAGAGTAGAGGCTGTTATAGCAGCAAATTGGGGACCAACTCCATATTAATGCCCATGATTTCGGAATGAGATGTGCGACGAGCAGGTGTCCACATACCTTTGGCCATGTAGTGTACTGACATGAGGGAAAGGGATAGGAGGATACCTAATCAGTTGTACAACTGAATGCATTCAACTGAAATGTGTCTTCCGCATTTAACCAGAGGGAATTATTGATGAAGTCTGCATTACTCTAATAGTTCCCATACTGCCTACTATAGGCAATATGGTATACCCCATAATCCAATGTGTTTATTTAAATTTCTGTCTAAAGGTTATCCTCTTAGTGTTATGATTTACCAGTATTAGAACCCAAATGCAGACAAGTACACCAAGCCAGAGAAGGTTTAACAGGTTTATTTAAAATGTTCAATAGTCCAGGTTTCCAATAATAGGGGAAGAGCAAGTCCAGGTTACAGGGAGGGTAACAGATCCAGGTCAGGGCAGGTGTGGTACCGTAATGTCCTAGTGTCCGTGGTGAGTCCAAAAGAGAGGTCCGGTAGTGGAGAGCAGGATGGTGGTGGCAGGAGGAAGCGGAGGCAGGAGTCAGGTTCCAAATATCTGTGGCACAGGAGAAAAAGTAAATAGAACAGGCCAAAACACAAAGAGCAAAAATAAACAGGTTGAGTCGGCAGCGAGACTAACATGGTCATCTTGACTATGATCTGACGATGAGTGGTACGTTTGACCGGGTCTTAAAGGCTGAGGTGATTATGGTGAATGAGCTGCAGCTGGAACCCTGACTCCCGCACACCAGACTTCACTCCTGCAATCAAGGACAGACAGAGGGGAGGGAGAGAGCAGAGAGAGAGCTACCTAGCAGCAGTAGGCCTAACAGTACCCCCCTCTACGGACGCCACCTGGCGGCCGACGGGGTTTATCGGGATGTAACCTATGAAACTCTCGGACCAGAGCAGGATCCACAATGAAGCTCCTGGGCACCCAGGAACGTTCCTCAGGACCATAACCCTCCCAATCCACCAGGTACTGGAAACCACGACCCCGGCGGCGAACATCCAGAAGTCGCCGGACAGTGTAGACCGGACCCCCACCCACGATCCTGGGCGGAGGAGGGGGACGAGAGGGCGGGCACAGAGGGCTAACCGACACAGGCTTAATCTGGGAAGCATGAAAGGTGGAATGAACCCGTAGGGGAGGCAGGAAGCTGTAGCTTAACCGCGCAGGGGTTAACAATAGACAGTATCTTGAACGGTCCTATAAAACGAGGCGCCATCTTCTTAGACTCCACCTTCAATGGAAGGTCCCGTGACTTCAGCCATACCTCTTGACCAGGAGAGTAACCGGGAGCCTGGGACCGGTGACGGTTGGCTTGCCTCTGCATGTACGCCGAAGCTCGGGACAGAGCTACCCTGGCCTTCCTCCAGACCTTGAAGCAGCGGCGCATGTGGGACTGCACCGAGGGTACCGCCAGTTCCCTCTCTTGAGAAGGGAACAGGGGAGGTTGATAACCCAGAGCACACAGAAAATGAGACAAACCAGAGGAAGCGTTAGTCAAGGTGTTATGAGCATATTCCACCCAGGGGAGCATGGAGCTCCATGACCCAGGGTTAGACCCTGTGACACAGCGAAGAGCGGTCTCCATCTCCTGGTTCGCTCTCTCGGCTTGCCCGTTGGTCTGGGGGTGATATCCAGAGGACAGGCTGGATGTAATGCCCAAAGCTTTACAGAAAGCTTTCCACACCTGGGAGACAAACTGGGGACCCCTGTCAGAGACAATATCCGTGGGTAGACCATGAGAGCGGAACACATGTTCAACCAAAATATCAGCCGTCTCTCTGGCAGTGGGCAGTTTAGGTAGGGCCAAAAAATGAGCGAACTTAGAAAACGATCAATCACCGTAAGAATTACAGTCTTTCCAGACGAGGGGGGAAGTCCAGTGACAAAATCCATAGCGATATGCGACCAGGGCCGGCTGGGTATAGGTAGAGGTCGTAGATGACCAGCGCTGGCCTGGGTGGAGTTCTTACTTCGTGCACATACCGTACAAGCAGCAATGAAGGCTCGAGTGTCCGCCTCCATCGTGGCCCACCAGAACTTCCGTCGCACAAAGTCAAGGGTCCGCGAAACTCCAGGGTGACAGGTAAGGGGAGACGAGTGAGCCCACTGAAGTACCTGGGAGCGAGCAGACTCAGGGACAAACATCCGGTTAGGAGGACCCCTCCCAGGGTCAGCTTGATGATGTTGAGCCTGTCTAACAATCCCCTCGATGTCACATGTGACGACCGCAATACTGCAGGTAGGAGGCAAAATGGGTTCAGGGTTACTACCAGTATCAACAGCCGATTGAACACGAGACAGGGCGTCAGGCTTGACGTTGCGTGACCCAGGACGGTAAGACAGAGAAAAATTGAATCTCCCAAAAAATAGTGCCCACCTGGCTTGACGGGGGTTGAGCTGCTTCGCTGACTGGAGGTAAGCCAGATTCTTGTGATCCGTCCAAACGATGAAGGGTTGTTCCGCCCCCTCCAACCAATGTCGCCACTCCTCGAGAGCCAGCTTAACGGCGAGCAGTTCACGATTGCCAACATCATAATTCCTCTCTGCCTGAGAAAGTTTCCTTGAGAGAAAAGCACAGGGATGCAGTTTGTTATCTTCAGGAGAACGCTGTGACAACACCGCACCTACCCCAGTGTCGGATGCATCCACCTCCACGACAAACTGGCGGTCGGGGTCCGGCTGCATCAGAATGGGAGCCGAGGCGAAGCGATGTTTCAGTTCTTCGAACGCTGATTCGGCCCCTTCATTCCAAGCGAACGGTCGTGAGATGGAGGTGAGAGCGGTGAGTGGCGCCGCAATGCGGCTGTAGTCCTTGATGAACCTCCTATAGAAGTTCGCAAACCCCAGAAATCGTTGAAGTTGTTTGCGGGTAGAGGGGGCTGGCCAGTCCGTGACAGCAGAGATCTTAGCTGGGTCCATCCGCAACTCCCCTGAGCGATGATGTAACCCAAAAAGAGGTCTCAGACACATGAAATTCACATTTCTCCATCTTCACAAACAGTTTGTTCTCCAACAACCTTTGCAACACCTGGCGCACATGCAGTTCATGTTCCTGGGAGGACTCTGAGAAAATCAAGATATCATCCAGATAGACAAAAACAAACCGATTCAACATGTCCCGAAGGACATCATTGACTAGTGCCTGAAAAACAGCAGGGGCATTAGACAACCCAAAAGGCATAACCAGATACTCAAAATGTCCCAAGGGTGTGTTGAAGGCAGTCTTCCATTCATCACCTTTACGAATGCGCACCAGGTGATACGCATTTCGTAGATCCAGTTTCGTAAAGATGGTAGCACCATGAAGGAGGGGAAAAGCAGAATTAATCAAAGGCAGAGAATACTTGTTCTTAATGGTGATGTTGTTAAGTCCACGGTAATCAATACAGGGTCTGAGGGTCTTATCCTTCTTAGCAACAAAAAAGAATCCCGCTCCTACAGGTGACGAGGAAGGACGCATAATACCTGCCGCCAAGGAGTCCCGAATGTAGTTCTCCATAGCCTCCGTCTCCGGCCGGGAGAGATTGTACAGGCGACTGCTGGGGGAGCGGGGCTCCTGGCTGGAGGTCAATGGCACAGTCGTAAGGCCGGTGAGGAGGAAGAGAAGTAGCTCTGTGTTTGCAGAAAACGGATGCCAGGTCATGATACACGTCAGGAACATTAGAAAGATCCATGGACTCCAGTGGAGGTCGAGGCACAGTACTGGCAGGAGTCAGAGCAGAACACAAACAATTCACATGACAAAATGTGCTCCATGAAACAATTCTACCTGTCACCCAATCAATGTGTGGATTGTGTCTTATGAGCCAGGGGATACCAAGGACCAGAGGGGTCTGTGGGCAGTTGATAATATGGAATTGAATGTTCTCCTGATGATTTCCCGACACTCTAAGACAAACAGGAACAGTCTGATGGGTAATATGGGTCAACAATTGTCCATTCAGACCCTTAGCCTGCAGCGGACAGTCCATAGGAACAGTCTCCAAATCCATTTGTTGAGCCCACTCTCTATCCAAAAAGCTTTCGTCTGCACCAGAGTCAATCAGCGCACTAACAGAGAGATTCTGGAACTGCCACTGGAGGGATGCCTGGAGCAGAATGCGGGGAGAAGAGGAAGAATCCGCTGCTCGGCTCACCAAAACTTCTCCCATTAATGATGAGCCGGCCCTTTTCCCGGACGAACTGGGCAGGAAGGAACGAAATGACCAGCTTCTCCACAATACAGGCAGACCCAAGCCTGAATGCGACGTGCACGCTCCTCTGAGGACAACCGTGCACGACCCACCTCCATGGCTTCGGGTTCAGTGCTCCTCGTATCGACTCGGGAAGACACGGCTTTCTCCGTAGGGAAGATGCGGGGAGGAGTTTGTTGATGACAGACAGGTTGCTTGGAACTAACACTCCTCTCCCGGCGGCGCTCCCGAATCCGATTATCCAACCTGATGGTGAGTGAAATAAGATTATCCAGCGTAGGCGATTCATCATATGACACCAATTCATCTTTTAAAGTCTCAGACAAAGCATTGATGAACACTCCTTGTAATGCCTCGTCATTCCAACCACTCACTGCTGCTAAAGTCCGAAACTCCACTGCCATCTCCGCCACACTGCGAGCCCCCTGCCGAAGAGAAAACAACCGTTTCGCAGCCTCCTTGCCTCGTACGGGGTGGTCAAAAACATTCCTCATCTCAGTGGTGAAGGCAACGTAAGCGTTGCAAATGTCTGACTGACTCTCCCAGACCGCGGATCCCCAGGCACGAGCGGAACCGCTAGTAGAGTTGATAAGGTAGGCAATACGGGCTCTTTCTGAGGCGTAGGTGAGGGGCTGTTGTTCAAACACTAACGAGCATTGAGTCAAAAAATCGCCACAGGTTCCCATGTTCCCGTCATAGCGCTCTGGAGCAGGAACAAAAGGCTCTCTGATCTGGGCTGAAGGGGTAGTAAGGGCAGACACTTGATTGGTGAGTAATTGAACCTGATTAAGCAGCACCTGACTGTCCTCAGCAATCGTCTTAAACAGGGTATCATGTTGGCCAAGTAAAATGCCCTGATTGGCTATGGCAGTCCAAATTTGAGTGCACTCTGGGGTGGTATCCAAGCTACTGTCTGCTGGGTTCATGATGGTCAGATCATACTGTTATGATTTACCAGTATTAGAACCCAAATGCAGACAAGTACACCAAGCCAGAGAAGGTTTAACAGGTTTATTTAAAATGTTCAATAGTCCAGGTTTCCAATAATAGGGGAAGAGCAAGTCCAGGTTACAGGGAGGGTAACAGATCCAGGTCAGGGCAGGTGTGGTACCGTAATGTCCTAGTGTCCGTGGTGAGTCCAAAAGAGAGGTCCGGTAGTGGAGAGCAGGATGGTGGTGGCAGGAGTGAAGCGGAGGCAGGAGTCAGGTTCCAAATATCTGTGGCACAGGAGAAAAAGTAAATAGAACAGGCCAAAACACAAAGAGCAAAAATAAACAGGTTGAGTCGGCAGCGAGACTAACATGGTCATCTTGACTATGATCTGACGATGAGTGGTAAGTTTGACCGGGTCTTAAAGGCTGAGGTGATTATGGTGAATGAGCTGCAGCTGGAACCCTGACTCCCGCACACCAGACTTCACTCCTGCAATCAAGGACAGACAGAGGGGAGGGAGAGAGCAGAGAGAGAGCTACCTAGCAGCAGTAGGCCTAACACTTAGGGATGCTTTATTTGTTTTAGCACATATTCCCACTACTTCTCCCGGGTCCTGGTACTAGTGATTGTCTCTTTAATTATTTATGGAAATCTGGTATGGGTTTGTATGTCAAGCTGCAATGATTTGAAGAAAATGTTCCCTGCCGCAATACAATCGAAGGCAGATTTCAGCAAACCCTGGAAACCATTAAGCAACACACTCTTGTTAATAAGTCTGCAACAAATGCTACCTATTTATTGTTGATAGCCCTAAAGGTCACCAGAGTTCCTCCTCCTGCTGTCATCGCTTGTCATGCAGGGAATTACAGCCCTGAAATTGACATTGTAGAAAACATTCAAATAACTCCTGATATGTTAAAGTTAGAGTTAGATATAGAAACATGTATTTAAGTGTCACTCCACAATGATACTATAATACAACATACATATTTATTCAAACCACATTGTGGACCACTCAAATTGAGTTTTGAGACACTAAAAACAATTATGGTCAAACATGGAACAGGCGTCATCTATAACATTTTGTCATCTATAATACATATTGTGTGTGCAGGAATTTTTATTTTTATATAAATGATCTGAATGGAGACATTGAAAATGTTCATGTTGTATTCCTTTTTTAAAGTGCATTGCTGCTGCTGTTGGTTGTTGTTGTTCTTCAGTGCTCTGTCAGGTGGTTGGTGATTGGTTGTTGATGTGAATCTGAACTATACAACCATTGCTCTTTTTGTCCCCTAAAGGAAAAACGTATCAAGTATTTTATCTCACTCAGCTCAGATGACATGCTTATAAAGCAATTACATTTCTGTTGTACATGTACAATAGATTTGGGTGAATGTTCTCTCATTTACTCAGACTTAAAGCTTGACATGTTTAATTACATTGTATCTTCCATGCAGCTGAGTCAGCAACACCTACAGGCTGCATGCTAATGTATGAAAATAAGCCAGCCTTTCCATATGCGAAGCCATGTATTTTTTATGAACATTTCTCCCTTATGTTCCCTTTTAGGCCCCATTTGAATGATCCTTCACGGTGGTGGTTGTTGATATGGAGATAGTCAGTGTGTGGCGGATAAATCTGAGGGTATGCATGTCCTTGCATGCAGTGTTTTCAAGCTGTGTACATTAGGAAGACTGTGGTGTTCCTCACTGAACTGGCAGGAGAAATACTCTTAAACCATTCCAATTATAGACTCATTTACTGCACTGCTCTTATTAGACCTCAGTCTATCCCTACTTCTCACATCTCTCTCATACCATTTTTTCCCATAGGAAAGACAGAAGCCTACTACTCTCTCTATTGGAAAAGGGCTCCATTTGAGCTGCTGTTTGGATTAACAATTTCAATAATAATATAATATGCCATTTAGCAGACTCTTTTATCCAAAGCGACTTACAGTCATGCGTGCATACATTTTTTCAACAATTGTATCTCAGAAATGTCATTGTCTATGAACTCATTCTGGGTAATTTTGTAGGGCGTCCCAGTTTGAAGCTTCTGGCCATTGCAATGCTAAACTGGTCTTGAACAACTTCAGTAAACCATGCTACATTTGCTGACTATGTACAGTATGTGCTGTTTGTCTACTAATTGAATTAGGTTAAACTCAGTTTACTGACTTGCATTTACAAACACTAAATAAAGCCAATGATCAGTGAGTGGTCAGTTCCATTGGAATCCTGTAATTACCGCCAACGGAATAACAGCCATGGGAACGACAGCCATGGGAATGACAGCCAAGATGGACTAGCACAGTATGTAACTCCTGAGTGGCGCAGTGGTCTAAGGCACTGCATCGCAGTGCTAACTGTGCCACTAGATCCTGGTTCGAATCCAGGCTCTGTCGCAGCCGGCCGCGACCGGGAGACTCATGGGCTGCGCACAATTGGCCCAGCGTCGTCCAGGGTAGGGGAGGGAATGGCCGGCATGGATGTAGCTCAGTTGATAGAGCATGGCGTTTGCAACGCCAGGGTTGTGGGTTCGATTCCCACGGGGGGCCAGTATAAGAAAAATATGTATTCACTAACTGTAAGTCGCTCTGGATAAGAGCGTCTGCTAAATGACTAAAAATGTAAAATGTAAATGTAATGTATGTTGTGGTGTGTGTGTGCATGTGAGTGTGCAGTGCTTGATGTGGACTGAAATAAGTTCTGTTACTCATTTTGGGTGCCGGTAGCCTACTGTTTATATTTAGGTGCAGGAGCTGTACAATACTTTTGAGCTAATATTCTATAAGAGGAACAGAAGCTCTAGCAGTAGAAAATTGGAGGTGCCGGTATTCAGCTCCGGTGAGCTCCTGCCCAAGTCAAGCACTGTGCGTGCGTGCGTGTCTATGTCTGTCTCTGTCTGTCTCTCTGTCTATCTGTGTGTCTGTTTGTCTTTCTGTGTGTGTGTGTGTGTGTGTGTGCGTGCACGTGCGCTCGCGTCTGCTTGTGTGTGTGTGTGTGTGCGTGCGTGCATGTGTTGTCTGTGGACAAAGAAACAGTCCACAGAGACCTGGGTTCCTCTCCAGCATAATTACTGCCAGGAGATTTACTGGGCCAGATTTATGCAGCATGTTATCTTCATCTGATTTGGCTCTCAGTCAAACGGGAGAGAGAGCATGCTGCTGGAATCCCTATTTGCATTTTAAGCTGGAGGTCATGCTTCCCTTTACAAAATAGTAACAGTGACAAATGATTTGCATTCTCATGTTTATTTTCACTTTGTGTCTATAAAGGTGTTACAGGCTTTGTTTTTTCCCCATTTATATTCAAGGTTGGACGTTAGCACATTAGCATGTTGGGCGCACCGATTGGTGTCACCTCATTAGTCAGTATATGTTTCACCTGTGCTGGCTTGTCTTTCTGTTAGTCAGAAGGTGTTTCAACTGTGTTGGCCCAGTACTCCAGTTGTCTTGAGAGATGTGGAGGGTTAACACCTTTAGTTGGCTCTCTCTTTTTAAACAATCCTTTATCTGATCTTCCCTGTGTTTTGCACCACTTCTTGGTTTGCTTCCTGTCTTTATGTTTGGTTTGAGTTTTAATTTTGTTTGACTCTTCTTGTGAAAATGTTGTGGCCGATCATTGTGGGTGTCTTTAAGGTCAACTTTCAGTGGACACACCCATGAATGTCTTTCAGAACCCCACCTGGAACCCCTCCTGGAACCCCACCTGGAACCCCTCCTGGAACCCCATCTGGAACCCCACCTGGAACCCCTCCTGGAACCCCTCCTGGAACCCCACCTGGAACCCCACCTGGAACCCCACCTGGAACCCCTCCTGGAACCCCACCTGGAACCCCTCCTGGAACCCCTCCTGGAACCCCACCTGGAACCCCTCCTGGAACCCCTCCTGGAACCCCACCTGGAACCCCTCCTGGAACCCCTCCTGGAACCCCACCTGGAACCCCACCTGGAACCCCTCCTGGAACCCCACCGGTTTAATTTTGGTTGTTGTTAGTGACTGTTTGTTAGGTCCCCCTTCTGTTTGAGCAACAATTGTGGGTTTCTTGCTTGGGAATGTAACAAAATGGGGGCTCATCCGGGATCCTGTTTCCCATGGTAGTCGCTCTAATCAACTACTCTGAAGCTCTGCTGTGCCCAGATATGAGTGTTCAAAAGACACTTTTGTGGTAGTTTCTGTCACTGACATCCACCCAGAGGATAAGACTGGTGGAATAATTTAGAAAGTTGCATAAACACAAAAAAAAAAGCCATGGACTGATTTTAAGTTGCATTTGTGGAAGACGCTACATGGGAGATGCTAGATAAATGTACAAAGGCGAATCTGCTCATCATTGCAAAGCATTATGACATCAAAGTTGCATATGCTGAATCAAAATCAATAGTCAAAGAGTTAGTCTATACTGCTTTGGTGGAGGAGGAGAGGGAGGATGTTGAAAACGGTCCTATGGGTGGTAGAGTACACCCCATAGACGTGCAACTGCAAGAGGTAGAACTACAGGCAAAATGGGAACAACAGAAATTAGAGCTCGAGCACAAGGAGAGAAAACGTGCAGACAGAGAACAAGAACAGGAATGTGAGCATGCCATTCCATTAAAAGAGATAGAGCTGGAAGCAAGACAAAGAGAGATACATCTGGAAGTACTCCGAATCAACATTTTACATTTTACATTTTAGTCATTTAGCAGACGCTCTTATCCAGAGCGACTTACAGGAGCAATTAGGGTTAAGTGCCTTGCTCAAGGGCACATTTACGTCATTTAGCAGACGCTCTTATCCAGAGCGACTTAGCCAGTGGGATAACCACTTTCCAATATTTTTTTTGGGGGGGTAGAAGGATTACTTTATCCTATCCCAGGAATCAAGTCAGGCCATCCTGCACCCTCAGAGTTTGAGCCTGGTCGGAACAGCCGGCTTGTACTGCCTTTTCAACGAAAAGGAGGTGGGGCAATATTTTACTCTGTTTGGACGGATTGCAACATCCCTAAAATAGCTGCGAGATATTTGGTCACTGCTCCTCCAAAGTGTTCTTCTGGGAAAAGCTCAAAGTGTACACCGCTTTCTCTTGACCAGAGTTCAGATTATGACACTGTTAAAGCTGCTATCCTTCGGGCTTACGAGTTGGTCCCAGAGGCATACAGACAACAGTTCCATAAATTACGAAAGACAGAATCACAAAGCCTGTTGAATTCACAAGGGAACAAGCATGTCTTTTTGATCGGTGGTGTGGTTCTCAAGAGGTCAAGGACCTTGAGGATTTAAAGACACTCATACTTCTAGAGCAGTTCAATAATTGCCTTCACGAAAAGGTTGCTACCTACATCTATGAGCAAAAGGATCTCACTCAAATCAAATCAAATTGTATTTGTCACGTACACGTGTTTAGCAGATGTTATTGCGGGTGTAGCGAAATGCTTGTGCTTCTAGCTCCGACAGTGCAGTAATATCTAACAAGTAATATCTAACAATTTCACAACATATACCCAATACACACAAATCTAAGTAAGGAATGGAATTTAAGAATATATACATAATTTATATGGACAAGCAATTACAGAGTGGCATGGACTAAGATACAGTAGAATATTATAGAATACAGTATATACATATGAGATGAGTAATGCAAGATATGTAAACATTATTAAAGTGACTAGTGTTCCATTTCTTAAAGTGGCCAGTGATTTCAATAGGCCGCAGCAGCCTCTAGTGTGCTAGTGATGGCTATTTAACAGTCTGATGGCCTTGAGATAGAAGCTGTTTTTCATTCTCTCGGTCCCAGCTTTGATGCACCTGTACTGACCTCACCTTCTGGATGATAGCGGGGTGAACAGGCAGTGGCTCAGGTGGTTGATGTACTTGATTATCTTTTTGGCCTTCCTGTGACATTGGGTGCTATAGGTGTCCTGGAGGGCAGGTAGTTTGCTCCTTGTAATGCGTTCGGCAGACCGCACCACCCTCTGGAGATCCCTGCGGGCGGTGCAGTTAACGTACCTGGCTGTGAAACAGCCCGACAGGATGCTCTCAATTGTGCATCTGTAAAAGTTTTTGAGGGTTTTAGGTGCCAAGACAAATTTCTTCAGCCTCCTAAGGTTGAAGAGGCTCTGTTGCACCTTCTTCACCACACTGTCTGCGTGGGTGGACCACTCTTGAGAAAGCTGCAGTCCTTGCAGATGAGTTTGTGTTGACACATAAAACTACCTTCACAAACAAAGCACCCAGTAGTTATCTCTACTCAAAAAGCAATCCAGGGAAGTCACCTCCTACTACAAGATTTCAGTCTTTTTCTATGGTGCCCAAAGATAAGGATCGGCAGAATTTTTTTGTATCCGCCAGTTTGTTATTACTGCCGTGAGAAACGACACATTGTCTCTCCATGTCCTAAGTTGAAACAGAAAAATGTGAGAAAAAAAAGCTGTTTCTTCTTGTGGGAGCACTCCAGCCAGTCAAGTCTATGGTTGGGACTTGTGTATCTCCTAAACAAGATTTTGGATCAGATGTGTATGAACCCTTTGTTTCAGACGTGTTCGTTTCTCTGCAGAGTGGCGATTCTGTTAAGCAGCCAGTGAAGATACTGCGAGACACTGGGACAGCCCAATCCTTCATTTTGGAGGGTGTTTTGCCTTTGTCTGACATTTCAGCAACTGGTTACATACAAGGTGTGGAGATGGGTTGCATGGAAGTTCCTTTGTATAATGTGGAACTCGAGTCTGATCTTGTCTGGTTCCATTGTCAGTGAAGGGGGGTTTCATTCATTTTAGGCAACGATAGGGCTGGAGGGAAGGTTGTGCCAAATCCTGTTGTTTGTAAGGAACCCAGAGAAGAGGAACCTGACGGGTTATCAGAAAAGTACCCTAGAGTTTACCCAGCGTGTGCTGTTACACGTGCTATGTCTAAGAAAGTCGCCGGGAGCAAGTCTAGTGTTGAGGAGGATGTCTGCGATCCCACCATGTTCGATCTGTCTGAGACATTTATGTGTGATCCTGAATTCGGTAAACCTCCTAAGTTGATCTCTTCTTTGAAAACCCCAAAGGTGAGCGAGTTTGTAGAACCACTTAAGAAAGAGAGGTTTCCTACAGTTGACACTTCGATGTTGCTGAACAGTGTAAAGATGCTTCCCTCTCCCCTCTTTTTGCTGAGATACGTCCACAGGAGGAGTTTGAAGTTTGTGTGGGTTACTTTGACAGAGATAATTTTCTGATGAGGAAGAGTGGTAACCACCCCCATGAGTGTCTTTCAGAACCCCTCCTAGAACCCCACCTGTTTCGTTTTGGTTATTGTTAGTGACTCTTTGTTAGTTCCCCCTTCTATTTGAATGACAATTTTTGGTTTCTTTCTGGGGAACGTAACAAAGGGAATACTTAGTTGGTCTTCTTCATTCCCTAAGCATTTTACTGTAGGCTTACATATATTTTTGTTGCATATTTCCTAGAAGCATTAGGAAATTGTGTTTCTATTCACTTTTAATTCAATTCAGTCTATATCTAGAGAAATACTACTTAACAGTAAACTCATTAGGAAAGCTCATCTTGTGATTCAATGTTCATCAAAACATATCAGAATTGGCTGAGAACTGTCCATTTGCTAGCTCGGGTATCCAGTGTCCCCATGGAGTGTGCAATAATCAGAGTTCTCTACAGTTTCCAACGTGTAAATTAATCTGTCACTTCCATCTGAGCTGAGCAGTGTGACAGAGAGGAAATAGATCATTTGTAACTGCACGTGGATGCTCCTGCTGTACACTCAAACTGTCATCAGGGCGGCAGATAGCCAAGCGGTTAAGACCGTTGGGCCAGTAACCGAAAGGTTGCTGGTTTGAATCCCAGAGCAGACTCTGTGAAAACTCTGTCGCTGTGCCCCTGAGCAATGCACTTAACCCTAATTGCTCTGGATAAGAGCATCTGCTAAATGACTAAAAAATTAAAATACACTTGGGACCTCCATGTTTACGTTGGTAAGGTGAGTGTGTTTTTTCTATGCGGCAGTTAAGTAAAAGGCAACTGTACTTCTTCTCTGTAGTCTAGATTTGGGAAATCCTCCAATCCTCCTTTCACCAGTGGTTCAATAGAGCCAGAAACACCGGAAGCCAGGCTCCTTTACCTTGGGTTAAAGAGAGAGCCAACCAGGAGACGAGCTCCTTTACCTTGGGTTAAAGAGAGCCAACCAGGAGCCGAGCTCCTTTACCTTGGGTTAAAGAGAGCCAAACGTGAGCCGGGCTCCTTTACCTTTGGTCAAAGAGAGCCAGGCCGAGTTCCAGCACCTTAGAGGAGTAGGATAGATAGAAATGTTCTTAAAAGTACTACTACTTACCCCAGTGGTTCCCAAATTAGGGGTTGTGACCCCATGTTGGGTCGCCTGATATGAAATTGGGGTTTATATTATAACATCATCTTTGTATCTCAAAATAATTGTATTGTGGTTAACCTTATAAATCTACATGAAAATTATTCCCATGCATTGACTTTTGTTTGCTATACAGGTTGTGGGATGCTATTCACATGGACATATTGTTCTGTCTCTCGATTCCTGAGCATGAAATGGCACAGGGGATGTTCAGTGCGCTGCGTGGCTATGTTGACAAAAAACAGATTCCATGGGATCGAATGGTGGGCTTTTGCACAGATGGGGCTCCATCTACAGCGGGACGGCGAGCAGGCCTCTGCACTCTAGTTATGAATGTCTCCCTCTG
This sequence comes from Coregonus clupeaformis, assembly GCF_020615455.1. Classification (NCBI taxonomy): domain Eukaryota; kingdom Metazoa; phylum Chordata; class Actinopteri; order Salmoniformes; family Salmonidae; genus Coregonus; species Coregonus clupeaformis. The sequence goes on along the minus strand of NC_059209.1, from coordinate 29,021,482 downwards.
CCATATGGACGCATTGTATGATACACCGATAGTAACTGGTGGCAAAAGAGCTGAGCACAGAACTCGGAGATATGCTGCAGCAAGTAACTTCGATTGTAAACTACATCAAACCATATCCACTGCGCGCACGCCTGTTCGCAAAACTATGTGGAGATATGGGATGAGTGCATGACAATATTCAATTTCACACCAAGGCTTGGTGGTTATCCAGAGGGAGGGTTGGAAGGATTTTTTGCATTGAGAGAGGAACTGTTGTCATTCACAATGGATGTAAAAAAAAACTGACTTGGTTGACTTTCTGTGTAATGAAAAGAAAATGTGTCTCCTTGCCTATGTAAAAGATATATTTGGGAAATTGAACGAACTGAACGCAAGCATGAAGGAGAAATACAAAAACATTCTACAGATGAGTGACCGAATCAGTGGATTCAGAGGAAATAATTCTTATTGGAGAGAGTCTTTCAAAAGCGAACCATGCCCCCTTCCCTCGGCTGTGCATGTTTCTAACAGAAAGCATCAGTAAGTGTCCCATCACAAGTGATGACTGCTCACCTCCAACGCTTGGAAGAGCACTTTGGGACCTACTTCCCAATCCATTTGACTGTGATCCTGGCTCAGTTGATATGCCGGTAAGTGAAATCGAACAACTGATCGAGCTGTCAGGAGTTTTGGTTCCTGACTCAAAGGGAATACCCTGCCATTGTCACGATCGCTTAAGGAGGGAGACCAATGCGCAGCGTTGAAGGTGAACATATTTTATTACTATAAATGATCACACGATCAAAAACACAAACGAAAACGTGACGTCTACGGTTTAACACGAACCGAAATGAACAAGAAACCACAAACACAACGTGAAAGACAGATAGTTAAATATGGCTCCCAATCAGAGACAACGAGCCAACAGCTGACACTCGTTACCTCTGATTGGGAGTCACTCAAACAAAGAAATACAATACCCTAGAACCCACAACAAAACATAGAAACTAACACCCTGGCTCAACATACGAGAGTCCCCCGAGCCAGGGCGTGACAGTACCCCCCCCTAAAGGCGCGGACTCCGACCGCGCCAACGAAACACAACAGGGGAGGGACCGGGTGGGCACTCCGCCTAGGCGGCGGATCCGGCTCCAGTGGAACAGGCACGTGCCGTGCCGGACCGACGACGCACACCACTGGCTTGGTGTGGGGAACAGGCACGGGCCGTGCTGCACTGACGACGCACACCACTGGCTTGGTGTGGGGAGCAGGAGCGGGCCGGACAGGGCTGACGAACCGCCCCACAGACTTGGTGCTGGGAGCAGGAATGGGCCGGACCGGGCTGGCGACGCGCACCCCCGACCTGGTGCGGGGAGCAGGAACGGGCAGAGCCGGGCTGACGAGACGCACCACAGACTTGATGCGGGGAGCAGGAATGGGCCGGACCGGGCTGGCGACGCGCACCCCCGACCTGGTGCGGGGAGCAGGAACGGGCAGAGCCGGGCTGACGAGACGCACCACAGACTTGATGCGGGGAGCAGGAATGGGCCGGACTGGGCTGGCGACGCGCACCGCAGGTTCGGTGCGGGGAGCAGGAATAGACCGGACCGTACTGGGGACACACACCACTGGCTCTACACCAGGATCTGGAACGGGCCGGACCGGACTGGCAACACACGCCAGTACCTCTCGCCGTGCCTCCACACCTTCCATCCCCTCTTCTACCAGTGGCCCCCGTAACCCGGCGGCCTTCTCCGGCAACCCACTGGACCGCTCTATCGCGGCCTCCTGCTGGTCCGCCGTCGTGAGCCCCCCCCTAAAAAATTTTGGGGCGTCTCTCCTACCCGTGGACCACGTCTCCATATCCCTCGCCAGCTTCTCGCCCTTCTGCCATAATGTCAAGCCCTTGTCTTCCTCCCTCGGCTTGACCCAGTCCAGGAGGCGAAGGAGATCTGTGAGGGATCTCCCTGGCGATGGCTCCTGAACACGCTGCTTGGTCCCATCTTGGTGGTTTCTTCTGTCACGATCGCTTAAGGAGGGAGACCAATGCGCAGCGTTGAAGGTGAACATATTTTATTACTATAAATGATCACACGATCAAAAACACAAACGAAAACGTGACGTCTACGGTTTAACACGAACCGAAATGAACAAGAAACCACAAACACAACGTGAAAGACAGATAGTTAAATATGGCTCCCAATCAGAGACAACGAGCCAACAGCTGACACTCGTTACCTCTGATTGGGAGTCACTCAAACAAAGAAATACAATACCCTAGAACCCACAACAAAACATAGAAACTAACACCCTGGCTCAACATACGAGAGTCCCCCGAGCCAGGGCGTGACAGCCATCGGCACTGAGCATTAATGCCGCGTTCAAAACAACTGAGAACTCGGAACTGGGAACTCGGAAATCTCCGACTTCCGACATTAGTGCATTCAAGACAACTGTGAACCCGAAAAACATGAGCTCCGACTGGGAAAAATAGTTTTGAACGGTCATCCAACTCGGAATTCCAACTCGGGAAATCTTTCTTGAGCTCCGACTTTCGACCTGAAGATCATTGACGTCATGATTTGACCTCATATTTTTCAGTTCCCAGTTGTCTTGACAGCACCATACAACTCATGGCTAGCTCATATCTGTGTGAAGCTGGATTCAGTGCTCTCGTCTACATTAAAACCAAATATTGATCCAGGTTGGATGTGACAGCAGAGATGAGGTGCACACTGTCTACCATGCCCCCTGACTTTGAGAAGCTCTGACGCGACATGCATCAAGCCACACCCATCTCATTAGTGGTGGTGAGATAATATACAGTTGAAGTCGGAAGTTTACATACACCTTAGCAAAATACATTTAAACTCAGTTTTTCACAATTCCTGACATTTAATCCTAGTAATAATACCCTGTCTTAGGTCAGTTAGGATCATCACTTTATTTTAAGAACGTGAAATGTCAGAATATTGGTAGAGAGAATGATTTATTTCAGCTTTTATTTCTTTCATCACATTCCCAGTGGGTCAAAAGTTTACATACAATCAATTAGTATTTGGTAGCATTGCCTTTAAATTATTTAACTTGGGTCAAACATTTCGGGTAGCCTTCCACAAGTTTCCCACAATAAGTTGGGTGAATTTTGGCCCATTCCTCCTGACAGAGCTGGTGTAACTGAGTCAGGTTTGTAGTCCTCCTTGCTCGCAGACGCTTTTTCAGTTCTGCCCACATATTTTCTATAGGATTAAGGTCAGGGCTTGGTGATGGCCACTCCAATACGTTGACTTTGTTGTCCTTAAGCCATTCTGCCACAACTTTGGAAGTATGTTTGGGGTCATTGTCCAGTTGAAAGACCCATTTGCGACCAAGCTTTAACTTCCTGACTGATGTCTTGAGATGTTGCTTCAATATATCCTCATAATTTCCTTCCTCATGATTCCATCTATTTTGTGAAGTGCACCAGTCCCTCCTGCAGCAAAGCACCCCCACAGCATGATGCTTCCACCCCCGTGCTTCACGGTTGGGATGGTGTTCTTCGGCTTGCAAGCCTTCCCCTTTTTCCTCCAAACATAACGATGGTCATTATGGCCAAACAGTTCTATTTTTGTTTAATCAGACCAGAGGACATTTCTCAAAAAAGTACAAACTTTGTCCCCATGTGCAGTTGCAAACCGTAGTCTGACTTTTTTATGGCGGTTTTGGAGCAGTGGCTTCTTCCTTGCTAAGCGGCCTTTCAGGTTATGTCGATATAGGACTTGTTTTACTGTGGATATAGATACTTTTGTACCCATTTCCTCCAGCATCTTCACAAGGTCCTTTGCTATTGTTCTGGAATTGATTTGCACTTTTCGCACCAAAGTACGTTAATCTCTAGGAGACAGAACGCATCTCCTTCCTGAGCGGTATGATGGCTGCGTGGTCCCATGGTGTATATACTTGCGTACTATTGTTTGTACAAATAAACGTGGTACCTTCAGGCATTTGGAAATTGCTCCCAAGGATGAACCAGACTTGTGGAGGTCTACAAAAACATTTCTGAGGTCTTGGCTGATTTCTTTTGATTTTCCCATTATGTCAAGCAAAGAGGCACTGAGTTTGAAGGTAGGCCTTGAAATACATCCACAGGTACACCTCCAATTTACGCAAATTATGTCAATTAGCCTATTAGAAGCTTCTAAAGCCATGACATCATTTTCTGGAATTTTTCAAGCTGTTTAAAGGCACCGTCAACTTCGTGTATGTAAACTTCTGACCCACTGGAATTGTGATACAGTGAATTATAAGTGAAATAATCTGTCTGTAAACAATTGTTGGAAAAATTAATTGTGTAACGCACAAAGTAGATGTCCTAACTGACTTGCCAAAACTCCGCTCAGCAAGGAAGAAGCCACTGCTCCAAAACCGCCATAAAAAAGCCAGACTACGGTTTGCAACTGCACATGGGGACAAAGATCAGACTTTTTGGAGAAATGTCCTCTGGTCTGAAACTGTTTGGCCATAATGACCATCATTATGTTTGGAGGAAAAATGGGGTTGCTTGCAAGTCGAAGAACACCATACCAACCGTAAAGCACGGGGGTGGCAGCATCATGCTGTGGGGGTGCTTTGCTGCAGGATGGACTGGTGCACTTCACAAAATAGATGGCATCATGAGGAAGGAAAATGATGTGGTTATATTGAAGCAACATCTCAAGACATCAGTCAGGATGTTTAAGCTTGGTCGCAAATGGGTCTTCCAAATGGACAATGACCCCAAGCATACTTCCAAGTTGTGGCAAAATTGCTTAAGGACAACAAAGTCAAGGTATTGGAGTGGCCATCACAAAGCCCTGACCTCAAACCTATAGAAAATGTGTGGGCAGAACTGAAAAAGCGTGTGCGAGCAAGGAGGCTTACAAACCTGACTCAGTTAAACCAGCTCTGTCATGAGGAATGGGCCAAAATTCACCCAACTTATTGTGGGAAGCTTGTGGAAGGCTACCTGAAACGTTTGACCCAAGTTAAATAATTGAAAGGCAATGCTACCAAATACTAATTGAGTGTATGTAAACTTCTGACCCACTGGGAATGTGATGAAAGCTGAAATAAATCATTGTCTCTACTATTATTCTGACATTTCACATTCTTAAAATAAAGTGGTGATCCTAAAACAGGGAATTTTTACTAGGATTAAATGTCAGGAATTGTGAAAAACTGAGTTTAAATGTATTTGGCTAAGGTGTATGTAAACTTCCGACTTCAACTGTAATTGATTCCAAAATGTTAAATTGACATCAGGAGGAAAACCATCCCATCCAGGTGATTTGCCATTATCCAATGCCCTTTTAAGTTAATTGAGAGAGAATTGTGCTCCCTGCGAGGTGGCTTCCTCTGGTGAGAGAAGAGGAGTTCTTAATTCTACAGACCCCCCTCAGCCCCGAGCTGTGCCCTGGACACCATATGTGAACTGATTGCCCCCCATCTATCTTCAGAGTTCGTACTGCTTGGTGACCTAAACTGGGATATGCTTAACACCCTGACCAACCTACAATCTAAACTAGATGCCCTCAATCTCACACATATTATCAACGAACCTACCAGGTACAACCCTAAATCTGTAAACATGGGCACCCTCATAGATATCATCCTGACAAATTTACCCTCTAAATACACCTCAGCTGTCTTCAACCAGGATCTCAGCGATCACTGCCTTATTGCCTGCGTCCGTAATGGGTCAAACGACCACCCCTCATCAGTGTCAAACGCTCCCTAAAACACTTTAGCGAGCAGGCCTTTCTTATTGACCTGGTCCGGGTATCCTGGATGGATATTGACCTCATTCCGTCAGTAAAGGATGCCTGGTTGTTCTTTAAAAGTGCTTTCCTCTCAATCTTAAATAAGCATGCCCCATTCAAAAAATTCAGAACTAAGAACAGATATAGCCCCTGGTTCTCCTCAGACTTGACTTCCCTTGACCAGCACAAAAACATCCTGTGGCGTACTGCATTAGCATCGAACAGCCCCCGCGATATGCAACTTTTCAGGGAAGTCAGGAACCAATATACACAATCAGTTAGGAAAGCAAAGGCTAGCTTTTTCAAACAGAAATTTGCATCCTGTAGCACTAACTCCAAATAGTTTTGGGATGCTGTAAAGTCCATGGAAAATAAGAGCACCTCCTCCCAACTGCCCACTGCACTGAGGCTAGGAAACACTGTCACTACCGATAAATCTACAATAATCGAGAATTTCAACAAGCATTTTGCTACGGCTGGCCATGCTTTCCACCTGGCTACCACTACCCCGGCCACCAGCTCTGCACCTTCCGCTGCAACTTGCCCATGCCCCCCCTTCACACAAATTCAGACAGCTGATGTTCTGAAAGAGCTGAAAAATCTGGACCCCTACAAATCGTCTGGGCTAGACAATCTGGACCCTTTCTTTCTAAAATTGTTGCCGAAATTGTCGCAACCCCTATTTCTAGCCTGTTCAACCTCTCTTTTGTAACGTCTGAGATCCCCAGAGATTGGAAAGGTGCCGCGGTCATCCCTCTCTTCAAAGGGGGTGACACTCTAGATCCAAACTGTTACAGACCTATATCTATCCTGCCCTGCCTTTCGAAAGTATTTGAAAGCCAAGTTAACAAACAGATCACCGACCATTTCAAATCCCACCGTACCTTCTCCGCTATGCAATCCGGTTTCCGAGCTGGTCATGGGTGCACCTCAGCCACGCTCAAGGTCCTAAACGATATTATATCCGCGATCGATAAAAGACAGTACTGCGCAGCCGTCTTCATCGACCTGGCCAAGGCTTTCGACTCTGTCAACCACCGCATTCTTATTGGCAGACTAAATAGCCTTGGTTTCTCTAATGACTGCCTCACCTCACTCAGATAGAGTTCAATGTGTCAAATCGGAGGGCCTTTTGTCTGGACCTCTGGCCGTCTCTATGGGGGTGCCACAGGGTTAAATTCTCGGGCCGACTCTATTCTCGGTGTATATCAATGATGTTGCTCTTGCTGCTGGTGAAGCTCGGATCCACCTCTATGCGGACGACACCATTTTGTATACATCTGGCCCTTCATTTGACACTGTGTTAACAAACCTCCAAACGAGCTTCAACGCCATACAACACTCCTTTCGTAGCCTCCAACTGCTCTTAAACACTAGTAAAACTAAATGCATGCTCTTCAACCGAACACTGCTTGCACCCGCCCACCCGACTAGAATCACTACTCTCGGCGGGTCTGACCTAGAGTATGTGGATAACTACAAATATCTAGGTGTCTGGTTAGACTATAAACTCTCCTTCCAGACTCACATTAAGCATCTCCAATCAAAAGTTAGATCTAGAATTGGCTTCCTATTTCGCAACAAAGCCTCCTTCACTCATGCTGCCAAACATGCCCTCGTAAAACTGACTATCCTACCGATCCTTGACTTCGGCGACACTGGAATGATAGATGTGCAAGAGATTATGTGCAAATAGAGATACTGGGGTGCAAAAGAGCAAAATAAATAACAATATAGGGATGAGGTAGTTGGGTGGGCTAATTTCAGATGGGCTGTGTACATGTGCAGTGATCGGTAAGGTGCTCTGACAACTGATGCTTAAAGTTAGTGAGGGAGATAAGAGTCTCCAGCTTCAGAGATTTTTGCAATTCGTTCCAGTCATTGGCAGCAGAGAACTGGAAGGAATGGCGGCCAAAGGAGGTGTTGGCTTTGGGAATGACCAGTGAGATATACCTGCTGGAGCGCAGACTACGGGTGGGTGCTGCTATTTGGAAGACCCATTTGCGACCAAGCTTTAACTTCCTGACTGATGTCTTTAGATGTTGCTTCAATATATCCACATAATTTCCTTCCTCATGATGCCATCTAATTTGTGAAGTGCACCAGTCCCTCCTGCAGCAAAGCACCCCCACAGCATGATGCTGTCACCCCCGTGCTTCACGGTTAGGATGGTGTTCTTCTGCTTGCAAGCTACCCCCTTTTTCCTCCAAACATAACGATGGTCATTATGGCCAAACAGTTCTATTTTTTTTTCATCAGACCAGAGGACATTTCTCCAAAAAGTACAATCTTTGTCCCCATGTGCAGTTGCAAACTGTAGTTTTGTTATGAACACGCCATCTGCCTCAATGAAAGATGGAGCCGAGTTTGCTTTCTTGCGTATAATTTCATTTAAAGTGCTCCAGAGATTTTTACTATCATTCTTTATATAATTTATCTTTGTTAAATAGTGTAGATTCTTCTTCTTTTTGTTTAGTTTAGTTACGTGATTTCTCAATTTCCTGTATGTTTGCCAGTCTGCTGTGTTGTCAGACTTATTTGCTATTCCCTTTGCCCCATCCCTCTCATCCATACAGTTTTTTAACTCATCATCTATCCATAAGGATTTGGCAGGTCTAACAGTCAGTTTCTTGATGGGTGCATGTCTATCAGTAACCGGAAGAAGCAGTTTCATAATTGCTTCAAGTGCAGCGTCCGGATGATCCTCATTACACACATCAGACCAACAAATATTTTATATATACAGTGTGGAGAACAAGTATTTGATACACTGCCGATTTTGCAGGTTTTCCTACTTACAAAGCATGTAGAGGTCTGTAATTTTTATCATATGTACACTTCAACTGTGAGAGGCGGAATCTAAAACAAAAATCCAGAAAATCACATTGTATGATTTTTAAGTAATTAATTTGCATTTTATTGCATGACATAAGTATTTGATCACCTACCAACCAGTAAGAATTCCGGCTCTCACAGACCTGTTAGTTTATCTTTAAGAAGCCCTCCTATTCTCCACTCATTACTTGAATTAGCTGCACCTGTTTGAACTCGTTACCTGTATAAAAGACACCTGTCCACACACTCAATCAAACAGATTCCAACCTCTCCACAATGGCCAAGACCAGAGAGCTGTGTAAGGACATCAGGGATAAAATTGTAGACCTGCACAAGGCTGGGATGGGCTACAGGACAATAGGCAAGCAGCTTGGTGAGAAGGCAACAACTGTTGGCGCAATTATTAGAAAATGGAAGAAGTTCAAGATGACGGTCAATCACCCTCGGTCTGGGGCTCCATGCAAGATCTCACCTCGTGGGGTATCAATGATCATGAGGAAGGTGAGGGATCAGCCCAGAACTACACAGCAGGACCTGGTCAATGACCTGAAGAGAGCTGGGACCACAGTCTCAAAGAAAACCATTAGTAACACACTACGCCGCCATGGATTAAAATCCTGCAGCGCACGCAAGGTCCCCCTGCTCAAGCCAGCGCATGTCCAGGCCCGTCTGAAGTTTGCCAATGACCATCTGGATGATTCAGAGGAGGAATGGGAGAAGGTCATGTGGTCTTAAGAGACAAAAATAGAGCTTTTTGGTCTAAACTCCACTCGCCGTGTTTGGAGGAAGAAGAAGGATGAGTACAACCCCAAGAACACCATCCCAACCGTGAAGCATGGAGATGGAAACATCATTCTTTGGGGATGCTTTTCTGCAAAGGGGACAGGACGACTGCACTGTATTGAGGGGAGGATGGATGGGGCCATGTATCGCGAGATCTTGGCCAACAACCTCCTTCCCTCAGTAAGAGCATCAAAGATGGGTCGTGGCTGGGTCTTCCAGCATGACAACAACCCGAAACACACAGCCAGGGCAACTAAGGAGTGGCTCCGTAAGAAGCATCTCAAGGTCTTGGAGTGGCCTAGCCAGTCTCCAGACCTGAACCCAATAGAAAATCTTTGGAGGGAGCTGAAAGTCTGTATTGCCCAGCGACAGCCCCGAAACCTGAAGGATCTGGAGAAGGTCTGTATGGAGGAGTGGGCCAAAATCCCTGCTGCAGTGTGTGCAAACCTGGTCAAGACCTACAGGAAACGTATGATCTCTGTAATTGCAAACAAAGGTCTCTGTACCAAATATTAAGTTCTGCTTTTCTGATGTATCAAATATTTATGTCATGCAATAAAATGCAAATTAATTACTTAAAAATCATACAATGTGATTTTCTGGATTTTCACAGTTGAAGTGTACCTATGATACAAATTACAGACCTCTACATGCTTTGTAAGTAGGGAAACCTGCAAAATCGGCAGTGTATCAAATACTTGTTCTCCCCACTGTATATAGGAATCATTGCAAAACCTCTTGTAGGATCGTCTATACACAATTTTAGGTCCAGTCTTTGGAACTTTTTGTAGATATGGCTATTATATTATGATCACTACATCCAATGGGTGTGGATACTGCTTTAGAGCAGATTTCTGCAACATTAGTAAAGATGTGATCAATACATGTGGATGATTTAGTTAAAAAAGTCACATGTTCAGCAATAATAATAATAATAATATTGTTTTACACAATTGAGGGGGTGTCCTCATCATTGACTTATGCTGAGGGAAGCATCACAGCCATAGGCTACTTGATTGTGTGGGGATAGAATAACTGAATATTGAGCCAGTCAAATTGGGGTTAGCCTAGATCTGTCGGCTCGTCCCCTTGTGTGTTGGGCTTGATGTGCTTCTCGAAGAAGTATTGAGCCTCCTTGGTAGTGGAAAACGTGGAAGGTCAAGATGAGTTTTGCCAGGTGGATGAAGCCGCATCTCAGGTTTAGCTTGTGTAGCTGTGATCTCACCTCGTTGTAGGTCGCACTCTGTTCCAGCAGTTCGGCACTCAGATCTGGGTAGATGCTGATCGTCTTCCCCGCATAGGTCCCAATTCCGCTGCAAGGCGAACAATTTGCGCTTTGACTTCAAAATTGCGGATTCTTACAATCATACACCGAAATCCGTTCCGGTCGCTGTGCACAGTGTTTATCAGCACAGCATCAGACCTAGCTTCTCCTGCCCAAACTGACCTGCACATTGAATTTACGGGAATGATTTTCAAGTGATTCTGTTTTCTTTTTTAGGAGATTGATTTCCCCTTCTAACTTAGTTTGCGCTGTTTCCAGGTCATGGAGTCGCCCATCTGTCACATTGGCCGCTGTCTCCAAACGTTCCACTTTAGTTGTGTAGGTATCCACTTTAGAAGTGAGCAGTGCAAGAGATTCATTTATCGGTTTAATTGCAAGTCCAGGGCAGAGGTAATTTCCTCACGAACAATCTCTTGGACAGTAGTGGCCAACTCTTTCTGTTGTCGGGTGTTGAGAGCCGCCATGTTCCCACAGGTGAATTGTGAACGGACAGAATATGCCAGCTGGGGGAGCGAAATAGACCTGCTATTGTTCCTTGTAAACAATTAATGCCCCACACCTTAATGTGATGTTATACGTTGACAATTATTTGAAAATAAGTCTGTTAATTTATTTAGCAAAAGAAAGCCACGAGAAAGCCACGCATTTCAGTGCATGCCACCAGAACCTGCACTCATAGTGTATTGTAGTGTATTTTAGGTTTATTGTAGTGTATTTGAGGTTTAAAAAAGCTTCTGAAGTTTGTAATTTCCACTTTGAATGATTTCCCCTTGCATCAAAATGTATCAACCCCTACAAAAATGTCCTGTTACTGCAGGATTATTTTCCTGCTGTAGCAAATTGGCTGAAATGAAGATCCTGCATCTGTACCTCTTATTGGAAGCTTGCACCGTATAATAAGCCTAATTCATATCTTAATCATGTATTCCTTTCAACACTGAGTTTTATAGTATAATGCTTAATGGTTTAACATTGGCATCCATCAATGTGATGTAACGCTCCACCTCTACATTTACAGCACAGTGATGGTAGCAGCTGCCTCCCTCTGTTATTAAGTCAGGAGATCCTATTCCCATTATCCCAATACATTATTCATGCCTGAAGTCTCAGCTTTGATCATCTGAATATTTAGCAAATACACAGTAAATATATAGGGTGAAGCCAGCAATAATTTATTAAACTGTCAGTGAAGGCGTTGCGGTGGGATTACGAATTTTTAATTGACAAGAGCAACGTATTATTATGTTTTATGCAAAGATGGCAAATCCTATAGCCAAGGGGAATACTGTACATGCCATGAATTAATGGCAGTTCACTCCAATCCATGCAATGTAATGTAATTCTATCAAATAAGGAATTTCAGCTCCACGTAACGTCATTTTATCACCCCAAAAATGCTGCTGAAAATTCCATGTCAAGATTCTAATTTCGATGCTAAACCGTTGAATAGATAGATTATTGATATTTCATTCCATAACTAGCAGTCGTATACTATCCTTTTAGAGGTGCAGATGAAAGAGTGAGTAATGGGTACAACATTATGATTCACATCCATCACATAACTCCATGCTAATACTAACGCCTAAATTACAATATATGGCACCATAGAAAGGTAAGAGGCACGAGGCAAAAGCCCTCGAGAGTGAGATGGAGAGCCATGGTGGATTCCCTATGCTTCCAAGGGGGCCAAGAGGATTAGGTCAAGTCGGGTATAAAAAGGTAGACTGAGGTGTTATATGTCAAAGTTAGTGCTACACATGCATGGTGTCTGACACGTAGTGTGTTTGTAAATGGTTTCTAATCACAGTACAGTTGGGCTCTGAGGGCTCTTAATTACTAATCTAGTCCTGTTGTATTGGCAGGATCAATCCTATCATCATTATGGTGGCATGCTGCCAAGACCCAAAGTCAGAAGTTAACTCAATTGGTCTTTACTAGAATTAGGGGAAAGACCCCTGGCCATCATTAACAGTTACAGTGAGGGAAAAAAGTATTTGATCCCCTGCTGATTTTGTACATTTGCCCACTGAAAAAGACATGATCAGTCTATAATTTTAATGGTAGGTTTATTTGAACAGTGAGAGACAGAATAACAACAAAAAAATCCAGAAAAATGCATGTAAAAAATGTTATAAATTGATTTGCATTTTAATGAGGGAAATAAGTATTTGACCCCCTCTCAATCAGAAAGATTTCTGGCTCTCAGGTGTCTTTTATACAGGTAACGAGCTGAGATTAGGAGCACACTCTTAAAGGGAGTGCTCCTAATCTCAGTTTGTTACCTGTATAAAAGACACCTGTCCACAGAAACAATCAATCAATCAGATTCCAAACTCTCCACCATGGCCAAGACCAAAGAGCTCTCCAAGGATGTCTGGAACAAGATTGTAGACCTACACAAGGCTGGAATGGGCTACAAGACCATCGCCAAGCAGCTTGGTGAGAAGGTGACAACAGTTGGTGTGATTATTCGCAAATGGAAGAAACACAAAAGAACTGTCAATCTCCCTCGGCCCGGGGCTCCATGCAAGATCTCACCTCGTGGAGTTGCAATGATCATGAGAACGGTGAGGAATCAGCCCAGAACTACACAGGAGGATCTTGTCAATGATCTCAAGGCAGCTGGGACCATAGTCACCAAGAAAACAATTGGTAACACACTACGCCGTGAAGGACTGAAATCATGCAGCGCCCGCAAGGTCCCCCTGCTCAAGAAAGCACATATACAGGCCCGTCTGAAGTTTGCCAATGAATATCTGAATGATTCAGAGGAGAACTGGGTGAAAGTGTTGTGGTCAGATGAGACTAAAATGGAGCTCTTTGGCATCAACTCAACTCGCCGTGTTTGGAGGAGGAGGAATGCTGCCTATGACCCCAAGAACACCATCCCCACCGTCAAACTTGGAGGTGGAAACATTATGCTTTGGGGGTGTTTTTCTGCTAAGGGGACAGGACAACTTTACCGCATCAAAGGGACGATGGACAGGGCCATGTACCGTCAAATCTTGGGTGAGAACCTCCTTCCCTCAGCCAGGTCATTGAAAATGGGTCGTGGATTGGTATTCCAGCATGACAATGACCCAAAACACACGGCCAAGGCAACAAAGGAGTGGCTCAAGAAGAAGCACATTAAGGTCCTGGAGTGGCCTAGCCAGTCTCCAGACCTTAATCCCATAGAAAATCTGTGGAGGGAGCTGAAGGTTCGAGTTGCCAAACGTCAGCCTCAAAACCTTAATGACGGAGAAGATCTGCAAAGAGGAGTGGGACAAAATCCCTCCTGAGATGTGTGCAAACCTGGTGGCCAACTACAAGAAACGTCTGACCTCTGTGATTGCCAACAAGGGTTTTGCCACCAAGTACTAAGTCATGTTTTGCAGAGGGGTCAAATACTTAGTTCCCTCATTAAAATGCAAATCAATGTATAACATTTTTGACCTGTGTTTTTCTGGATTGTTTTGTTGTTATTCTGTCTCTCACTGTTCAAATAAACCTACCATTAAAATTATAGACTGATCATTTCTTTGTCAGTGGGCAAACATACAAAATCAGCAGGGGATCAAATACTTTTCCCTCACTGTATAGTTTGCTAATCTCATCTGATTGATGCCCATTTATGGGACTTCATCTTTAAGGTCAATGAAACCAGCTGTTGCATCCAGGGCACAGACAATTTTCTTAATAGAATAAAATGGTCATTCATTAATGGGATTGCAGAGTGGCTGTTGCTGCCACCCAACTCTTTAGTTGACAATTAACAGAGAAGGACTCCTATCTGCATACTTTGTATCCCAGATTCGACTTCTGTTGAGCTGGGAGTTCAATGACTGGAGGTTCATCCCATGTAGCCAATCATGTCTTCACCACCAACTTTTCTGGTTGGGGATTGACTTAAAAAATTGTGATACCGGCATGTTGCTTCTGGGCTTCAACGCTAGTCTACAGTACACACCTTGTTCAGTGAGTTGTGTTTATGGGCTGTAGTGCACTGCAGCAGCTTATAGTTATCCGCCTCTTTTAGTTGTTCCCAAATGAATTGTACACCAAAGGGAGGTGGTGTCAGCCAACACACAAGCGCTATATCAGAATAGAAAACGTCAGATAATGAAGACAGATTTGATACAAATTGAGCATTAGACTCCACCATGTGGTTTTTCATTACTCCTAAGCCCTTGATTGTTCTATTACACTAATGAGTTAGTGAAAAGACGCTGCTTCACCCAGACACCTCCTGAGTATTGAATATGGCCTCTTCCTTTAGAATAAACCTCCCTCTGACTGCACCCTGCACCAGCCATCCTCTCCTCATTCTAGCAGTACACTGTCACTAAGAAAGTGAGCACTGCTATTACCATCGCACAAGTCTCAATGGAATGAAATGGAACCCCAAACACATGTTAATATCAAGTCAGGGATCTCCTCAACTTTCCCCTAACAAAAAGACAAGCCACAATGTTATGTATGAGACAAAGGGCCCAGTGCAATGACCAGTGAATGTGCCGTGATGAGGGTGCCATGATGAGGGTGCCGTGATGAGGGTGCCGTGTTACGCTCCCCAGTGTCGTGTTACACTCCCCTCTGAACCATATCAGGTTGTCCTCATCAATAAAAGTGAGACTGTCTGTGTCTGTGTCTGTGTCTGTGTCTGTGTCTGTGTCTGTGCGTGTGCATGTGCATGTGTGTGTGCGCGTGCGTGACAGTTCAATAGAATGTCAGCCTTGTTTGTTGGCCAACTCCGGCCGCTCACATTACATCCTGACTCATATCAAATCATATCAATTGAATCCAATCTCTTTTATTAAATTCTCCGCCATGTACCCCCCTTCCTCTTGGGGGGAATCTTTTGGAAAATGTCATACAGCAAATGAAAATAATATTGTATGGTAGTGTAGACGAGGGGACACTTTCATTGCATATGCCTTTCATTTCAAGTCTGAGAGCAAATGAGGTAGATAGATGGAAAGTGTAAACGATTGGCTACACTACACATCACTTTAACATGAGGCCTCTGATTGGACCTTACCTACCCCTACCTATATGTACAGTACATATCTACCTCATACCCATGCTCATCGACTCGGTACTGGTGCTCCCTATATATAGCCATGTTCTTTTCTACTCCCTATATATGGTGCATTCGGAAAGTATTCATACCCCTTGACTTTTTCCCCCAAAACATTACGTTACAGCCTTATTATTAAATTGATAAAATTGTTTTTTTTCCTCATCAATCTACACACAATACCCCATAATAACAAAGCAAAAACAGGTTTTTAGAAATGTTTGCAAATGTATTAAAAATCTAAAACTGAAATATCACTTTCAGACCCTTTATCACATTTAGACCCTTTACTCAGTACTTTGTTGAAGCACCTTTGGCAGCGATTACAGCCTTGAGTCTTCTTGGGTATGACGCCACTCCTCTATTGTCTTGGCTGTGTCCTTTTGGAAAGTGAACCTTCGCCCCAGTCTGAGGTCCTGAGCGCTCTGGAGCAGGTTTTCATCAATGATCTCTCTGTACTTTGCTCCATTCATCTTTCCCTCGATCCTTACTAGTCTCCCTGTCCCTTCCGTTGAAAAACATCCCCACAGCACGATGCTGCCACCACCATGCTTCACCGTAGGGATGGTGCCAGGTTTTCTCCAGATGTGACGCTTGGCATTCAGGCCAAAGAGTTCAATCTTGGTTTCATCAGACCAGAGAATCTTCTTTCTCATGGTCTGAGAGTCGTTTACGTGCATTTTGGCAAACTCCAGGCGGGCTGTCATGTGCCTTTTACTGAGGAGTGGCTTCTGTCTGGCCACTCTACCATAAAGGCCTGATTGGTGGAGTGCTGCAGAGATGGTTGTCCTTCTGGAAGGTTCTCCCATCTCCACAGAGGAACTCTGGAGCTCTGTCAGAGTGACCATCGGGTTCTTGGTCACCTTCCTGACCAAGGCCCTTCTCCCCCGATTGCTCAGTCTGGCCAGGCGGCCAGCTCTAGGAAGAGTCTTGGTGGTTGCAAACTTCTTGAATTTAAGAATGATGGAGGCCACTGTGTTCTTGTGGACCTTCAATGCAGCAGAAATGTTTGTGCACCTTTCCCCAGATCTGTGCCTCAACACAATCCTGTCTCGTAGCTCTACGGACAATTCCTTCGACCTCATGGCTTGGTTTTTGCTCTGACATGCACTGTCAACTGTGGGACCTTATATAGACAGGTGTGTGCCTTTCCAAATCATGTCCAATCAATTGAATTTACCACAGGTGGTCTCCAATCATGTTGTAGAAACATTTCAAGGATGATCAATGGAAACAGGATGCACCTGAGCTAAATTTTGAGTCTCATAGCAAAGGGTCTTAATACTTATGTAAATATGTTAATTTTTTAGATTTTTTTGGATTTGCAAAAATTCTGAAAAAACTGTTTTCGCTTTGCCATTATGGGGTATTATGTGTAGGTTGATGAGGGAAAAAAATATTTTAATCAATTTTAGAATAAGGCTGTAACATAACAAAATGTGAAAAACGTCAAGGGGTCTGAATACTTTCCGAATGCAATGTATAGCCATGTTGTTTTCTACTCCCTATATATAGCCATGTTGTTTTCTACTCCCTGTATATAGCCATGTTGTTTTCTACTCCCTGTATATAGCCATGTTGTTTTCTACTCCCTATATATAGCCATGTTGTTTTCTACTCCCTATATATAGCCATGTTGTTTTCTACTCCCTGTATATAGCCATGTTGTTTTCTACTCCCTGTATATAGCCATGTTGTTTTCTACTCCCTGTATATAGCCATGTTGTTTTCTACTCCCTATATATAGCCATGTTGTTTTCTACTCCCTGTATATAGCCATGTTATTTTCTATTCCCTATATATAGCCATGTTGTTTTCTACTCCCTATATATAGCCATGTTATTTTCTACTCCCTATATATAGCCTTGTTGTTTTGTACTCCCTGTATATAGCCATGTTATTTTCTACTCCCTATATATAGCCATGTTGTTTTCTACTCCCTATATATAGCCATGTTGTTTTCTACTCCCTGTATATAGCCATGTTATTTTCTATTCCCTATATATAGCCATGTTGTTTTCTACTCCCTATATATAGCCATGTTATTTTCTACTCCCTATATATAGCCATGTTGTTTTCTACTCCCTGTATATAGCCATGTTGTTTTCTACTCCCTGTATATAGCCATGTTGTTTTCTACTCCCTGTATATTGCCATGTTGTTTTCTACTCCCTATATATAGCCATGTTGTTTTCTACTCCCTATATATAGCCATGTTGTTTTCTACTCCCTGTATATAGCCATGTTATTTTCTACTCCCTATATATAGCCATGTTATTTTCTACTCCCTGTATATAGCCATGTTGTTTTCCACTCCCTGTATATATCCATGTTGTTTTCTACTCCCTATATATAGCCATGTTGTTTTCTACTCCCTTTATATAGCCATGTTGTTTTCTACTCCCTATATATAGCCATGTTATTTTCTACTCCCTATATATAGCCATGTTGTTTTCTACTCCCTGTATATATCCATGTTGTTTTCTACTCCCTGTATATAGCCATGTTGTTTTCTACTCCCTGTATATATCCATGTTATTTTCTACTCCCTGTATATAGCCATGTTGTTTTCTACTCCCTGTATATATCCATGTTATTTTCTACTCCCTGTATATAGCCATGTTGTTTTCTACTCCCTGTATATATCCATGTTATTTTCTACTCCCTGTATTTAGCCATGTTGTTTTCTACTCCCTATATATAGCCATGTTGTTTTCTACTCCCTGTATATAGCCATGTTATTTTCTACTCCCTATATATAGCCATGTTGTTTTCTACTCCCTGTATATATCCATGTTGTTTTCTACTCCCTGTATATATCCATGTTGTTTTCTACTCCCTGTATATAGCCATGTTGTTTTCTACTCCCTGTATATAGCCATGTTGTTTTCTACTCCCTGTATATATCCATGTTATTTTCTACTCCCTGTATATAGCCATGTTGTTTTCTACTCCCTGTATATAGCCATGTTGTTTTCTACTCCCTGTATATAGCCATGTTGTTTTCTACTCCCTATATATAGCCATGTTGTTTTCTACTCCCTGTATATATCCATGTTGTTTTCTACTCCCTGTATATAGCCATGTTGTTTTCTACTCCCTATATATAGCCATGTTGTTTTCTACTCCCTATATATAGCCATGTTGTTTTCTACTCCCTATATATAGCCATGTTGTTTTCTACTCCCTGTATATAGCCATGTTGTTTTCTACTCCCTGTATATAGCCATGTTATAATAATAATAATAATAATAATATGCCATTTAGCAGATTTTCTACTCCCTATATAAAGCAATGTTGTTTTTACTGATTATGTTATTCTTTATTCACTGTGTATTTATTTTGTGTCACTATTTCTGTTTTATATAAAAAAAATATATATATTATCTTTAATACTGCATTGTTAGAAAAGTACCCGTAAGTAAGCATATCACTGTTAGTGTGTGTGTGTGTGTTACCTGTTGTCTACGAAGCATATGACAAATACAATTTGATTGCTTGATTTGATTCCAGGCTTACTGATACAACACAGTGACATATGTAAACACTTTATTTTGATTGTCCCCTAATGACACATTTATACATTCTGAAAATAAACTACCGTACACTGAGACTTTAAGCATTGTTAGAAATGGAGGGCCAGTTGTTGATGATTATATTTCCATCAATTATTGTGACATCAAAATAATGCGAATTACAGTTTATAAAACACTTAATTTCTCCGGGGAAATCAATGAATACATGTTTATTGTCAATAATAATATCTAGCTGTTCTTTGTGGCCTAGTCTTCACCTTGGAAAATATTTAAGTGGAACTCACATTAATTCAACTCACATGAGTGATATTGATTGTCTGAAATGTATTTTGGCAATTGAAACCATAGTCGACAGCGTGAAGCCAGAGGGAACAGATTTGTTTTGATGAATTATGGTCCTCCAGTACATTTTTGCAATAATTTAGACACGTTTTTCTGAGGGATTTCACACACATGCCGGCACACACACGTACTGTACATGCAAATGCACTTTCACACGCATACACACAGCCACACACACACACACACACACACACACACACACACACACACAGTTTAAGTTGCATTTATTCTGGGAATAACATGTTGCAGTATTATCATTCTGAAATGCCACCTGTTTGAATCGACAAATTGCTCCTGGAGTGAGAAAAACCTTGACAAATAATCTCTGAAAACATTTCCACCCATATAATACCTGTCTATCTCCCCCTAGGCATGCATTCCAGAGACAGCAGCATGTTCAATAATTCAGCAGGCATTTAGTTGAACCTGCTTTGTAAAGTTATAACTTCCTTACAGTATGTGAAATCATTGTCATTTCACAGTGGCATTTTCCAGGCCATTATTTCAGGAAGCAGATGATATGGCATCATCTCTAGTCTGACAGACGGAAGGATCACCACACTCTTGAATTCTGCAGAGAAAGCTTTACAAACACCCAAAGTTTTACTCAATAATTTGATCCTGCTTCTAAAAGCTGGAAAATAATCCTGCAGCAACAGGACATGTGAATTATTACGTGGATCATAATTAATGGACATTTTTGTAGGGGTTGATACATTTTTTGTTAGGGCAAATCAGGTCTGAAATTACAAACTTTAGAAGCCTTTTTAAACCTTGAATACACGTTACAATTTGCATTTCCTGCTGTGCAGGAACATTCTCTACAACAGAGTGATCAAATTAATTTAGCAGTTCTGTAACAGTAACATCTTTGTTGGTGTATCTGATGCTACAGTGGTGGAACTAGAAGTGTCATTCACAGGGTAGTAGCAAATCATCTGATCCCCAATCACTGCAGGCTAGGAACAAACATGTCTCCTCCTCCACAAGAGTGAAACTAATGGGATATGGAGATGATGAGTGTTTCTGTGTGTGAGCCATATGGCTCCAGACTGCTTCAGCCCCTCACTGATGCAAGAGGAGGCACTTTGGCACCAAGGAGAAAGAGACTGAATGAACTTAAATCCCTTTTTGAGAAGATTTAATACATCTCCTCATGAATATTTGACGTGTCTTTGCTATACTTAGCCTCTGAACCACGCATCCATCATCTTGTGCAACAGATGTTCTTGCTAGACCGGTAAATGGATTATCATGTTCCACAACACAACTGAACCGGCAGTGTGGGATGGGAAGCTATGTGTTCACCATCGTTGGCATAGATTTGCTGTCGTCATAGTCTTATTGTCTGAATCTGAGCTTGACCAAAAAGGATCTGAAACATTCTGTTCTTAGAAGGTTATGTGGCTCTATGACAAGATGATGACATCTTGGAGACACTATGCCTGTAGGTCTACAAAAAAAAACTAGTTATTCATGTTGACTGGCTGCTAATTAATTCACCAGGGATTGCTATTGCAACATGGTCTCATTAGAAAATGTGCTATACAATTAAGCAATAAGGCACAACGGGGTGTGGTATATGGCCAATATACCACAGCTAAAAGGCTGTTCTTGTGCACAACGCAACGCGGAGTGCCTGGATACAGCCCTTAGCCGTGGTATATTGGCCATATACCACAAACCCCCGAGGTGCCTTATTGCTATTATAAACTTGTTACCAACGTAAAAATACATGTTTTGTCATACCTGTGGTATACGGTCTGATTTACCATGGCGTCAGCCAATCAGCATTCAGGGCTCAAACCACCCAGTTTATAACTGTAATGTTATACCTCTGAAAGAGGGGAAAATATGAGAAATGATTCACACTGACACGTATCATCAACTCTTTACATGGATATCTCTTTTCAAATTACATAGCGTTCACATTTGTATTACTAGGCATTAGTAATCAAGTTCCACACAAGCAGACATCAATGGAGCACACAGATTATCATATTATCACATTCACATGAATTATTAAAATATTACTTACAATTCTGTATTAATATCAGTGATGTAGTGGTAAAAAACATGGGTAATGTGTCACGGTTCAGACAGACGACAAGAGGACCACAATTGCGTCACACCAGAAAGTTTATTTAAACTTAAGGGGAAAGGGAAGTAGGGAGTGAGTGAAGGCTCCAGGGGTTATCCCGTCCGATGTGCTGGGTCTGTGCCTCCCCCAGTGGCAGCGATGCGTCCGATGACGCCGGTGGTTGGTGGTCCAGAAGTCCTGGGGGGAGGAAACACAGACACAACGGGCGGATGAAAACAGGCAGAAGTACAGTTCAAGGGAAATCCAAATACGTTGTAGCAAGGCAGAAGGCTGGTCAGAGTTACCGGGGTCGAAGAGTAGTCAGGAGTCGTAATGGCAGAAAGCAGGTCTGGTTTTCCTGGGGCAGAAGAGTATCCAAGAATCAGGCAGGTCCGGGGTCACAAAACAAGGGTGAGCCAGAAGCGCGAGCACACAGGTTCCGGTGTGAGCTTTGCAGACGATCTGACAAAGGAGAGCTGAAAGACGGGACTTTAAATACTGGGAGAGGTTAGTGGGTAATGCAGCGCAGCTGGCAGAGTAATTAGAGCCGAGCAGAGCAGGGACAGGTGGAGCTCGTTAGGCTGAGTAGAGAGAGAGAGATGAGCAGAGTGGAAGATAGTGGAAACACATTAAGGTGGTAACCCGGTGGAGTGAGAGGGCTCATGACAGAACCCCCCAAGGGACGGCCCCAGAAGTCCCAAGAGCAACACCACGCCGGGCGGGAGGAGGGGAGCCGGAGGAGGGCTAGAACTCCTCCGAACGGTCCGAGCGAACGCCCTCATCCTCGGAGGAAGCCGGAGGGCCGTGGTCGGGAGATGGGACAGGTCCCGAGACAGGATCAGGCACAGGACAGGAAGCCGAGCGGGCAGGACGGTTAGGGGATCCCTCTGGGGCGGCCCCTACGGATTGCAGGTTGATCAGGATGCCGTTGGTGGAAGGCGGTGATGAGAGTCCTATCCACAATCCGACTAGCTGGCACCCAGGTCCTTTCCTCAGGTCCATAGCCCTCCCAGTCAATGAGGTACTGGAGACCCCTACCCCTCCGTCTGGACCGAAGCAGGCGGCGGACGGTGTAAACCAGACCACCATCGACGAGCCGTGGAGGAGGAGGACAAGGCGCAGCAGGGACCAGCGGACTCTCATGAATGGGCTTAATCTTAGACACATGGAAAGTGGGGTGCACCCTCATGGAATTAGGCAGTTGGAGCCGGACAGCAGTTGGGCTAATCACTCTTATGATAGGGAATGGGCCAATGAACCGAGGTGCCAACTTCTGCGACTCCACCCTGAGTGGCAGGTTCCTTGACGACAACCACACCCTTTGACCAACATGGTAGGTGGGAGCAGGGATTCTCCGACCGGTTGGCCCCGGTAGTGTAGCTGGCAACGGATCTGAGAAGTGTGGCTCGGGCCTGTGACCAGGTGCGGCGACATCGACGGGCAAACGCAAGTGCAGATGGGCAAGTAACCTCCCCTTCCTGACTGGCAAATAGAGGAGGCTGGTATCCATAAACACATTGGAAAGGGGACATACCGATGGCAGAGCAGGTCAGAGAATTGTGTGCGTACTCCACCCATGTCAATTGCTGCGACCAGGAGTGGGGGGTTGCGTGAAGTCATGCATCGCAGTGCCTTCTCGAGCTCCTGATTTGCCCGCTCTGACTGCCCATTGGATTGGGGATGGAATCCGGAAGTCAGACTGACTGTGGCTCCCAGCAGGTGACAGAACTCCTTCCAAAAAGCGGAGGAGAATTGTGGACCACGGTCAGAAACTACATCCTTTGGCAGTCCGTGGATCCGGAAGACGTGTTCCAGGACCACCTGGGCGGTCTCCTTGGCGGTTGGGAGCTTGGGGAGGGGAATGAAGTGTGCCATCTTGCTGAATCGGTCAACTATGGTGAGAATGACGGTCTTGCCCCTTGAAGGGGGCAGCCCCGTGACAAAGTCAAGGGCGATGTGAGACCAGGGACGTCTGGGCACAGGCAGGGGCTGCAGCAATCCGGCTGGGGGCTGGCAGGACGACTTGTGTTGGTTGCAGATGGGGCAGGCTTGGACGAATTCCCGTACATCCTTTCTCAGAGCGGGCCACCAGAACCTCTGGGCGAGCAGGTTGTAAGTGCGGATGGAGCCAGGGTGACAAGCTAGGCGGGAGTCATGTCCCCACTGAACGACCTGGGACCTTAGGTTTTCGGGGACAAAAAGGCGGTCAGCTGGGCAAGTGCTGGGACCGGGCTGGTTACGGAGAGCTTCCAGCACCTGTTCCTCAACAGCCCAGGTCAGAGCTGCTACGATGCAGGGACTTGGCAGAATCGACACAGGATCCTTGGAGGGGTTGTCATCCTTCTGGAATTGACGGGAGAGGGCGTCTGGCTTGGTGTTGCGTGATCCAGGCCGGTATGACAGAGTGAAATTAAACCTGGTGAAGAACAGGGCCCAGCGGGACTGCCTGGAGTTCAACCGTTTGGCCGTGCGGATGTACTCCAAGTTCTTATGATCGGTCCAAACGAGAAATGGAATGGTGGACCCCTCCAGCCAGTGACGCCACTCCTCCAAGGCAAGCTTCACAGCCAGCAGCTCTCGGTTCCCTATGTCGTAATTGCACTCAGAGGGGGACAACCGACGTGAGAAAAAGGCACAGGGATGGAGCTTCCTATCCTCCGCAGCCCACTGAGAAATCACAGCACCAACTCCCACATCCGAGGCGTCCACCTCCACAATGAATTGCCGGTCCACGTCAGGCATCTGGAGGATGGGAGCGGAGGTGAACCTTACCTTGAGGGTACTGAAGGCCTTGTCGGCTGCTGGGGTCCAGGTGAAGGGGTTGCTTGGTGCTGGTTAGAGCAGTGAGAGGGGCAGCAACGGTACTGTAGTTCCGGATAAACTTTCTATAGAAGTTAGCAAACCCCAGAAACTGTTGCAGCTTCTTTCTGTTCTCCGGAACTGGCCATGACGTGACTGCTGATACTTTGGCAGGATCCATTTGGATACTTCCCTCTGCCACTATGTACCCCAGGAAGGCCACTGTCTTGACGTGAAACTCACATTTCTCTGCCTTGGCGTGAGGGAATTCTCCAGAAGACGATGAAGGACTTGCTGGACATGGCGGGTGTGTTCAGACAGGTTTCTGGAGTAGATTAAGATGTCATCCAGGTAAACGAAGACAAACTTGTTTAACATGTCCCGCAGTACATCATTCACTAGAGCCTGGAACACAGCAGGAGCATTGGTGAGGCCAAAAGGCATAACCAGATACTCGTAGTGGCCTGTTGGTGTATTGAATGCGGTCTTCCATTCATCTCCCTCCCGGATCCGCACTAGGTGGTAAGCGTTTCTGAGATCCAACTTGGTAAAAACAGTGGCTCCCTGGAGCAACTCAAAAGCAGAGGTGAGCAGAGGGAGAGGGTAACGGTTTTTCACTGTGATGTCGTTGAGTCCCCTGTAGTCGATGCAGGGGCGAAGAGATCCGTCCCTCTTCCCCACAAAGAAGAAGCCAGCACCAGCCGGAGATGAAGATGAACGGATCAATCCTGTGGACAGAGAGTCATTGATGTAGTCCTCCATGGACCTTCTTTCAGGAGCAGACAACGAATAAAGACGGCCCCTTGGAGGGGCTGTTCCAGGGAGGAGGTCGATGGCACAGTCGTACGGTCGGTGAGGGGGCAGAGATGTGGCTCTTGCTTTGTTAAACACTTCTCTGAGACCATGGTAGCATTCTGGGACATGGGAGAGGTCAGGGGCGGAGTTAGTAGGTACTGGCCGAGGGGGTAGTGCGGCAGCAAGCAGGCAGGTTCGGTGGCAGTCCTCTCCCCACTCCCTGATCACCCCGGTCACCCAGTCGAGCTGAGGGTTGTGCCGGCGGAGCCATGGGTAACCCAGGATGAGGGGTTGGCCTGGAGAGGGGAGCAGGTGAAACTGGATAGTTTCTTGATGGTTTCCGGACAGACCCATCAAGACCGGGGCCGTGACATGAGTGACCGATCCGAGTAAGTGTCCGTCCAGTGCCCGGGCAGGAATAGGAGGTGTCAAACGGAGGTTCTCCAGTCCCAGTTGGCGTGCCAGCTTGATGTCCATTATGTTGGCTTCGGCGCCAGAATCCACCAGAGCAGCCAGGGTGTGAGTAGAGTCAGAGAGGCGGAGGTGAACTTGCAGCAAGGGTTTGCGGTCGGAGGACTGGGTGGTCATTGAGCTCAACCGGACTCCCCCTATGCCCGGTGAGCTTCGGCTTTTAAAGGGCAGGTTACCACACGATGTCCATCACCTCCACAATAGAGGCAGAGGTTTGAGGTGAAGCGGCGCTGGCGCTCTGCAGGAGTGAGAGAGGCTCGCCCAATCTCCATAGGCTCAGACTGATCAAGCTGACTTGGGTGAGTGGCAGTAGCTGACAGGAGCCCAGTCGGATCTCTCCGAATGCCGGTAGTTGGTGGACCTTGGCGCCCCCCTCTCACGACGACGGGTCTGTATCCTTCTGTCGATCCGGACAGTCAGTGCGATGGCTTCATCAAGAGTGGAAGGCAGTTCATGGGAGACCAACTCGTCCTTGATATAGTCAGCCAAGCTATGGAAGAACGCGTCCACCAACGATGGTGTGTTCCAAGAACTTCGTCTTGCCAGGGTTCGGAAGTCGATGGAATGGTCTGCGACTGTACGTCTGCCTTGTCGAATACTGAACAGTTCACGAGACGCCTCTGCGGTTGGTGAATCCAGGTCAAACACCTTCAGCATCTCCTCAGCAAACAGGTCGAAGGTTGCACATGCGGGGGTTTGACGTTCGAACTCTGCTGTTCCCCAGAGTCGAGCTCGGCCCGTCAGGTGAGTGATGGCATACCCGACCCTAGCCCCCTCCGTGGCGAAGGTCCTTGGCTGCAAGGAGAACTGAAGTCGGCAGCTAGTCAGGAATGGCCGGACCTGGGTAGAATCGCCGTTGAACCGCTCGGGGTTTCCAATCTTGGGTTCGGGGCAGCGGCTGAAATGACCGGGGCAGGTAACTCGGAGGCAGGGCTGGTGGGCAGACTGGCTGGGGTAAGGTTGGTGAGGAGTTGGATGATCCTGGCGAGTTGTTGTTGCTGCTGCTGGGACTGCTGCTGGTGCTGCTGGAACTGCTGATGCTGTTGGTAGCCGACCTGAAGCAGAGAGGTGATGTCGCCGCTCATGCGGCCTAGCTCTCTCTCAGTGTGTTCCAGGCGTAGCATGGCGGTGGGTTGCTCAGGTTCTTCGGTTTCCATGTCGGGGGGAAGTGTGCGCTGAGTCCATGAGGGTCAGATCGTACTGTCACGGTTCAGACAGACGACAAGAGGACCACAATTGCGTCACACCAGAAAGTTTATTTAAACTTAAGGGGAAAGGGAAGTAGGGAGTGAGTGAAGGCTCCAGGGGTTATCCCGTCCGATGTGCTGGGTCTGTGCCTCCCCCCAGTGGCAGCGATGCGTCCGATGACGCCGGTGGTTGGTGGTCCAGAAGTCCTGGGGGGGGAGGAAACACAGACACAACGGGGCGGATGAAAACAGGCAGAAGTACAGTTCAAGGGAAATCCAAATACGTTGTAGCAAGGCAGAAGGCTGGTCAGAGTTACCGGGGTCGAAGAGTAGTCAGGAGTCGTAATGGCAGAAAGCAGGTCTGGTTTTCCTGGGGCAGAAGAGTATCCAAGAATCAGGCAGGTCGGGGTCACAAAACAAGGGTGAGCCAGAAGCGCGAGCACACAGGTTCGGGTGTGAGCTTTGCAGACGATCTGACAAAGGAGAGCTGAAAGACGGGACTTTAAATACTGGGAGAGGTTAGTGGGTAATGCAGCGCAGCTGGCAGAGTAATTAGAGCCGAGCAGAGCAGGGACAGGTGGAGCTCGTTAGGCTGAGTAGAGAGAGAGAGATGAGCAGAGTGGAAGATAGTGGAAACACATTAAGGTGGTAACCCGGTGGAGTGAGAGGGCTCATGACATAATGGGTAAACTATAAACTCCAGTGGGCGATTGAGATAAGACGAACAACCACAGATATAAACAAAAAGGTATGACATTTGTAGAACTGTTTTGTTTGCATTTTTATTGCATTTTAATGTAGGCCTATGGGGAAGATAGGCCATGTGGAGATGTTCATATTGACACAAGGTGTCGAAAGAGTTCCACAGGGATGCTGGCCCATGTTGACTCCAATGCTTTCCACAGTTGTGTCAAGTTGGCTGGATGTCCTTTGAGTGGTGGACCATTCTTGATACACATCGGAAGATGTTGAGCGTGAAAAACCATGCTGCGTTGCAGTTCTTGACACAAACCGGTACACCTGGCACCTACGGCCATACCCCGTTCAAAGGCACTTAAATATTTTGTCTTGCCCATTCACCCTCTGAATGGTACACATACACAATCCATGTCTCAATCATCTCAAGGCTTAAAAATCCTTCTTTAACCTGTCTCCCCCCCTTCATCTACACTAATTGAAGTGGATGTAACAGGTGACATCAATAAGGGATCATAGCTTTTACCTGGTCTGTCTATGTCATGGAAAGAGTAGGTGTTCCTAATGTGTTGTACACTCAGTGGATAAGTGACCAATTTACCAGTTGTGCACTCATTCACCGAGAGTCAGTTTTTGTTTGTTTGTGAGATGTCTTTAGACACGGCAGGAGTCACAGGACGGTTCTAAAATTACCTTTTGTCCGGCATCTTTCAAATACACTGTCAGCAGCGTCTCTAGTTGCCTACTTAAGCCGACTCTCTTGAGCTGGGATAGTTCGTTTCACGTCTCAGTCCCTCGGCCTGTGCCACGAGAAGGCGGAGTTAGCCGTTTGAGAGAGTGGTGAATGTGCTGCTAAAAAGGGATATGCGGGGGACGCAGGCGAACACAACGAACAAACCACTGTTCATTATTCCACTCGTTCGCAAAGAGGCAGGGGCAATTAGTACTCAATCAGATCAAGAAATAAGCGTTCTGAGCTTTGATCAACGCTGGGAGCTATATTTAGATGTTGACCCATAATTGATTTTCTTTATTGTGAAGAAAATATATTTTCCAGTATTTCTTTATAAATTGCTTTGAAAGAATTACTGACATCGGCCCTCATATGTAGTTACAGCCCTGCCGACACCTGCCATTGCACACTTTCATATGTTCATTACTCTTAGTCCCAAATTTGTGGGATAGTTTATTGTATCTTAGTGAGGCACTGTCCTTATATAGAGGTCAGACATTATAGAGGTTTTCAAATGGCTCCTGGGTTTTTTCACCCCAAACGCATTCCATCTTCCTATAGAATTTTGCAGGCTAGTGAACGTTCCATTTATAGGTTCCGTTGATTCTCCTGTAATCGTATTATCATTTTTCACTGGTTTGTAGTAAAAACTGAGTGATTTAGAACACCTAATAACAGATGTGTTGCAGCGACGCACGGCCACATAGATCAGACCCACAACACTGTGGATATTGAATGAGCCCGGCTGAAGAGGCACTTTATTTGTAGGCAGACGATTCCATTATTCATATCTGAAATCAATCAGTGCGCCAGCCGGGCACAGACCCATATCAAACATCCAGCTGCATCATTTAACGCTTAGGCCTGGATAAATGACCCTTTAAGCACATTAGGCAAACAAATTGGATGTTGCTTATGTTCCCCTCAACATCAGCAACACCGCTGGTGTCAGTTACTTGTGAACAAGGGATCTGCAATTAGAATTGTATCATTTTCTCTCCTCAACTGCAGTACCTTTCCCCTATCTATTTTGCAAATTATGATTCTTTGTTCTTGGTTTGTTGGCTGTAATATGTGTTTTCCTGTGACTTATTTACATTCACAGTATCACAATGTTCCACATATTGTCTATCTGCTTTAGGTAAGAATGATTGAAGATTGTAGATAAATGTAATTTGGGG
The DNA here is from genome assembly GCF_020615455.1 of Coregonus clupeaformis. NCBI lineage: Eukaryota > Metazoa > Chordata > Actinopteri > Salmoniformes > Salmonidae > Coregonus > Coregonus clupeaformis. Next base: position 28,991,944 of record NC_059209.1, on the reverse strand, counting down.
CTCGACTACCAGAACCTAATCAGCTAAGGAAGTCACCAGAGACTACTGTAGATGTAATGCACATCATGAGTTCCACAGAGCAGGAAGTTACAGAGGGCAGGTATATCTCACTGGTCATCCCCAAAGTCAACACCTCCTTTGGCCGCCATTCCTTCCAGTTCTCTGCTGCCAATGACTGGAACGAATTGCAAAAATCTCTGAAGCTGGAGACACTTATCTCCCTCACTAACTTTAAGCATCAGTTGTCAGAGCACCTTACCGATCACTGCACCTGTACACAGCCCATCTGAAATTAGCCCACCCAACTACCTCATCCCTATATTGTTATTTATTTTTGCTCATTTGCACCCCAGTATCTCTATTTGCACATCATCTCTTGCACATCTATCATTCCAGTGTTAATACTAATTGTAATTATTTTGCACTATAGCCTATTTATTGCCTTACCTCCATAACTTGCTATATTTGCACACACTGTATATATTTTTTCTGTTGTATTTTTGACTTTATGTTTTGTTTACCCCATATGTAACTCTGTGTTGTTGTTTTTATCGCACTGTTTTGCTTTATCTTGGCCAGGTCGCAGTTGTAAATGAGAACTTGTTCTCAACTGGCTTACCTGGGTAAATAAAGGTGAAATAATTTTTTTTAATAAAAAATAATTGTTGCTCACCATATAGGCTAGGCTGCTGAAGGCTGGACAAGTCACTCACGATAATGTCTGACCAATGACATCAAAGGTCAAAAAGAGCTTCAGGGGATCTGTGTGACAGATAGAAACCTAGCTGCGTGTTATGGAAACCTATTTAATGGTACTCTCCCTTTAAAGGACTTTATCAAGGACATTATTTACAATCAAACCAAAGTTGTCCGTCCCAAATGGCACCCTATTCCCTATATAGTGCACTACTTTTTACCAGACCCCTATGGACCCTGGTCAAGTAGTGCACTACAGTGCCTATAGAAAGTCCCCCCCCCCCTTGAGTTAATACTTGGTGGAAGAACCTTTGGCAGCCATTACAGCTGTGAATCATTTTCATTAATACCAACTTTGCACAACTCTTGGGGCAACATGTATCCATTGTTTTTGTAATTGCATCAAACATTATTGATGACCCTCTATCAGAATAGTATATGAAAAAACAGACTGGTGTGCGGAGATACAATATCTTAGTTGCATACCTTATGAGGAAGAAGCATGGTATGGTGTATGGTGGAGTTTCAAGGATTTTCTTCCTATCTCCTACTTCCCTTTTAACCTTTTAAGGGCACCAGGACATTTCCTTTCCGAGCTAAAAACGAATAGTTGAGAGATATTGGAGAGCTTCCAGGGTTCTATCAAGGGGAATATAAGGTCTATAGATTGTGTCTGTGCATGTTACATCTTACTTAACACCTCTGTTGATTTCCCATACTGTAAGTAATTGCTCCAGAAAGGAAAGCAAGGTGCTTTATCTACCAGTCTGTATTCTCTGTCAAAGATAGATGAGGGTGAGGCCGTAATACGTTCATCATTAAAATATATTAGATAAAAGGACAAACACAATGTTGGTGAGTGCCTTATCTGACAAAGCCCCACTTGCTTTAATGTGCCAAATGATGCACTACAGAAGATTCAAATGGCCTTTCTACATCCTGATGAGGGAAATGTATTGTTCTAGATTGTTCCACAGTCAGGGCGAGATACTGCAGCTGGTCACTAGGATTGAATCTACTCCTGGCAACTTGGCTGTTTGCTGAAACAAGGCAGGCAATAACCTCTGATTGCTTTATTCAGCCTAATGAGAATACAAGACTGTTTTCAGTTTCTCTGAATCTCTGTTGTCCTGAGATTACTCAGGTTAAAAATGTAATACAGTGCCTTGCAAAGTGTTCATACCCCTTGGATTTCTTCACATTTTATTGTGCTACAAAGTGGGATTAAAATTGATTTAATTCAATTTTTTGTCAACAATCTACACAAAATGCTCTGTCAAAGTGGAAGAAATGTTTTATTTTATTTGTTTTTTATTAATAGATAAAATATCTAACATGTAGTCGTTGCATAAGTATTCAGCTCCCTGAGTCAATACATGTTAGAAAAACCTTTGGCAGTGATTACAGCTGTGAGTCTTATTTGGTAAGTCTCTAACAGCTTTACACAGACTGGATGTAAGGATAGGAAATCAGCACAACTAAATCCTATGACTGTTGTCATCCTTCCCTGTACTAGCTGGACTGGAAGAGAAGCAGCGTGCACCTCTACATCTCCACCTCATCTGTCTTGAAAGGATATAATAACATAAGAACTTCAAGCCGTTCCGCCTGGCCTTTCTCTCCTCCTCATCACACACAGATCTGAAAGAGAGGACCTATCCATCACCTGCAGACTATGACTACGTCCCAAATGGCACCCTATTCCCTTTATAGTGCACTACGTTTGACCAGATCCCTGGTCAAAAGTAGTGCACTATATAGGGAATGGGGTACCATTTGGGATTCACACTTATGTGAGATGACCTACAGGTGTAGGGTCTTAAGTTGATCACTCTTTTGCTGCTCTCTTTTGTTGCACTCTTTTGTTGCTGTCGTGATTTACATAAATTCACTGAAAACCCACATTAACACACCTTTATATTAACAGTATTTCACTTTTCATGTAGTCTATTTTTGGCCAACTGAATGTTCAAATCCTGTTGCATCAGGATTATTTTGCTGTGACAATATAGGTCAAATTAAGATCCTGCATCTGTATTCATCAGCTGCAGACTATGAGATATGACCTGATATAGCCTCCCCCACCATCACCACCATGACATACTATGTCTATCATACAGAGATATAGAGAGACTGAGAGAAAGGATTCCAGAGTCTAATGAACCCATGTATCAGAGAGCAATGAGAGAGCAATCAGACTTTGTTATAGAGTAAAATCCCCACTCCCAAGGTTTTGCTGCCAATTAATAGCATATAAGATGTTTAAGATTATAATAGCCTGGTTCCTCTCTAGGTTTCTTCCTAGGTTTTGGCCTTTCTAGGGAGTTTTTCCTAGCCACCGTGCTTCTACACCTGCATTACTAGCTGTTTGGGGTTTTAGGCTGGGTTTCTGTAAAGCACTTCGAGATATTAGCTGATGTAAGAAGGGCTATATAAAATAAAATTGATTGATTGATTGATAATATTTTTTCTGATATCTGACTTTTTGGCTGCTTGCTCGTGAGAATGTTTCACTGATTTTGTCCAGCCATAAAATAAGATTGCCAACATGAACAATTTTGCATTAATGCCCATATTTTGAATGTGGTTTCAAGAAAAGTAATGAAAAAAGAGTGAAGAGTATGCATTTCATTATAAACGGAGATAGCTGCCTGCCTCATATGGAAATTCTTCTGTACTCTTTCCAATAGATGTAATTTAAAAACGCTATCGCTCCCACGATGACCCAGAGAAAGTGTAGACCAAGCATATCTGTACACTCTGATGGAATGAAGCAAAATAAATTCCCTATAGAAAATAGATATTGCTCATGATATAATTTTTAAATTGCTAAGGTTGCATTCAACAGCGCCCCTGTTGTCACGATTAAGCTCCAATAAGCATTTTTCACACGTAGTTGTTTTCAAAATCACTTTTTGACTTTAAGACTCAGGGCTGGATTCAATCCATATCGTAGAAGTAGCCTATCATGGAAGATCCACGTTATAGCTTGATTTAAATTTAAAGGCAATGTTCCCATGTTCAGGGAGACTGCATTCACGGTGATAGCTGCATATGTCAGCTCAATCGGAAATTACCTTAAAAATGTTACGCGGATCTTCCGCGATACTTCTGCGATATGGATTGAATCCAGCCCTCAGTCTAGGAGAATGAACATTGTATAATTACACATTACTGCACTGTGCCGTTGTCTCATCACTGGCAACAAGCATCACAGCCTCTCTCAATGTCATACCATAGTTCTAAGTGACCTTCATGGAAGTCACAGAGGATGTAATCCTGTTACAGCTGCATTAGTGGTGATGAGTGCTGCTGGTTTCCTGATAGAGAACCATGTCTAATGGGTTCCTTTGTTTGGGGGGGATGTTTAATTCTGTATTAATCACCATGTGTGGATTCTATAGGACTCATAATTAATTTAACTTAAAAAAGGGGGTTTTCCTCATGGCTGGGGTACATAACAAATAGATCTTTAAAGTCTCTGAGCGATGCTCTTTTGAAAATCGATCAGATCATTGTTTTCTGGAAATTGGGGGTTGCAGGCAACACATATGATTTCTAGTATGGAGAGATCATTGCCCGGGTGACATTGACCCAATTAACAGCTAACATGTTTCTGCAACATGGTTTGTGCCGCCATGTACAACATAGCTGAATAAATGTTATTCATCTGACTAATGATAGAAAGATAGAATGGAGGAGTTTTATCTGTCTCTCTCTCTCTCTCTCTCTCTCTCTCTCTCTCTCTCTCTCTCTCTCTCTCTCTCTCTCTCTCTCTCTCTCTCTCTCTCTCTCTCTCTCTCTCTCTCTCTCTCTCTCTCTCTCTCTCTCTCTCTCTCTCTCTCTCTCTCTCTATCTCTATCTCTATCTCTATCTCTATCTCTATCTCAATTAAATTCAATTTCAATTTCAATTCAATTCAATTTAAGGGCTTTATTGGCATGGGAAACGTGTGTTAACATTGCCAAAGCAAGTGAAGTAGATAGTAAACAAAAGTGAAATAAACAATAAATTTTAACAGTAAACATTACACTCAGAAGTTCCAAAAGAATAAAGACATTTCAAATGTCATATTATGTATATATACAGTGTTGTAACAACGTGCAAATAGTTAAAGTACAAATGGGAAAATATATAAACATAAATATGGGTTGTATTTACAATGGTGTTTGTTCTTCGCTGGTTGCCCTTTTCTTGTGGCAACAGGTCACAAATCTTGCAGCTGTGATGGCACACTGTGGTTTTTCACCCAGTAGATAAGGGAGTTTATCAAAATTGGGTTTGTTTTCGAATTCTTTGTGGATCGCTGTAATCTGAGGGAAATATGTGTCTCTAATATGGTCATACATTTGGCAGGAGGTTAGGAAGTGCAGCTCAGTTTCCACCTCATTTTGTGGGCAGTGTGCACATAGCCTGTCTTCTCTTGAGAGCCAGGTCTGCCTACGGCGGCCTTTCTCAATAGCAAGGCTATGCTCACTGAGTCTGTACATAGTCAAACCTTTCCTTAAGTTTGGGTCAGTCACAGTGGTCAGGTATTCTGCCACTGTGTACTCTCTGTTTAGGGCCAAGTAGCATTCTAGTTTGCTCTGTTTTTTTGTTTGTTCTTTCCAATGTGTCAAGTAATTCTCTTTTTGTTTTCTCATGATTTGGTTGGGTCTAATTGTGCTGTTGTTGTTGTTGTCCTGGGGCTCTGTGGGGTCTGTTTGTGTTTGTGAACAGAGCCCCAGGACCAGCTTACTTAGGGGACTCTTCTCCAAGTTCATCTCTCTGTAGGTGATGGCTTTGTTATGGAAGGTTTGGGAATCGCTTCCTTTTAAGTGGTTATAGAATTTAACGGCTCTTTTCTGGATTTTGATAATTAGCGGGTATTGGCCTAATTCTGCTCTGCATGCATTATTTTGTGTTTTTCGTTGTACACGGAGGATATTTTTGCAGAATTCTGCATGCAGAGTCTCAATTTGGTGTTTGTCCCATTTTGTGAATTCTTTGTTGGTGAGCGGACCCCAGACCTCACAACCATAAAGGGCAATGGGTTCTATAACTGATTCAAGTATTTTTAGCCAGATCCTAATTGGTATGTCAAATTTTATGTTCCTTTTGATGGCATAGAAGGCCCTTCTTGCCTTGTCTCTCAGGTCATTCACAGCTTTGTGGAAGTTAACTGTGGCGCTGATGTTTAGGCCGAGGTATGTATAGTTTTTTGTGTGCTCTAGGGCAAATGTGTCTAGATGGAATTTGTATTTGTGGTCCTGGCAACTGGACCTTTTGTGGAACACCATTATTTTTGTCTTACTGAGATTTACTGTCAGGGCCCAGGTCTGACAGAATCTGTGCAGAAGATCTAGGTGCTGCTGTAGGCCCTCCTTGGTTGGTGACAGAAGCACCATATCATCAGCAAACAGTAGACATTTGACTTCAGATTCTAGTAGGGTGAGGCCGGGTGCTTCAGACTGTTCTAGTGCCCTCGCCAATTCGTTGATATATATGTTGAAGAGGGTGGGGCTTAAACTGCATCCCTGTCTCACCCCACAGCCCTGTGGAAAGAAATGTGTGTGTTTTTTGCCAATTTTAACCGCACACTTGTTGTTTGTGTACATGGATTTTATAATGTCATATGTTTTTCCCCCAACCCCACTTTCCATCAATTTGTATAGCAGACCCTCATGCCAAATTGAGTCAAAAGCTTTTTTGAAATCAACAAAGCATGAGAAGACTTTGCCTTTGTTTTGGTTTGTTTGTTTGTCAATTAGGGTGTGCAGGGTGAATACGTGGTCTGTCGTACAGTAATTTGGTAAAAAGCCAATTTGACATTTGCTCAGTACATTGTTTTCACGGAGGAAATGAACTAGTCTGCTGTTAATGATAATGCAGAGGATTTTCCCAAGGTTGCTGTTGAAGCATATCCCACGGTAGTTATTGGGGTCAAATTTGTGTCCACTTTTGTGGATTGGGGTGATCAGTCCTTGGTTCCAAATATTGGGGAAGATGCCAGAGATAAGGATGATGTTAAAGAGTTTAAGTATAGCTAATTGGAATTTGTGGTCTGTATATTTTATCATTTCATTGAGGATACCATCAACACCACAGGCCTTTTGGGTTGGAGGGTTTGTATTTTGTCCTGTAGTTCATTCAATGTAATTGGAGAATCCAGTGGGTTCTGGTAGTCTTTAATAGTTGATTCTAAGATTTGCATTTGATCATGTATATTTTTTTGCTGTTTGTTCTCTGTTATAGGGCCAAAAAGATTGGAGAAGTGGTTTACCCATACATCTCTGTTTTGGATAGATAGCTCTTCGTGTTGTTGTTTGTTTAGTGTTTTCCAATTTTCCCAGAAGTGGTTAGAGTCTATGGATTCTTCAATTACATTGAGCTGATTTCTGACATACTGTTCCTTCTTTTTCCGTAGTGTATTTCTGTATTGTTTTAGTGATTCACCATAGTGAAGGCGTAGGCTCAGGTTTTCTGGGTCTCTATGTTTTTGGTTGGATAGGTTTCTCAATTTCTTTCTTAGGTTTTTGCATTGTTCATCAAACTATTTATCACTGTTACTTTTCTTCGGTTTTCTGTTAGAGATTTTTAGATTTGATAGGGAAGCTGAGAGGTCAAATATACTGTTTAGGTTTTCTACTGCCAAGTTTACACATTCACTATTACAGTGGAACGTTTTGTCCAGGAAGTTGTCTAGAATGGATTGAATTTGTGGTTGCCTAATAGTTTTTTGGTAGGTTTCGACACTACTTTCCTTCCATCTATAGCATTTCTTAATATTATTCAGTTCCTTTGGCTTCGATGCCTCATGATTGAGTATTGCTCTGTTCAAGTAGACTGTGATTTTGCTGTGGTCTGATAGGGGTGTCAGTGGGCTGACTGTGAACGCTCTGAGAGACTCTGGGTTGAGGTCAGTGATTTAGTCTATTGTACTACTGCCAAGAGATGAGCTATAGGTGTACCTACCATAGGAGTCCCCTCGAAGCCTACCATTGACTATGTACATACCCAGTGTGCGACGGAGCTGCAGGAGTCGTGACCCGTTTTTGTTGGTTATGTTGTCGTAGTTGTGCCTAGGGGGGCATATGGGGGAAGGAATGCTGTCACCTCCAGGTAGGTGTTTGTCCCCCTGTGTGCTGAGGGTGTCAGGTTCTTGTCCAGTTCTGGCATTTAGATCGCCACAGACTAGTACATGTCCCTGGGTCTGGAAATTATTGATTTCCCCCTCCAGGATGGAGAAGCTGTCTTCATTAATAGGTGGACCTGGTCGTAAAGGCTGTTCACGTCCAGTGTGGAGTGGTGGGCCAGGTAGACATTTGGTCACAGGAAATACTTGCGTTTACCCGCTGTATGGTAGCAGGGTGGAAGTCTTTTCGTGGTAGCAGGGTTGAGATAACAGTGCGAATTAAACACTATCTTGGTTTCTAATACCAGAGTGGAAGAGGAAGAGAGGCCCAACTCGGCGGAAGATCTGTCTTCCTCCAGCGGGTGGCGATATTTTCGTTGTTTCGCCAACCAATCAAGGAGTTTTTGTATGGAGGTCAACGAGTGTCGAATTTGGTCAACAAAAACATTAATGGCTATGTAAGGTTTATTTGATCGAATAGAAGTTTCGTAATGCTTAAGTTGTTACGAGTGTACCGATATAAGTAGGACAGATGACATCCCGGCAACTCTGAGAAAAAACACTTTTATATCAGAGTTGTCTCGAGATGGCTATGCATATTCATGTAATGAGGCTAGAAGCATAGCATCTCTCTCCATTGAATATAACCCTCGTCGAATATTTTAAAAAGGATTACAATAATGAGATGTATCCACCGATTCAAAGAAAGTATTTGTCAGATTTGTCAGATTTGTCAGATTGTCCGTTCGTACATTCAGAGCGTTTCGCTCTCGGAGCGCACACTGGACGCTCTGGCCGAGGAGTAGGGTTGATCCAAGCGTTATGCCCTCACAACGGCAGTCAAGCACCCAAGCTAACTGGCTAAAGGAGGCCAAGAAGAAGGAGAGGAAGGAGAAGAAGGAGAAGAGAAGTATGTTGACATTTGAGAGCGCGTGGAATCCATTCATGTATAGTAGCTGTAGCTAGTCTGCCAGTTTGGCTTTATACATAGCTTGGGCTTTGTCGAGTAAGGCTTAAACTATGTATTTAGATTGTAGTTAGGTACTATAGGTAGGCATCGTGGGCTGTATATTATTAAGTAGTATAGGTAGGCATCGTGGGCTGTTGTGGGTAGCTGTTGTGTAGTTATTGTAGGTTACTTTTGTATTCGGCGGTGCCGGGTGTAGCACGAAGCTAGCTAGCTAACTCACCTCCTGGATTAGCTGGCGAGTTGCTATTAGCAACGGTTGCAACTAAAAACAATATCCTTTTAGCCAGCTACATTCGTTCGCAGCGACGCCATTTTTCAAACAAAGTCAACACAGTAGCCATTGCTAGCCAGCCAACACTACCAGCTGGCTGTACTGTGGTAGCTAAATACAATATATTTGTGCTAGCTACCCAACGTTTAATCATTGCTGCGTTATGAAATGTATGCTTGGCTTCTTATATGGTGTTGAGTTAAGCTTAAACCATGTATTTAGATTGTAGGTAGGTATTGTAGTTTGGTATTATAGGTAGCTTACTCAGGTAGTTATTGAAGGTTATTGTAGGTAATTATTGTAGGTAAGGACTGTATTCGGCGGACCCCGGCGAAGCACGAGGCTAGCTTACCCACTACTTGGACCAACAAAGCTAGCTAGCTAGCTAGTGGGTAGCTACTGGTAACTTTTTGCAACTGTGGTTAATTGTTTCCAATGTTATTTCATGCTTAAGAGTACCTGTGATTGAGCCAGCTAGCTGCTACCATTCAGCTGTTTTTCTAACCTCATCCGTGGCATTAACGTTAGGTGGTTGGTAACTGCTGTACTTAATTACAGCTACTGATAACAGTCTGCTGTAGTTTACAACAATTCTAATTTCTAAAGTGGAAGTTGGGAGAGTTTTACTCGGGTGGTTCAGTGAAACAATTATAGTTTCTGAGGTGGAAGTTGGGAGAGTTATATATATATATTATTATTTTTTTGGTGAGGGAGGCCTGCTCTCTCCTTTCCCTGATGTTTAGTTCATTTCATTCCGATCTCCTCTGCATTATTGTAGCCATCTGCTGCAGCCTGTCAACTATGCCTCTGCCTATCCCTGTTCTCTCCTCTCCGCACAGGCTACACAAACGCCTCACACCGCGTGGCTGCTGCCTCTCTAACCTGGTGGTCCCTGCACGCACCACACACCTGGAGTTCCAGGTCTCAGGCAGCCTCTGGAACTGCCGTTCTGCTGCCAACAAGGCTGACTTCATCCCAGCCTATGCTACCCTCCAGTCCCTCGACTTCCTGGCGCTGACGGAAACATGGATTACCACTGAAAACACTGCTACTCCTACTGCTCTCTCCTCGTCTGACCATGTGTTCTCGCATACCCCGAGAGCATCTGGTCAGAGGGGTGGTGGCACAGGAATCCTCATCTCTCCCAAGTGGTCATTCTCAATTTTTCCCCTAACCCATCTGTCTATCTCCTCATTTGAATTCCACGCTGTCACAGTCACTAGCCCATTTAAGCTTAATATCCTTGTCATCTATCGCCCTCCAGGTTCCCTTGGAGAGTTCATCAATGAGCTTGACGCCTTGATAAGTTCCTTTCCTGAGGATGGCTCACCCTTCACAGTTTTGGGGGATTTCAACCTCCCCCACGTCTACATTTGACTCATTTCTCTCTGCCTCCTTCTTTCCACTCCTCTCCTCTTTTGACCTCACCCTCTCACCATCCCCCCCACTCACAAGGCAGGCAATACGCTTGACTTCATCTTTACTAGATGTTGCTCTTCTACTAATCTCACTGCAACTCCCCTCCATGTCTCCGACCACTACTTTGTATCCTTTTCTCTCTCGCTCTCCTCCAACACTACTCACTCTGCCCCTACACAGATGGTAACGCGCCGCCGCAACCTTCGCTCTCTCTCTCCCACTACTCTCTCCTCTTCCATCCTATCATCTCTTCCCTCTGCTCAATCCTTCTCCCTCCAATCTCCTGATTCTGCCTCCTCAACCCTCCTCTCCTCCCTTTCTGCATCCTTTGACTCCCTGTGTCCCCTATCCTCCCGGCCGGCTCGGTCCTCCCCCTCCAGCTCTGTGGCTTGATGACTCATTGCGAGCTCACAGAACAGAGCTCCGGGCAGCTGAGCGGAAATGGAAGAAAACTAAACTCCCTGCCGACCTGGCATCTTTTCACTCCCTCCTCTCTACATTTTCTTCATCTGTTTCTGCTGCTAAGGCCACTTTCTACCACTCTAAATTCCAAGCATCTGCCTCTAACCCTAGGAAGCTCTTTGCCACATTCTCCTCACTGCTGAATCCTCCCCCCCTCCTCCCTCTCTGTGGATGACTTTGTCAACCACTTTGAAAAGAAGGTTGACGACATCCGATCCTCGTTTGTTAAGTCTAATGACACTGCTGGTCCTGCTCACACTGCCATACCCTATGCTTTGACTTCTTTCTCCCCTCTCTCTCCAGATAAAATCTTGCGACTAGTGACTGCAGGCCGCCCAACAACCTGCCCGCTTGACCCCATCCCCTCCTCTCTTCTCCAGACCATCTCCGGTGACCTTCTCCCCTACCTCACCTCGCTGATCAACTCATCCTTGACCGCTGGCCATGTCCCTTCCGTCTTCAAGAGAGCGAGAGTTGCACCCCTTCTCAAAAAACCAACACTCGATCCCACTGATGTCAACAACTACAGACCAGTATCCCTTCTTTCTTTTCTTTCCAAAACTATTGAGCGTGCCGTCTTTAGCCAACTCTCTTGCTATCTCTCTCAGAATGACCTTCTTGATCCAAATCAGTCAGGTTTCAGGACTGGTCATTCAACTGAGACTGCTCTTCTCTGTGTCACGGAGGCTCTCCGCACTGCTAAAGCTAACTCTCTCTCCTCTGCTCTTGTCCTTCTAGACCTGTCTGCTGCCTTTGATACAGTGAACCATCAGATCCTCCTCTCCACCCTCTCCGAGCTGGGCATCTCCGGCGCGGCTCACTCCTGGATTGCGTCCTACCTGACCGGTCGCTCCTACCAAGTGGCGTGGCGAGAAGCTGTCTCCGCACCACGTGCTCTCACCACTGGTGTCCCCCAGGGCTCAGTTCTAGGCCCTCTCCTTTTCTCCTTATACACCAAGTCACTTGGCTCTGTCATATCCTCACATGGCCTCTCCTATCATTGCTACGCTGACGATACACAACTAATCTTCTCCTTTCCCCCTTCTGATAACCAGGTGGCGAATCGCATCTCTGCATGTCTGGCCGACATATCAGTATGGATGACGGATCACCACCTCAAGCTGAACCCTGGCAAGACGGAGCTGCTCTTCCTCCCGGGGAAGGACTGCCCGTTCCATGATCTCGCCATCACGGTTGACAACTCCGTTGTGTCCTCCTCCCAGAGTGCGAAGAGCCTTGGCGTGACCCTGGACAACACCCTGTCGTTCTCCGCTAACATCAAGGCGGTGACCCGATCCTGCAGGTTCATGCTCTACAACATTCGGAGAGTACGACCCTGCCTTACACAGGAAGCGGCACAGGTCCTAATCCAGGCACTTGTCATCTCCCGTCTGGATTACTGCAACTCGCTGTTGGCTGGGCTCCCTGCCTGTGCCATTAAACCCCTACAACTCATCCAGAATGCCGCAGCCCGTCTGGTGTTCAACCTTCCCAAGTTCTCTCATGTCACCCCCATCCTCCGCACACTCCACTGGCTTCCAGTTGAAGCTCGCATCCGTTACAAGACCATGGTGCTTGCCTATGGAGCAGTGAGGGGAACGGCACCTCCGTACCTTCAGGCTCTGATCAGTCCCTACACCCAGGCGAGGGCATTGCGTTCATCCACCTCTGGCCTGCTGGCTCCCCTTCCTCTGCGGAAGCATAGTTCCCGCTCAGCCCAGTCAAAGCTGTTCGCTGCTCTGGCACCCCAATGGTGGAACAAGCTCCCTCACGACGCCAGGACAGCGGAGACATTTGAAACCCCACCTCTTTAAGGAACACCTGGGATAGGATAAAGTAATCCTTCTACCCCCCCCAAAAAAAAATATAGGGTGAATGCACCAATTTGTAGTCGCTCTGGATAAGAGCGTCTGCTAAATGACGTAAATGTGCCCTTGAGCAAGGCACTTAACCCTAATTGCTCCTGTAAGTCGCTCTGGATAAGAGCGTCTGCTAAATGACTAAAATGTAAATGTAAATGATATAACCACTTGTGCGTTGGGGAAAGTAGAATAAGCTTTTTCTATCACTCCCTTGAGTGCTGTGGCCACCCTTTCCTGCTGTGTTCTCAGGTCGTTTGTGCCTGTGTGTATTATTATGTGGCTGGGTGATCCTAGTCGGTCCTCAGACAGAAGGTCTAGGGCACGTTGGGTGTTTGGACACCAGAGTTAGACACTGTGTTTGGAAAAAGTTTATTTTCTTGTATGTATTTCCCGTTTGAGTCCATAAGGAGTACAATCTGTGGCTTGTGTATGTCCTCAGTGGGTGTGGGGGGGTCATCATGAGGGCTATCAGGGTGTCTGACAGGGGGGTTGCTCAGAGGGGTTGGGGTCCCCAGGGCTTGGGATTCTTCATTTGTTTGTTTTGCTGTGATGTCGAGGCTATGGTCAGGGTCCAGGGTGTACTGTTCTGCTGCAGTGTTGAGACTTTGGCCAGGATCTGAGGTGGGCTGTTCTGCTGGCTTCTCTACGGGGGTGGCCAGCTCTCTAATGGGTTGTTCTATGTCACCCGTCATCATTCTCACCTTCTCTTCCAGCACTCTGATCCTCTCCTCTAGTGCTCTGTTCTTCTCCTGCTCCTGCTCTTTCTCCTGTTGATGTTGTCTCACCACAGTCCAGAGTGCAGATACATCTCTCTCTACCTCCAGCTCTCCAGGTCTAGTTAAGTGTAGTTAGGTGTTGTTGTGCTGGACTGTTGTCTGGGTCTGTGCTGACTGGAGTGTGTTCACCTGCTGTTCCAGCTCCACCTGCCTTACCTCCAGCTGGGTGAATGTATCCTTCATTTCAATGAGGGAGTAGTACTCTGTGCTGGGAAGTTGACTTTCCGCTTGGGGTTGCTCTGTGGGGTTATTTAATGAAGAGGCATGGTCTGACCCGCTCAGGGTGGGGGTATGTTTCTCAAGGGAAGGCTTCTCCTGCTGAGCTATTTATTTGATTAGGTGAAAGTCCAGCTGGAACTGTTTGGCGTTGCCTGGGATAAAACTGTTCCAGATTTATAGAGATTTATGTTAGATGACTCAGAGTCCTCGTTGTCTAGTATCCTGAGTTTCCACCCATCGCTAACACCCCCCCTCTTAATAGAGGGGTAGTGTGCTAGTATAGCACTGTGCCATGCCAGGGGATGGTCTATGTGGAAGATAAGGTTGCTTATGTTCCCATTTTTATAAAAATCATAAGGAATTTCATTTTGTACTCTTTTCGTGTCTTATCGTTCAGAGGGTACTGTATTTGAATGACCTCTGAACAGCGGGGGGGTGCTTCTAAGCCCTCTCCATTTGGTTGGGGTAGACTGTGCGACTCTCCTGCCATTGTTGGGCTCAAGGGCTTTGACACCTCTCACTTTACACGTCAGTGCTAATTGAAATTGTATCTCTTTGTACTAGCAATGTATTTTTCTTCTTGGTTTTTGAAAGTAAAAAATAGCTTCATTCTAAACATTACTCACTCAGTTCCAGGTTGGATGGCGTTTTCAGGTTTCTGTTTGTTTGCCAGAGCATTTGCTGTATAGTTTGTGAATAATAATCCTTGGTAGTAGAAAGCCTTCCAGGTAATTCCGTCCATAATCAGGTTGTAGGTTTGGAGTTTTGGTTTGGAATTAAGGTTATGCTGTGGAGGGAAGCATCCTGTATATGTCCTACTTTATCTAACTTGAAATCTATATTTTTTGTTAAAAATGCAGGAGCAATGTCTTTGAGCTCTCTCTCTCTCTCAATTCATCCTCTCTCTCTCTCTCTCTCAATTCAATTTCAATTTAAGGGCTTTATTGGCATGGGAAACGTGTGTTAACATTGCCAAAGCAAGTGAAGTAGATAGTAAACAAAAGTTAAATAAACAATAAATATTAACAGTAAACATTACACTCAGATGTTTCAAAAGAATAAAGACATTTCAAATGTCATATTATGTATATATACAGTGTTGTAATAATGTGCAAATAGTTAAAGTACAAATGGGAAAATATATAAACATAAATATGGGTTGTATTTACAATGGTGTTTGTTCTTCGCTGGTTGCCCTTTTCTTGTGGCAACAGGTCACAAATCTTGCAGCTGTGATGGCACACTGTGGTTTTTCACCCAGTAGATAAGGGAGTTTATCAAAATTGGGTTTGTTTTCGAATTCTTTGTGGATCGCTGTAATCTGAGGGAAATATGTGTCTCTAATATGGTCATACATTTGGCAGGAGGTTAGGAAGTGCAGCTCAGTTTCCACCTCATTTTGTGGGCAGTGTGCACATAGCCTGTCTTCTCTTGAGAGCCAGGTCTGCCTACGGCGGCCTTTCTCAATAGCAAGGCTATGCTCTCTCTCTCTCTCTCTCTCTCTCTCTCTCTCTCTCTCTCTCTCTCTCTCTTTCTCTCTCTCTCAAGAAGAAGCACCATCATGTGTGGATTAATCAAGCCGTGAGGACTCAGCAGAATCTTGCGGGAGTGAGATAGAAAGACAATAGAGAAAGAAAGTGTTGACATTTGCTCTCTATTATACTTGAATGTTTTCCTTTTTTTGCCTTGATGTGAGGGGCTGTCTCTGTCTGATTGGGAGATTCTGCAGAGATGCTGGAAAAGCAGTAAAATGTTGCTACAGCTTTACTTTGGTTTAGCTTCAGGGCTCAGAGAGTGGCCTCTAGATTACCTCGTATGTAACATCAAATTGCAATACTACAAAATGTATATAAATCAAATACATCCTAGAGGAAGTGAAGATCATGGACATGGACTTATGTGTTATGAGGAGAGACATTTCTATAAAAAATGTTGTCATTATTCAAAAGAAAAGCACTTCTCCATCAGATTAAACTGATCACATAAATATGACAAAATTAATACCTTCAAGTGCTTAATGGAGTCATCTACTTCAGTATATAATTAAACAGTTACATAATATGTTGCACACAACAAGAGAATTGGTTGTAGGTGAAATAGGCTAGCTACACTCTACACAATTAAATTGTGAATGCTATCAACAAACAATTTAAATACCCATGTGACAGTGTGTGTACCTCAGGACTGGATCAATGTCTGATTTAAGGTCATTGTAACATCATATTTACCACAAAATACACCTTAAACATACAGTGTACACCATACTGCTGATTAGTGCAGGCTCTCTCTCCCTCTCACATGCTGAGGTCATTGATTTGTGGCTTCTCTAAATTTGAATAATGAACGGAGCGGACAGTCAATAATGTGACTCTTTTCATGTTGATTTATGTGTTGGAGTCAAACATGTAGCTAGTAGACAGATTACTTCTAGAGGAATCCAATGAACACGGTGTTAGACATGGTCTGCATCCCAAATGGCACCCTATTCCCTATATAGTGCACTACTTTTGACCAGGGAATAGGGTGCCAATTGGGACACAGACATTACATTTTTACATTTGAGTCATTTAGCAGACGCTCTTATCCAGAGCGACTTACAGTTAGTGAGTGCATACATTTTTCATACTGGCCCCCCGTAGGAATCGAACCCACAACCCTGGCATTGCAAGCGTCATGCTCTACCAACTGAGCTACAGGAGGCCCCGTGTATGAGAAGGTTGAGTGACCGTGAAAGTCAATTCACACTCCTTCCACAATACAGATCCAGCGGAGGGGGTTCTAGATACTAGGGTGTCATTCCATAGTAATAATCCCCCAAGCATCAACTCAGTGCAAGAGTAATGGGGATTTGTTAACTTTATCTTTCAGATTGATGAGGGTGAACGTCCCCTTAAAAGCACCCACATTTATAGACTCCTCTCTGGTGGTAGATCATACCATATGAGCATGGACATTCTCCTCTCATCACAACGGACTGCCTGGCATGATTTGATTTGTAGAGGGCTGCCCGTGCTCTGAATCAGGTGGAGGGCTGCCCGTGCTCTGAATCAGGTGGAGGGCTGCCCGTGCTCTGAATCAGGTGAATCAGGTGGAGGGCTGCCCGTGCTCTGAATCAGGTGGAGGGCTGCCCGTGCTCTGAATCAGGTGGAGGGCTGCCCGTGCTCTGAATCAGGTGAATCAGGTGGAGGGCTGCCCGTGCTCTGAATCAGGTGAATCAGATGGAGGGCTGCCCGTGCTCTGAATCAGGTGAATCAGGTGGAGGGCTCCCCGTGCTCTGAATCAGGTGAATCAGATGGAGGGCTGCCCGTGCTCTGAATCAGGTGAATCAGATGGAGGGCTGCCCGTGGTCTGAATCAGGTGAATCAGGTGGAGTGCTGCCCATGCTCTGAATCAGGTTTGTATTCTCACCTCCTCTTTGTCAGGCGTTATGTTGACGTTTTTACCAGCCCAATATAGTCTTACTAGAGTGGTGGATACAGTGCCGGGACTGGAATCTGTTCATCACACAAACGTGGTTACAGGTGTGGTACTGTAGCCTTTAGCTCTATAGTAAAGGTTGCTATGGAGGAAGACAAGGGGCATTACAGAGGAAAGCTCATTCTCATAATGTATGCTATGAGGTTTCATCTGTTTGCATGGGAAGCTACTCAATTGCCCCATTTTATCAAGACTTTGTCACTGAAAACATCCTGGATTAAGTCTCATTCCCAGTGAACCCCACAACAAACCACTGAACGTCACCCAGAGAGAAAACATGTATTATGTTGCTAAATCTGACTGATGTGCGCGTTATTGTGAAACACGATCTGGCCCATCGCAACCAGATCCCAGAGAAATGGCAATGTTCAATTATTTTCAATGTGGTGCGGGACACTTTAGAGCACAGGAACTTTTGTTTTGCTAGACGTCTACAGAGCCTGTATATGAACTAATTGATGAGAGCCTGTCACCAAGTTAATATCTCTGCTGAAAAGTATATTTGTTTCCATAACCCCCTGACAGTTATTAGTACTGCATAGGGGATATCCAAGGAACACACAAACATGGGGATACCTGTTGAATATTTGAAGCCTTTATTTGCATGCATCCTGTGGACTGAGATATATAAATAACTTTAGCCCTCTGACTCTCAGTTTACAGAGATGGCATCAAGTGATAAAGCAATTGAGCAGAGGGACATGGTAAGTTAAGCCGCCTACACATTTCTGTACTGAATGAAATATTACCACTACCTTTTTTAAACCATGTCTCTTTATTTCCCAAACACAATTCAACACAATCACAATAGATTTGTTGTCTTTTAATCATTTTAGGCATCTTTTAACACAGGCTAACACCTAACAAACAATTTTTGTTTACACCTTTATCATAGGCCAGGCCCTGTTGTTACCTTGCATTACGCCTGGGAAGAAAACACTGCAATTTACTCAACTTGCCATTGGCTCAACTTACCCCAAGGCAAACATTTTGACTATATTAGCCCACACAGCTACAAGGATGCACTTTAATGCCAGGTTTAGGACCTCATATAGAAGTTTATAGAGACCCCAACTGACGTATAGAACCATCTTAAAATGATCTACTTTGGTTTCGATACAAGCATCATGAAACCTTCTATAACACAATACATTTATTTGACACGGTGAAAATCAGTTTTTTTTACCTAACTTGCTTACCACTTTTTCTATGTGGTTTCTTCCTTCACAGACTCCATGAAATGATGGCCTCTTCCTAAATATTTGGTCAAATTATGCATTTTTGTATGGTTTCCTAGAAACAAGGGTGTCTCGACTTACCTCTTTGGCTCAACCACACTCCCCTACTGTAGATGACTTCATCCTGATTTGTCTCTCTTACCCATATTGTGGCAAAGGAAAAACAAATAACTACACCATATAAAATGTGATGCTGTCTTTTTTGCAAAAAGTTGTCCTACTTAGCTTCTGTTCTTCTCCTGTGAATGCCAAATGAGAGAATGAGTGATGAAGATTTTTAAAACATTGAGTGCCCTGAAGGCGGCAGTCCCTCACTACATGACAATGTCAGTGTACGAGATCAGGCTGATAAATCACACAGCTGTCAAGTGAATGATTCTCTCAGCCGCTGAGAAATGTCAATGTCACCATCACTGTCATTGGCCTCATTGTTGCGTTTCTTATCATGCAGCTACATTACCTGCCTGAAGATGTACAATTCCTTCAGCTATTTGTAGTACATTAATTCCATCATGTTATTAATACACTCTTAGAAAAAAGGGTTCCAAAAGGGTTCTTCGGCTGTCCCCATAGGAGAACCCTTTTTAGTTCCAGGTAGAAACCTTTGTGGAAAGGGTTATTCATGGAACCCAAAACAGTTTTACTTGGAAACAGAAGTGTTCTACCTGGAACCAACAAGGGTTCTTCAAAGGGTTCTCCTATGGGAACCTTTTAGGTTATTTTTTTCTAAGAGGGCAGGGTACTGTGTAAACCTAGTGGAATATGAAAATAAGTAGTCTAAAATTGTCTTGATTTTCTTTCAAATCACTCATGTCTCCTCCTGCATGGCTCTGTGCTTAAATCTCTGTTTCAGTTTTTTTGCATTTTGAGGTACTGGAGATTATCAGTGGCAGATCAGTGATGACTATTGCAGAGGCGCAACACCAACATTCCCTTATCACCATTCTGCATGGGTGTATGGAAATTGTCACGGTGCTAAGTAGATCTAACCAGGATAACTCCGATTCAGAGACCTATGGGTCCTGGTCAAGAGTAGGGCACTATACAGGTATTAGGGTGCCATTTGGGATGCGACCACAGACTCAGAGCAACACAGTCTTTAACCAGGGACCATCTCTTTCTTTTTCCACTTATAACACTGTTCGTCTCCTTCTAACCCGTGCTTACAATTTTATAAAACTGTTTTTCAGACATCCATTTGATCTTATCTCCCCCTTTTATGCCTGAAACAGAATTAACTTACCTTTATAATTAATCAGCGGGGGACTTCATTGTAATCGTCAGCAAAACATCACATTAATTTAGCAGCAAGCCTTCTTCCACTAGGGCTGTGTAGCATTAGCTTCATAGTGGCAGCACCCTCAAGAGTCTCAGATAAGGTAAACATATGAAGGAATTAAAGAAACATGTTTCATATGACGAATCTCTTTCCGGCACATTAAGTTACTTTTAGTGCCAAGACCCAGGGCTGTCAAATAAAACGTTGAGTAATTAAATTACACTAAGTATGCTTCCCACAGAGTTATTAATCATAAAAGTGTTTATCGGATTACAACAGAAGCAATCTTTTTACAGGAAGAAAATGAAAATAAGATTCAGAAGCAAAAATAAATTAGATTCAGATAACTAATTCAGAACGCTGTGTGTGTATTAAGATGAATGGCACAATTGTCTTCATGCCCACCAGGACTCTCTGCAGATGTTTCTCTTAAAGTGCTTAAGTGTACACGTATGGAGAGCATATGGGTTCAATTTTCTACGGTACAGTAACTGATGGTTCAGCTGTGACCGGTGTTGTTCTATGCTTATATAATTATGCACCTCATTAGGTCTCATTTGTCTGTTGCACAATCAAGCCTACGCAGTACCATACGGGACCACCTGATATAGTAATACTGCACTAGTCACTTTGGTCAACCCTGAAATAACATTCATCTGAACGACAGAGGACATCGAGGCAGGACAGTATGTGTTCCTCTGTTAATTCTCCACAGACTGGATCAGGGATGTGACAGCCTAATTGAGTCACACACCCCCTACATGCGTGTTCTCCTCGTAGAGCAGGTCATTAAAGATGCATGCGATTCATCCGCCGCTGCTGTGCCAAACTTGGCTGCATGCACTCTCTCTCTCCATCTCTCTCACTCACTCTCTCTCCCTCCCTCCCACTCTTTCTTTCTTTCTTTCTTTCTTTCTTTCTTTCTTTCTTTCTTTCTTTCTTTCTTTCTTTCTTTCTTTCTCTCTTTCTCTCACTCACTCACTCCTCCTCTCACTCTCTTGCTCTCTCTCCTCCCCCGAGTACTCCCTCACTCAAGACGATCAAAGGAACAGGCCGCAGGCATCCAACACACTTGAGAATTTCAACACCCTTCATTGTCCCCACTCTACGCTCTCTCTCTCTGCTGCTATGTGTTGATGGCCTTTTATATAAGGAAAAAAACATTTCTGCTTTAGGTATGACAGCAATCTGAATGCACATGGATGTTGATGTAGAGTTAGTGTAAACCTCTGATGTGCAGGGAGCAGTCTACTCATGGCCTCGGTACAGCACTAGTACATCACGGTGCAATATGACAGGGTTTAGACGTGTTTTATCTGGATGGTTGCACACTGTACACATTCCATGACAATACTGTTGGCTCGGCTGAGTTAGTGTGTTGTGTTTGCTGTTGCGTGTGTTAGTGAAGCTAAAAGCCTGGTGTGATTGAAGGTAGTTGCATGAGATCAAGCATAAGGGGTTGAGTCCATAGTGCCCTTGCAGGATGACCTGAGCCTGCAGACGTTTGTGTGTTTTTGCTTCCTGTGGCTGAGGCTCATTATAATGGACTTAGACAGAAGCACTGTAGGGGTCGGGGCATGCAAGCAACCTCTTCTGAGTCAAATGTGAACTGAGGTCAAACTAGAGGACAAATTTGAGATTGTTTGGGATGTTACTGTGGTAATAGGTGGAGGTCATGACTTGAAATGATCTTCCCTCACTGCATGACATCTAAACTAACTGTACTTCTATTACTGAGACAGAATAAATCATGTCTTTCTCTATTATGAACTCATCTCCTGTTAGATTCAAATCTAAGATGCTGCTTGGATACACTGTATTTTCCCACATTGATGGAGTAATTTATTCAGTACAAATATAGTCGTCGTTTTGAAGAAAAAACAACATTCATGACACCAATCTTTGCCTTGTTTAGACCTGTGGCACTTTCCCAGCATGCCATGGGAGTGTAAACATTAGCAGTCATTTCCATGCCAGTGTCACGCCCTGGCTCTGGGGACTCTGTTATGTTGAGCCAGGGTGTGTAGAGTCTATGTTTTGTGTTTCTATGTTCAGGATCTAGTTGATGTGTTTCTATGTTGGCCGGGGTGGTTCTCAATCAGAGGCAACGTGAATCAGCTGTTGCTTGTTGTCTCTGATTGGGAACCATACTTAGGTAGTCGTTTGGCATTTGTGTGGTGTGGTATCTTGTTCCGTGTAGGTTTGTGTTTGTGAACCTGTGGACTTCACGTATCGTTTGTTGTTTTTGTTCGTGTGGTGAAAAAAATATAAAAGATGTTCGCATTCCACGCTGCGCATTGGCCCTTTTCTTCAAATGACGATCGTGACAGCCAGTCCTATTCTAATAGAGTTAGTTAAAAACATGTATTCAAGTGACACCATAATATTACAACAATTGGCTACAAATAATTACAGATTTAAAAACCACATTGTGGACCACTCAGAGAGACTTTTGAGACACTGTAGGCAATCATAGTACAGGCCATCAATCTATTCTAATATTTTTTAATTGGAAGACAAGAGAGACCTAATAATACAGGAAATAATTATTTGACGTGGTGTTGTCAGACTGGTATTTAAATTGTCCAAACCTTGAGAGCTCTCACAGGCTTAGTGTCTCTATCTCTACAGAGAAGACAAGGATAACCAAGATGTCTCTGTCTGTCTGGAATACATATTATTATTCACATGACAGCCATTGTTTCAGCTGAGCACTCACTCACGCAGAGGAAATCACTTTTCACCCCTCTTAACAATTCCCTGAATCTTTAAATGGCTCAAGCCTCCACTATACAGACAGAATACTATAGCCTTTTCCTCTGAGTGAATATCTGCGTTTACGTTGGCGATCTAACAGTCACTACGCCTCATCTCCATACAGATGGCTTTGCTGGAGACTGCTGATGACACAGGCCGCGTCACAAATGGCATCATATTCCCTATATACAGTAGTGCACTACTTGTGACCAGGGCCCATTAGTAAGTGCATTATGTAAGGCAGGGGTAGGCAACTAGATTCAGCCGCGGGCCGATTTTTGTCGGAGCGTATGGTCGGGGGGCCAGAACATAATTATAATACTTTGTAAACTGCAAATTGACCACAACTAAGCCCAAAAAGAGATTGTATTTGAAAATAACAATAATTTCCTACCTTGATTACATTGAGACACGATCACATACGTCTCTCTTTTTTATTCATGGGAATACTTTTTGGTAGGGAATAAGGTGCCGTTTGGGACGCAAACACAAGCTCAGCTCTCCCACAGTGGTTGAACTCCACCACTAGGCAGGCGCCACCTCTGGCAACAAAACAGCAATTAAGGGAAAATAGCCATGTCAAATTCAGTGACCATATTTCTGGTCATCTTGATAATTACAGTGGGGAAAAAAAGTATTTAGTCAGCCACCAATTGTGCAAGTTCTCCCACTTAAAAAGATGAGAGAGGCCTGTAACTTTCATCATAGGTACACGTCAACTATGACAGACAAATTGAGGAAAAAAAATTGAGAAAATCACATTGTAGGATTTTTAATGAATTTATTTGCAAATTATGGTGGAAAATAAGTATTTGGTCACCTACAAACAAGCAAGATTTCTGGCTCTCACAGACCTGTAACTTCTTCTTTAAGAGGCTCCTCTGTCCTCCACTCGTTACCTGTATTAATGGCACCTGTTTGAACTTGTTATCAGTATAAAAGACACCTGTCCACAACCTCAAACAGTCACACTCCACACTCCACTATGGCCAAGACCAAAGAGCTGTCAAAGGACACCAGAAACAAAATTGTAGATTGGTACCAGGCTGGGAAGACTGAATCTGCAATAGGTAAGCAGCTTGGTTTGAAGAAATCAACTGTGGGAGCAATTATTAGGAAATGGAAGACATACAAGACCACTGGTAATCTCCCTCGATCTGGGGCTCCACGCAAGATCTCACCCCGTGGGGTCAAAATGATCACAAGAACGGTGAGCAAAAATCCCAGAACCACACGGGGGGACCTAGTGAATGACCTGCAGAGAGCTGGGACCAAAGTAACAAAGCCTACCATCAGTAACACACTACGCCGCCAGGGACTCAAATCCTGCAGTGCCAGACGTGTCCCCCTGCTTAAGCCAGTACATGTCCAGGCCCGCCTGAAGTGTGCTGGAGTGCATTTGGATGATCCAGAAGAGGATTGGGAGAATGTCATATGGTCAGATGAAACCAAAATATAACTTTTTGGTAAAAACTCAACTCGTCGTGTTTGGAGGATAAAGAATGCTGAGTTGCATCCAAAGAACACCATACCTACTGTGAAGCATGGGGATGGAAACATCATGCTTTGGGGCTGTTTTTCTGCAAAGGGACCAGGACGACTGATCCATGTAAAGGAAAGAATGAATGGGGCCATGTATCGTGAGATTTTGAGTGAAAACCTCCTTCCATCAGCAAGGGCATTGAAGATGAAACGTGGCTGGGTCTTTCAGCATGACAATGATCCCAAACACACCGCCCGGGCAACGAAGGAGTGGCTTCGTAAGAAGCATTGCAAGGTCCTGGAGTGGCCTAGCCAGTCTCCAGATCTCAACCCCATAGAAAATATTTGGAGGGAGTTGAAAGTCCGTGTTGCCCAGCGACAGCCCCAAAACATCACTGCTCTAGAGGAGATCTGCATGGAGGAATGGGCCAATATACCAGCAACAGTGTGTGAAAACCTTGTGAAGACTTACAGAAAACGTTTGACCTGTGTCATTGCCAACAAATGGTATATAACAAAGTATTGAGAAACTTTTGTTATTGACCAAATACTTATTTTCCACCATAATTTGCAAATAAATTCATAAAAAATTATACAATGTGATTTTCTGGATTTTCTTTTCTCATTTTGTCTGTCATAGTTGACGTGTACCTATGATGAAAATTACAGGCCACTCTCATCTTTTTAAGTGGGAGAACTTGCACAATTGGTGGCTGACTAAATACTTTTTTCCCCCACTGTATTTCACGTCTTGGAAAATCCCACAATCCTGTCTGCTCAGCGCAGCATCACTGTGGTTTCAGAGAGAGAGGTACTCCGAGAGGACAGCAGAGAGACAAAGAGGAGACCAAAGACTATCATAAAATTACCAACAATAAATAAGACAACAATATCTGTCCTCCTATGTGGGGATCACATTACTATAGCTAGCCGTAGGCAGTGGGCCAACACTTTAAAACCACTGGTGAATATTGTCTGTGCCCCAGATGGTATCTTATTCCTTATATAGTGCACTACTTTTGACCAGAGTCGTATGGGCCCAGATCCAAAGTAGTGCACTAAATAGTATAGGTTATCATTTGAAGCCACAATTCTCTAACCTCCTTAGCCTAAATTCCTCAAACACAACTGTATTGTTTAGTTCCATAATGCATCTGTACTGAGTGGTTCCTTCCCTAGGTCCTCTGCTGCTCAGCTCTGCTATAAAGTTTCCTTCCCTTTTTAAAGAGGGCACTTGCCAGCAGTTGTGTGTGTTCAGTAGTCATTGTGAACAGCTGGCCTTTAGCTGGGGCCTTGAATGCACCGTTCCCTAGGTCTAGGGTACAGGCAGCAGTACAATAACCTAATAAATCTCCTTCCCAGCCCCAGCCCGGGTTCCCCAGCCCCAGCACGGCTCCCTGGCCCAAGCCCAAGCGTCAGCCCCAGCTCGGTTCCCCAGCCCGAACCCCAGCCCCAGCCCGGTTCACCAGCCCCAGCACGGCTCCCTGGCCCAAGCCCAAGCGTCAGCCCCTGCTCGGTTCCCCAGCCCCAGCTCGGTTCCCCAGCCCCAGTTCGGTTCTCCAGCCCCAGCCCGGACCCCAGCCCCAGCCCGGTTCACCAGCCCCAGCTCGGTTCCCCAGCCCCAGCCCGGACCCCAGCCCCAGCCCAGTTCACCAGCCCAGTTGCCCTTCCTGGTTCCCCAGCCCCAGCCCGGATCCCAGCCCCAGCCTAGTTCCCCTACCCCAGCCCATTTCCAAAGCCCCAGCCCCTTTCCCCAGCCCCAGCCCGGTTCCCTAGCCCGGTTCCCCAGCCCCAGCCCAGTTCCCCTGCCCCAGCCCGCTGCCTGCCTGACACCCTCTGGTTCTTTTTCACGATAAAAAAATAATAGTTTTTTCTTTCTGTCGACTCTGTGACCTTTCACTATTTCATGTGTCTATTTTTCCAAATGTCAACATATTGTCACTGTCTATTAAACCAGTTGTGATAAACATGATCTGAAGTTCAAGTCACCTCTTGGGACCAAATAATTGATTGAATGGACAATGCACATAAAGTCATCGTGACTTTTTCCCCTTTTGATAGATTTAAGAAAATGTAGAAGAAATAACAGTTGTTCCTATATCCTGTCCTGTGAATGAGTGATTCACAATGTTGATGTTTTCATGCTCCTTGCTTCCATATACTTGGTAAGTTCTAACCACAATGGCCTTATAACAACGACCATTGAAAAACAACACAACAACATCTTTACTCAAGTGTAAAGAATGTGCAGTATGTGTCAGAAACAGTCGGACAGAAAACAGAGCTCTGTACATCACAATACAGGAAATACCAGTCCCCTTCCCAGCTCCTCAGACTTCTTTGTTTATTGTCTTGCCCAAACTATATTACGTGCATAGAACCGTAAGTGATAGGATATTATTGCCTTGCTTCAGGCTTCCATGTTTTTATTCGATGTTAAAACTTCAACTTATTTCATAATCATTATGATCATATGTTGTCAATGTGTACAATATGCTACTTCTGTACTGCATGTCTGCTAAAGTCCTGTGCATTGCAACTAAAGATACAGTGTTCAGTTTGACCACAAGGTGGAGTAATGGTTCAAAGAAATAGAGGTCACCCAATAGAGAAAACAGTATTTGTGAGGGAATGTACAGTACACAATCAATACAAATGATACACATCCCATGGTTCTTAACTGAATATCATTTTTATAAATGCTTTGTGGATAAGTAATGCATTGACCTATATCACTGCAACAATTACACAAAGCAGCAAGGTGATGTCCCAAATGGCACCCTATCCAATTTGTAAGTCGCTCTGGATAAGAGCGTCTGCTAAATGACGTAAATGTAAAATGTAAATGTATTCGCTATATAGTGCACTACTTTTGACCAGGGCCCTGGTCAAAAGTAGTGCACTATATAGGGAATGGGGTGCCATTCGGGACATCACCTTGCTGCTTTGTGTAATTGCTGCAGTGATATAGGTCAATGCATTACTTATCCACAAATATATGGCCCTTGGTCAAAAGTACAGTAGTGCGCTACATAGGGCATAGGATGCCAGTTGGGACGAAGGTACTCTTCTCTGGGGAAATTATGAAGGCAAGGAAGGACTGCATGTTGAAGAATGTGTTATCAGGAGTTGCTGTCTTGCACTGATCTAATCAGGAACATATGGCAAAAACCTACATGAATTAAAATAACAGACTTAGGGCTCTATTGAATCTGTAAAGATTTACAGATTCCGCGAGATAAATTTAAAGGTAATTTCCAATCGAGCTAACATATGCAGCATTTACCGTGAATGCAGTCTCCGCTAAAGCGTTAACATTGCCTTCTAATTTCAATCACACTGTAAAGCTGAACTTCTGTGATGCGGCCTGAATAGAGCCCTTAAGTATATGAAGATGTAGTATACATCCTATATATAGGAGGATATTAGCGACAGGCGGTAGAGTAGAGGTAGAGGATAAAGAGGTCATACAGGACACACACACATACACACACACACACACTGGGAGGGAGGGTAGTGCCTGGGGTTCAGAGTTCATTGGAGCGTGCCCAGGTGACCTGAACTGGCAGGAGCACAACCTGCCCCGGGACGTGTGGAATCATTAAATCCAGACAAATACTTGTTTGTTTACTTGTATGTTTACTTGTTTGCTTGTTTCAACTACAGAAAATGGCAAAGGGTTTGTTTGTCCCCTAGTCTATCACCAGTACAAAAAAAATTTATTTTAAAGAGCTAGCACAGCAGGATACTGTAATAAACAAATTGTGCTAAATTCTCCAGTAAGTCCCAGAGCAGCGCAATGAGTCCAAAAGTACACCGACAACATGAATTAGCTCATTCATTTTAGAGTAGGGATGGCATGAGCTGTAGTTGTGTGTGTGTGTGCTGCACAGAGTGTACAAAACATTAGGAACACCTGCTCTTTCCATAGACTGACCAGGTGAATCCAGGTGAAAGCTATGATCCCTTATTGATGTCACTTGTTAAATCCACTTCAATCAGTGTAGATGAAGGGGAGGAGACAGGTTAAAGAAGGATTTTTAAGCCTTGAGACAACTGAGACATGGATTGTGAATGTGTGCCATTCAGAGGGTGAATGGGTAAGACTAAAGATTTAAGTTCCTTTGAACTTCAACTTCCACAGGGGTATGGTAGTAGGTGCCAGGCGCACCTGTTTGAGTGTCAAGAACTGCAACACTGCTAGGTTTTTCATGCTCAACAGTTTCCCATGTGTATCAAGAATGGTCCACCACCCAAAGGACATCCAGCCAACTTGACACAACTGTGGGAAGCATTGGAGTCAACATGGGCCAGAATCCCTGTGGAACACTTTCGACACCTTGTGGAGTCCATGCCCGACGAATTGAGGCTGTTCTGAGGGAAAAAGGGGGTGCAACTCAATATTAGGAAAGTGTTCCTAATGTTTTGTACACTCATTGTATATGTTTATAGCCCTACAGTGTGGAGGAAATGCATCATTCGGTCACTAGATGGCGCTCTGTACATGAGAGCCTGCATTGGAAAGCTCTGGTGGGGTTTTAACGGTGCAATGACGAACCTGAACACGAACTCAGCAGAGCACATGCACAGTGGCTCCGTCCCGAATGGCACCCTGTTCTTTATATAGTGCACTTCTTTTGACCAGGGCTACTGTGTAGTTAATAGAGTGCCATTTGGGACGAAGACACTGTGAGTAACGTTATCAAAGAGTCAATAGGCATTTCTTAGTGTGTTAGATAGTGTGACAGGCTCTAGGAGGTACTGTACGAGATGTTGGTGGAATATGTGTGGGCATGAAGGGCAGTAAACAAAGCTGTGTTGAGTCAGCAACAAGACAAAGCAGCTGTCATCGCTCTCTCTCTCTCTCTCTGATAAACTTTACTAGCATGACTGACAAGGCCACTGTTGCTAAAGCGAGGTGAGATAATGACATCAACAATAACAGCATAATGATCTCTCTCTCTCTAGCCATCTCTTTATCTGCTGTAAACACACAAACAAACTCACAAACACACACACAGACTCACAAACACACACAAACATATGCAGGTAATTAGACACCCTGTAAACAAATGACATGTGAACAAAGTGCCCCTATCAGGTGAGATAGCTTAACCTCGACAAAAAATGAAAACAAGATATACAGTGAAAAGAGGTCTAATTTAGGCTCCTGGCTGTTCTCGATCATTCTGCTTGTTGAAAACAAACTTTGTTTGCAAATCAACATTAAATGTAGTAGACGGTAACTGGTGGGATGACAGTCTCAGCAATGCGTTGCTTGCTTCCAAGATTGCTATTCCATAGTATGTGTTACGCAGAGAGGTCTTTGGTCTCTTCACTCCCTCAACTGATTGCCAATAAGTGGTGAAGTTAACACCCAGCCAGGCCAGCAATCTGACATACCCCCTGCATGCCTGACAGCTTAGCGTTTCCATGCCTGCTCCTGTTGCCTGTTATAATTTGAGTTTGCATGTTTATTTATAATATAATATAATATAGTATGCCATTTAGCAGACGCTTTTATCCAAAGCGACTTACAGTCATATTTATCACATTTTAGAGTCATGTAAAATGACAGACGATCATACCACGCTCAAAATCGTGACAGCATTAACTATCTTGATCCACAGTCACACCTGTATGCATTTGATCTTTGGCATTGAAAGAAAAACCTGATAGGGGTTTGGGGGTTTGATCTGTGTCTGACTGTCAGTCACAGGATGCTTAAGGCATTATTACCAGAGACACTAAGTTGGATCTGCTCACCAGAGTGGAACAGAACAGCCTCTCTAAGCACATGTAATGCAAAGATACGACGAGATATGGCTCTACATAGAAAAAAGGCCAGAACTTGAAATTAAATAGGGTAACACTTTTCTTAAAGCCTGCAATTATAATGTAGTATGATGCCTTTATATAATATTCAAATGTTAAACAATTTAAAAATGTCATATACACTCAGTGGCCAGTGTATTAGGTACAGCATCTAGTACCGGGTCGGATCCCCCTTTGACTCCAGAACAGCCTGAATTCTTCAGGGCATGGAAACATTGCTCAATTGGTATCAAGGGACCTAACGTGTGCCTGGAAAACATTCCCCACACCATTACACCACCGTCATCAGCCTGTACCGTTGATACCAGGCAGGATGGGGCCATGGACTCATGCTGCTTACGCCAAATCCTGACTCTGCCATCAGCAACAGAAACCGGGATTTGTCGGACCAGGCAATGTTTTTCCACTCCTCAATTGTCCAGTGTTGGTGATCTTCTTGTTTTTAGTTGAAAGGAGTGGAACCCGGTGTGGTCATCTGCTGCAATAGCCCTTCCGTGACAAGGACAGACGAGTTGTGCGTTCCGAGATGCCGTTCAGCACACCACTGTTGTACTACGCCGTTATTTGCCTGTTTGTGGCCCGCCTGTTAGCTAGCACGATTCTTGCCATTCTCCTTCGACTTCTCTCATCAACGTGCTGTTTTCGCCCACAGAACTGCCGCTGGCTGGATGATTTTTGTTTGTTGCACCATTCTCGGTAAACCCTAGACACTGTCGTGCGTGAAAAGCCCAGGAGGGCGGCCGTTTCTGAGATACTGGATCATTTGCGCCTGGCACCGACGATCATACCACGCTCAAAGTCACGTAGGTCACTCGGTTTGCCCATTCTAATGTTCAATCGAACAGTAACTGAATGCCTCGATGCCTGTCTGCCTGCTTTATACTGCATAGCAACCCATGGCCACGTGACTCTATCTGTAGGAGCTAACCATTTTCGTGAACGGGGTGGTGTACCTAATAAACAGGCCAGTGAGTGTATAATGCATTGTAATACTTCTCCTAAGCATGTATGACCCTCTTATCATGTCTTATAATCATCTTATAATGATCCTGACTAAATACCTTCCATTTTAAGACAGTTGAAATTACAGAGGTGGTTACGGCATGGTCAGCCACCCTGGCGGGCTGACATCTGAGCTACTTATGGGCTTTAGGTGCCAGGCTGCTGCCCGTGATAAGGTGACCTGGCCTGGCCTGCCTGGCACACTCTCTGACGCGACGCCCTCTCCAACTTACTCTGACTTGACCTGCTGGGTTAATCTGAGCAGGTTTCAAACTGGTTCTGAGGCTGCGGTGCCCGAGCTCATGCTGCTCTGGCTGTGGTTTACCGGCAGTTTACCGACTGCTGCTAGTACTAGTGTGCTCTCTCTCTCTCTCTCTCCCTCTCTCTCTCTCAACAGCCGGATGCATAGTTACTGTCTAATCAGCTCTGAGTGTCTAAGATGTTGTTTGGACATCTGCTGGGCCTTTTCCCAGAAGCTCTCTGATGTTATTGTCTGTCAAACCCAGAGGTTATTCTGGGGCTTGTTATTTTAGCCATCCTCACAAAGTTTTCCCAATTTCATCATTTCTAATTTTGAACTTGTTCAAATAACACTTTCCAAACTTTTGGAGTTGTTTTGCCTTGTTACACAACGTTGATGTGATGATGAACTCTACTCTAGTATTGACAGTGTGTTGTTGGTAGAAAACTGCTAAAAAAAAATATTTGATAAATGTGCAGAAACCAATATGTACTTTCTCATCGCAACACAGCAGGAGCAGCTGAAACATAGTATAGGAGTTGTGAAATAAAGAGCAGGGAGGCAGAAGAAATCAAATCTCCAAGGACATCCTTATTCTCTCATTTCTGAATTTAAAGTCCCATGCAGACATATGGAGATCTTGCATTCTACCCATTAAATTGAGGTGAGTTGGGGCAGCAGGTAGCCTAGTGGTTAGAGAGGCAAGCCAGCAACCGGAGGGTTGCCAGTTCAAATCCCAGGTCTGAAGGGGAAAATCTGGTGGAAAGTTAGCAGGCAAACAGAGGGTTGCTGTTATCAAATCCTAGATGCCCTTGCCTGCTGTTGTGCTCTTGAGCAAGGCACTTAACCCCACACAACAACAGCTTCATGTGTGGCAGCACCCCACACCTCTCCATAACCTATATGTGTGCCTTTCAGAGAGGTTGGGTTAAAAACAGAAGTCAAATTTCAGTTGCACCTTGTGTGATCTTAAAGTTAACTGACCCAACAGACTGAGCACTGACCCCTTTCCTCACT
This sequence comes from Coregonus clupeaformis, assembly GCF_020615455.1. Taxonomy (NCBI): domain Eukaryota; kingdom Metazoa; phylum Chordata; class Actinopteri; order Salmoniformes; family Salmonidae; genus Coregonus; species Coregonus clupeaformis. The sequence goes on along the minus strand of NC_059209.1, from coordinate 28,959,827 downwards.
GTACTGTATGTTACCTCATGGGTGCGTCCCAAATGGCACTCTAGGCGCTGATCAAAACTCCAGAAGTAGCAGCACCTTGGCCTCAGAACCGGTTTGAAACCTGTTCAGATTAACCCAGCAGGTCAGAGTGAGTTGGAAAGGGCTCTGTGTCAGAATAGTGCACTATATAGGGAATATGGTGCCCTTTGGGACTTAGTTTAGGGTTATATATTGAACACTGTGGGGCTGCGTTGAGTTGGCAATGTTAATCTCCCTACTCACGGCGGTCATACTCTCATCATGTGGCCCCGGTGGTCTGCCAAAGGCCTCATCATCAGGGGCCACGGCACAGAACTGTCTGCAGCCATGGGTCAGCTTACCATCCCTCACTGGCCATGTTCTACTCTCTCTCTCTCTCACTGATTGGTAAGTTGATGCTGATGAATGAAGAGCAAGTTCTCTCTCTATTACTGATTAGTAAGTTGATGCTGATGAAGAGCGAGTTATGAGACTAGGGTGACCACAGAAAATAGAACAATTCTAAGATCTCTATGAAGGTGATGCAGATGAGCCCTTGTAATTCTAATGGTTTGTGAGAGAATGACAGGGAAAGAGAGAGACTGTGTGTCACGACTTCCTCCAAAGCTGCCTCATCTCCTTGTTTGGGCAGGCTTTGGCGTTCGTCGTCACCGGCCTTCTAGCCACTGCCACTCCTCTTCTAATAATTCCATTAGTTTTGTCTTGTTTTTACACACACCTGGTTCATATCCCCCCATCAGTCCCTGTATAAGTATTCCCTCTGCCCCCCATGTCTTTGTGTGTGATTCTTTCCAAGTGGTAGTGTCGATAGTTTGGTGGAGCATTATGTACTTTATCGCCGGGATATTCACCCATGTGGTTTGTTATTCCCAGTGCGTCGTTAATTCGCACTGTAGCTGTTTTACGCATTGCTGCGAACTGCTGCATTGGCCGAATAAATCATTATTCTGTGATTTACACCTCCTGCGCCTGACTCCGTCCAAATCACCCGCTACAGAATCACACACCCAACAGCATGGAGTCAGCAGGAGACGGGAATCTGCCTGGAGTCTTTGAGCGGGTCCGGGAGCATTCCAACATGCTAGCCAGCTTGGGTGAAGCGATGGATCGGGTTCTCCAGGCTGTCCAGCGCCTGGAGAGGAGAGGACCCGACCCTGCGGAACCAGCTGAGCGACCGGATCCAGCCATCCAGACACCAGCACCCAGAGATATTCACCTGTCTCGACCGAGGGAATACAACGGGACAGTGGCCCGCTGGCAGGGTTTCCTCCTGCAGCTGGACCTCTATTTCCACACCATCAGCCCTGCTCCATCGGATCTGGAGAAGGTGTCCGCCCTCGTCTCCTGCAGCGTTCCGGGAGAATGGAGGACGACAGATCCAGTGTCACTCTTGTGGCAAGAGAGGACATTCTGCTGCAGTATGTCGTCAGAGTTCTTCTGTTTTTTTATTTTATTTTATTTATTTCACCTTTATTTAACCAGGTAAGCCAGTTGAGAACAAGTTCTCATTTACAACTGCGACCTGGCCAAGATAAAGCAAAGCAGTGCGATAAAAACAACAACAACACAGAGTTACATATGGAATAAACAAAACTTACAGTCAATAACACAATAGAAAAAGTTATGGCGGTAAGGCAATAAATAGGCCATAGTGCAAAATAATTACAATTTAGTATTAACACTGGAGTGATAGATGTGCAGAAGATTATGTGCAAACAGAGATACTGGGGTGCAAATTAGCAAAATAAATAACAATGTAAATAACAATATGGCGATGAGGTAGTTGGGTGGGCTAATTACAGATGGGCTGTGTACACTCCCGAGTGGCGCAGTGGTCTAAGAGATCCAGGCTCTGTCGTAGCCTGCCGCGACCGGGAGACCCATGGGGCGGCGCACAATTGGCCCAGCGTCGTCCAGGGTAGGGGAGGGAATGGCCGGCAGGGATGTAGCTCAGTTGTGGGTTCGATTCCCACAAAAAAAAGAAATATATATATATATATATATAAACAAAAACAAAAAAAATTTATGCACTCACTAACTGTAAGTCGCTCTGGATAAGAGCGTCTGCTAAATGACTAAAATGTAAATACAGGTGCAGTGATCGGTAAGCTGCTCTGACATCTGTGAGGGAGATAAGTGTCTCCAGCTTCAGAGATTTTTGCAGTTCGTTCCAGTCATTTGCAGCAGAGAACTGGAAGTAATGGCGGCCAAAGGAGGTGTTGGCTTTGGGGATGACCAGTGAGATATACCTGCTGGAACGCATACTACGGGTGGGTGTTGCTATGGTGACCAATGATCTAAGATAAGGCGGGGATTTGCCTAGAAGTGATTTATAGATGACCTGGAGCCAGTGGGTTTTGCGACGAATAAGTAGTGAGGGCCAGCCAACGAGAGCCTACAGGTCACAATGGTGGGTAGTATATGGGGCTTTGGTGACAAAACGGATGGCACTGTCCTAGACTACATCCAATTTGCTGAGTAGAGTGTTGGAAGCTATTTTGTAAATGACATCGCCGAAGTCAAGGTTCGGTAGGATAGTCAGTTTTACGAGGGCATGTTTAGCAGCATGAGTGAAGGAGGCTTTGTTGTGAAATAGGAAGCCAATTCTAGATTTAACTTTGGATTGGAGATGCTTAATGTGAGTCTGGAAGGAGAGTTTATAGTCTAACCAGACACCTAGATATTTGTAGTTGTCCACATATTCTAAGTCAGACCCGCCGAGAGTAGTGATTCTAGTCGGGCAGGCGGGTGCAAGCGGCGTTCGATTGAAGAGCATGCATTTAGTTTTACTAGCGTTTAAGAGCAGTTGGAGGCCACGGAAGGAGTGTTGTATGGCATTGAAGCTTGTTTGGAGGTTTGTTAACACACTGTCCAATGAAGGGCCAGATGTATACAAAATGGTGTCGTCTGCGTAGAGGTGGATCTGAGAGTCACCAGCAGCAAGAGTGACATCACTGATATACACACAGAATAGAGTGATTGAACCCTGGGGCACCCCCATAGAGACTGCCATAGGTCCAGACAACAGGCCCTCCGATTTGACACATTGAACTCTATCTGAGAAGTAGTTGGTGAACCAGGCGAGGCAGTCATTTGAGAAACCAAGGCTATTTAGTCTGCCAATAAGAATGCGGTGATTGACAGAGTCAAAAGCCTTGGCCAGGTCAATGAAGACGGCTTCACAGTATTATCTTTTATCGATCGCAGTTATTATATCGTTTAGGACCTTGAGCGTGACTGAGGTGCACTCATAACCAGCTCGGAAACCAGATTGCATAGCGGAGAAGGTACGGTGGGATTCGAAATGGTCGGTGATCTGTTTGTTAACTTGGCTTTCAAATACTTTTGAAAGGCAGGGCAGGATGGATATAGGTCTGTAACAGTTTGGATCTAGAGTCACCCCGTTTAAAGAGGAGGATGACCGTGGCAGCTTTCCAATCTCTGGGGATCTCAGACGATACGAAAAGGAGGTTGAACAGGCTGGTAATAGGGGTTGCGACAATTTTGGCGGCTAATTTTAGAAAGAAATGGTCCAGATTGTCTAGCCCAGCTGATTTGTAGGGGTCCAGATGTTGGTGTATTTAGAGGGTAAATTAGTCAGGATGATATCTATGAGGGTGCCCATGTTAACGGATTTAGGGTTGTACCTGGTAGGTTCCTTGATAATTTGTGTGAGATTGAGGGCATCTAGTTTAGATTGTAGGACGGCCGGGGTGTTAAGCATATCTCAGTTTAGGTCACCAAGCAATACGAACTCTGAGGATAGATGGGGGGCAATCAATTCACATATGGTGTTCAGGGCACAGCTGGGGGCTGAGGGGGGTCTGTAGCAAGCGGCAACAGTGAGATAATTATTTCTGGAAAGGGGGATTTTTAGAAGTAGAAGCTCAAACTGTTTGGGCACAGACCTGGATAGTATGATATAGCTCTGTAGGCTATCTCTACAGTAGATTGCAACTCCGCCCCCTTTGGCAGTTCTATCTAGACGGAAAATGTTGTCGTTGGGAAAGGAAATGTCAGAATCTTTGGTGGCCTTCCTAAGCCAGGATTCAGACACTGCTAGAACATCAGGGTTGGCGGAGTGTGCTAACGCAGTGAATAACTCAAACTTAGGGAGGAGGCTTCTGATGTTACGTACTGACTGGTTTATGTTCAGTCAAAAAGACATTGGATGATCAATATGGAGACCCAGATAGCATAGGATGAGAGGCTGCATTAAAGACCGTAATCAATCCTATAGACACAAGGAACTGCGTTTTCCACTGAAATACCTTTGCATGTATGCAATGAATAGTAAACATACAAAAGAATGACCCTCCATAACTGCCCGACACATCAGGAAGCAGAGTGAAATATCTGACTATACCAGAGAACAGAGAGGTGACAAAGCCTGTCTAAATATCCGCTAAATATCCGCTCTTTCATCTGCCTACTGCCTGACGTTTGCCAGGCCTGATACGGATCAAGCCGCGAAGCAATAGAGGCTTATCAGCTTCCCTTCCCTTTATCAAGTTCCTGTCTGAACTGATGGATGGGGGGGCGAGTCTGCACAGGGAAAGAGCCATTGTTAGGTCCATGTTTCTGGAGAACTGTGAAACTACTAACGCTTGTAGGTCTAACAAGGCCTCTTATCTAAACAAATAGAGGTGTTCTAGGTTATCAGAGACTGGACAACTCCCCAAAATCAGACAACTACACCATCCTGATTTAGTCGCCTATTTATGTATCAATAAGGAGAATGGACAGTATAGTGTTAGCTTTAGATGTGGGGGTGGGGTTGGCGGTGCCCGTCGGGACACCATAGTGTTAGCTTTAGATCTGGGGTTGGCAGTGCCCGTCTTGTAAATGAGGTTTAATATCTATTTCAAGATTACATTGGGGAACAAATCTTAAACTTGAACATTGACTTGATACTGCTGCACACACACACACACACACACATTATGTGAACACAAAGTTACCTGTAAGTGTAAGAATTGCAAAGTTCAATATCAGCATGTTGAGAGTGAGATGACACAAATTATGATCCATTTACAGTGCAAAGTGCACTCTTAAAACCCAACAATGCCTGGTTCAAGCACCCACTGGCCTACTACTCTTCATCAGTCTGGTATTACCAACCAAGCACTTTCACCTGCATTATACTAGGTTTCAGTGATGGGATCTGTCTGCATATGTACTCGCCGTACTCTCAAAGCATGGATATTGTGTTATCTGTGCTCAAGATTGCACCTGACCACCACTGATAACAGTTGACCCTTGGAATGGCACCTACATTCAGCCATTACGTCAGACATTACATTCAGCCATTACGTCAGCCATTACATTCAGCCATTACCTAATGTTCACTTCCCAGAGAAAATGTTACAACATATCGGAAATTGTGATTTTTAGTTCGAAGACAATGTTACTGCAAGATCAAAGACAAGTATCGCAGTGTACCATATACAGTATGTATGCCACAACCTCCGAAAAATGGCATTGGGAAATTCCATATACTGTTGGCCTGTTTCATCCACAGTGAAGTGCGGCAAAAAATGATTTTATCTTTCACCTCTTTGAACCTTTTCATAATCCATCGTTACGAAATCTGCATCGCTGACAACCTAAAAATACATGCAAATAAATAAACCAAAACCTAAAAGTGATATATAAATAGCAGCTGGGGTCAGCTATTGTGCTGTGTCTTGCCTTGGCTTCCTCCTCAGGCCTATAGTCTAGCTGCACCTGCAGGGCCAGGAGCAGGACAGGGTGGGGAGGGTGCGCTGGGGGGCTGGGGTGCTGGGGGGTTAGCGTGAGGGGCGGAGGGGACAGGACAAGGGAGTGAAGGGAAGAACAATAGCAAGGCCACATGGTGGAACTGGAGCGAGACAGCCAGTCTGCCGGCCGCCCAGCCCCAGGAGGAACCTCAGCGTCACAAAGGAAAAGGCTTCTCTGGAGCGGTCCCCACACGGGCACACAAACACACACACACATGACAGTCATACAGATACACATACATACACATACACACACACGACAGACATACAGATACACACACATACACACACACACGACAGACATACAGATACACTCACATACACACACAGAACAATAGAGACCCCCAGCCATCCCCGGTCCGGAAAACGCTGCCCCGAACATGACTCCAGCTCCAGGGACTTAACGCACACAACCGAAAGAACAGGCAGTCCTGTCAGAGAGGGAGGGGAGACAGGTTTACGAAAGGTTAGAAGAACTCCTCTGCATGAAGAGATCCACCACTAAGCCCTGTTCGACATTGATGCAGTGCTGAGGTGTACAAGATTACTCCTCACATCAGCACCCAATCTATACAGTATGGGTTGAAAAAATTGTTATTCAACCATTGTGTTAGGTTTAGGGCCTAGCTCAATGAAACAGCCTGACCTGAATGGGACAAGCTGAACTGAGCGTGACAACCTGGTTTTGTAAATAAAGGTTCAATAAATAAAATACATAAAATTAAACAAATACATCTATTTTCGTCTTCTCATCAAAAGTCAGGAACGGAATTGAAACATGTTTGCATACAACTGCAGTTTTTCACCTCTTGGGTAACCAACTGCTTTTTCCTCTGTCTAAGAACTATGTGGTTGTTTTTAACATTGACATCATCAACAATCACATTTTCCATCTCATAGTGTGTGTGTGGTCACTGAGAGTGTGCCTCACTGATGGATAGCCCACTTGTTAAATCAACACGCGTAATAAAGCCACGGCAACAGGAAGAGACAGGGGAGCGATGCACAGCTGAAACAGACCAAATGTTTTGCTTGGGATGTGAAAGAATCGACAGTGTGTCTCCATGGTCCCCCTCTGGGCGCATGACGGGGCAGCAAGGGTCAGCTCCAACACAGCAGACTTGCGCAACACACACACACACACTGGCCTCAATGTACCGCCCTGCAGCACCAATCCTACACAAACGGCGCCTAACACACACAATACACTGATTCATCCAAAAACAACAGAGGCCCTTAGACTAAAGTCAGTTGTGTGTCGCTGTCAACAACATAACGCCAGTGATTAACAACCACAAGAATGTGCCAAATGCTAGGAATCCCCTCTCTGAGGTCCAAGAACCGGAACCGGGTCGTTTATGCGTGATTCTTTTGTGTTCCCTTTATGAGGTCGTCAGTATTGCTGATGCGATTGCGCATGCAGCCGGTGGCTGGCCTCCTTTGAGTCAGACTGTCAGACACGCAAAGGAAAAGTATTGGTCAGTGCTTGTTCATCACAATCATTACCTCTCACATTCATGTCTTTCCTGTATGGAGCCTACCTTTTCATCCCCTTTGACTCTTGGGAGGTCACTCTCTCTGCCAGCCAGCTGCTTTTGACACACGGCCGAGAGATTGACGGAGAAAGGAGAAAAGTTGGCCGTAGCAACAGAAGCCCTATATATACCTGCCGTTAATATGCATTCCTCGTCCTGATCATGTCCTGATCTTGACCTGATTTTGTCTGTTTACACTTATAAGATCTGATCACAATCAGATCACCATGCATCTTTTAATCATCTACACAAACTGTGGACACAATCAGAATGTGGACAAAATCAGGACAAAGGCTGCATGTTAGAACAAGGTATAAACAGGGCTTAAATACTTAGGTCAGAACCATCATACGCAGGAGGTGTAAGACCAGGAGCATCATGCACCCCAACAATCTGAGGGAACACAAAGTACGTGAGGATGGCTGGGGGGTGGTCCGGAGGGGGGCAAGGATCTGTATAGTTTTTTTTGTTGCATTTTTAAAACACCTGAAACAGCTTTTTCCTGCATTCTAGAGCCATAATCAGTATGCTTATAATAAAATAAAAATCTTCTGTTTTAGCACTGAGTGTGATATGCTGATTGGTCATTCACAGTCAGTCTGTTTTCAATTGTGTTTTATAACCCTCCTTAACCGAAGATGCCAGTAAAGATTTAATTGCTTTGTTGTGGGGAACACTTGAAACCAAAGGAGTTGCTCAGCAGATGGGATGCATGGTTCACAGAGTTCTTACCAGAACAAACCTGGACTGATGCATTATAATCTGCTTACTGATATATCATTTCCCAATTTACAACTTCTGGGATCTGTCTGTGTGGCAATCTGACCCTGAGAATTGTGGGAAACCAATGTCTGTTTTTAAGAGTTTAGATTACCGAATAGCCACCTGTCCCTTTTAATGGCCGGGCATCGGCACTCATTTCAGCAAATAAACGCCTGTTTCAAATAAACGGCGGGTCTAAATTAATTGTTAATGAGGTTACCATAGACACAGCTCTGATATTCCCATGGTCATGTGCATGAAAGATATGTGTAAAAAATTATGTCATCATAGCTAGCCATGGCGCCACCAAAAAGAAAACACAACATCAAATTCATGGTGCTGAAGCGTGAAATCGGGGGTGTATGACAGGCAGCCTAGTCTTTGCAAGTCTGATCTGCAATGGATTTGTTATTATAATGTTTATACTGGTCACAATAAACAGTTTGGTAGTCTTTTCAACATTGTATTGAGCAAAAGCTGTGCGCATTAAGGAAATAGACACCTGGCTCCAATACATTTACGTAATTTATCAGACGCTCTTATCCAGAGCAATTAGGGTTAAGTACCTTGCTCAAGGGCACATCGACAGATTTGTTCACCTAGTCGGCTCGGGGATTAGAACCAGCAACCTTTTGGTTACTGGCACAATGCTCTTAACCACTAAGCTACCTGCCACCCCAATAGAAACCTGTCTCTAATAAGCACTGGTTGTGTTCAGTGATTAAAGTAAATAAACGCCCAGACTATTAATTGAAGTTTTATGGTACTTCTTGCTTTTAAACTCCTACAGAAATGTATTCAGTTAACATTAAAAATATAGCTCTATGATTTGTCACTAGTGTCTTTTTCAAGAATATGCAACTCTCTTGAGAGATTTAGGAACAAGAGAGCTAAATTTAGGAGCGAGTTTGTATTAAAGATTTGGTTAATATAAGCCTAGTAGTATGCCAGGAATTATAACAAAAAAAATGTTGAGAAGGGGCAGCTTTGTCCCTCCTTTATCAAGAGAGTAACTGTGAGTCATGAGGATAACTTGTGGTTGTTTATACAGTGAGGGAAAAAAGTATTTGATCCCCTGCTGATTTTGTACGTTTGCCCACTGACAAAGACATAATCAGTCTATAATTTTAATGGTAGGTTTATTTGAACAGTGAGAGACAGAATAACAACAACAAAAATCCTGAAAAACGCATTTTAATGAGGGAAATAAGTAATTGACCCCTCTGCAAAACATGACTTAGTACTTGGTGGCAAAACCCTTGTTGGCAATCACATAGGTCAGACGTTTCTTGTAGTTGGTCACCAGGTTTGCACACATCTCAGGAGGGATTTTGTCCCACTCCTCTTTGCAGATCTTCTCCAAGTCATTAAGGTTTCGAGCCTGAATCAGCCCAGAACTACACGGGCAACTCGAACCTTCAGCTTCCTCCACAGATTTTCTATGGGATTAAGATCTGGAAACTGTCTAGGCCACTCCAGGACCTTAATGTGCTTCTTCTCGAGCCACTCCTTTGTTGCCTTGGCCGTGTGTTTTGGGTCATTGTCATGCTGGAATACTCATCCACGACCCATTTTCAATGCCCTGGCTGAGGGAAGGAGGTTCTCACCCAAGATTTGACGGTACATGGCCCTGTCCATCATCCCTTTGATGCGGTGAAGTTGTCCTGTCCCCTTAGCAGAAAAACACCCCCAAAGCACAATGTTTCCACCTCCATGTTTGACGATGGGGATGGTGTTCTTGAGGTCATAGGCAGCATTCCACCTCCTCCAAACACGGCGAGTTGAGTTGATGCCAAAGAGCTCAATTTTGTTCTCATCTGACCACAACACTTTCACCCAGTTTACATTTACATTTTTTAAAATTATAGACCCAGTTCTCCTCTGAATCATTCAGATGTTCATTGGCAAACTTCAGACGGGCCTGTATATGTGCTTTCTTGAGCAGGGGGACCTTGCGGGCGCTGCAGGATTTCAGTCCTTCACGGCGTAGTGTGTTACCAATTGTTTTCTTGGTGACTATGGTCCCAGCAGCCTTGAGATCATTGACAAGATCCTCCCGTGTAGTTCTGGGCTGATTCCTCACCTTTCGCATGATCATTGCAACTCCACGAGGTGAGATCTTGCATGGAGCCTCAGGCCGAGGGAGATTGACAGTTATTTTGTGTTTCTTCCATTTGCGAATAATCGCACCAACTGTTGTCACCTTCTCACCAAGCTGCTTGGCGATGGTCTTGTAGCCCATTCCAGCCTTGTGTAGGTCTACAATCTTGTCCCTGACATCCTTGGAGAGCTCTTTGGTCTTGGCCATGGTGGAAAGTTTGGGATCTGATTGATTGTTTGCTTCTGTGGACAGGTGTATTTTATACAGGTAACAAACTGAGATTAGGAGCACTCCCTTTAAGAGTGTGCTCCTAATCTCAGCTCGTTACCAGTATAAAAGACACCTGGGAGCCAGAAATCAATCTGATTGAGAGGGGGTCAACTACTTATTTCCCTCATTAAAATGCAAACCAATTTATAACATTTTTGACATGCGTTTTTCTGGATTTTTTTGTTGTTATTCTGTCTCTCACTGTTCAAATAAACCTACCATTACAATTATAGACGGATCATTTCTTTGTCAGTGGGCAAACGTACAAAATCAGCAGGGGATCAAATACTTTTTTCCCTCACTGTACCTTGTTCTAACATATGGCCTTTGTCCTGAAATTTGTCCACATTCTGATTGTGCCATCATTTTTAGACAAGTGTAGATGATTAAAAGACGCATTGTGTGTCACGGTTTACTAAGCCAGAACCCAGAAGCAGACCAGGACAAGGTGAGTTGAAACGAAGGTGAGTATTTATTTAACAGATTCCAAAAACGATGTAGAATAATCCAGGGGACAGAGCGGACGGCGGAGATGAGTTGGTGGAGGTGCAGTGGTAGATCCAAGAATGGCTCGGCAGCCGCCGACAACCAGGCAGGGGTTGGGTGAAGGTTCCGGGAGATTGACTGCAGATAGAAACAAAACGGAGGTAAGTACACGGCAAGCCAACAAGGTGCAAAACAACAAAACTAACGCTAGAAACTCCAAGGCTGATACACTGACAAACATACTGTTCATGGCTAACGATCCGGCAGGGAATGGATGTTAGGCCAGAGCCTAAGAAGGGTGATGATCAGGACCAGGTGTGCAGATTGCTGATGGGATGCAGGTGCGGAAATCAAGAGAGCTCCCCGGAGCGTTCCAGAACCCTCGGGAAACTGGAGATCACGAGCGGAAAAACTAGTCCACAGACAGGACCCGACTCAGACTGCCGGGATCGTTACAGTACCCCCTCCGACGAACGCCACCGGGCGGACTCCCGGAGCGCCAGGATGGAGGCGGTAGAAGTCACGGATGAGGTCCGCATCTAGGATCTGTCGCCGCGGAATCCAACTCCTTTCTTCAGGACCATACCCCTCCCAGTCCACGAGATACTGGAAACCCGGCCCCGCCGTCTGGAATCCATAATGTCGTCGCACCGTGTAGGCAGGACCACCTCCGATCATCCGAGGAGGAGGAGGAGGAGGCGGAGGAGGCAACAGAGGACTGAGGAAAACAGGCTTGAGGCAGGAGACATGAAAGGTGGGATGGACTCTGAGCGTCCTCGGGAGTTTGAGTCGAACTGCCACCGGATTGATCACCTTCTCACCACAAACGGACCAATGAACTTCGGTAACAACTTCCTAGACTCAGTCCGTAAAGGAAGATCCCGTGTGGCCAACCAGACCCTATCTCCGATGGTGTAGGTGGGAGCGGGGATCCGGCGACGATTCGCCTGGAGCTGATACCGGTCCGAAACTCTAAGGAGTGCCTTTCTGGCCCGATGCCAGGTCCGGTGGCAACGACGAATATGGGCCTGAACAGAAGGCACTGAGAGCTCCTTCTCCTGAGAAGGAAACAAGGGAGGTTGGTAGCCATACAGGCACTGGAAGGGAGACATCCCAGTGGCAGATGTAGGGGAGAGTATTGTGGGCATACTCAACCCAAGGCAACTGAGAGACCCAGGAGGTGGGGTTGGAAGAGGCCAGGCAGCGTAGCGTGGATTCCATCTTCTGGTTGGCTCTCTCCGCCTGACCATTAGATTGGGGGTGAAAACCAGATGTGAGACTGACTGTAGCTCCAATGGCCAAACAGAAGGACTTCCAGACAGCAGAGGTAAACTGAGGGCCACGGTCGGAAACGATATCACTGGGCAACCCGTGGACCCTGAAAACCTCCCTAACCAGGATCTCGGACGTCTCCGAGGCAGAGGGAAGCTTGGCAATTGGCACAAAGTGGGCGAACTTGCTGAATCTGTCCCACGATAGTCAGAACGACCGTGTTCCCCTCAGAAGCGGGCAACCCAGTGACAAAGTCCAGGGCCAGATGCGACCATGGTCGCCGGGGAATAGGAAGGGGGTGAAGTAGTCCAGAGCTGGGCCGATTGGTACCCTTATTCTGCGCACACACTGGACAGGCAGCAACATAACCCCGAGTATCTCGGCCATGGCAGGCCACCAAAAACGTCTGCGAAGAAACGCCATCGTCCGAGCCACGCCAGGGTGACAAGCCATCTTGCTGGCGTGGGACCATTTGAGGACCGCAGGACGAACCGACTCAGGCACAAACAACCGACCGGGTGGACCGTTACCGGGACCGGGCTGCGTCCGAAGAGCCGCCATCACCTCCTCCTCAATCTTCCACCTAACAGCTCCCACGACGCAGTTCCGGGGGAGAATTGTCTCGGTCTTGGACCCACTCTCCTCCGTCTTGGAGAACATCCGAGACAAGGCGTCCGCCTTGCCGTTCTTAGATCCAGGTCGGAACGTCAGGGAAAAAATTGAATGCGTCCGAAAAACAACGACCACCTGGCCTGACGGGAGTTGAGACGTCTAGCCGATTGCACGTAAGCAAGATTCTTGTGGTCAGTCCAGACAATAAACGGTTGCTCCGCCCCCTCCAACCAGTGGCGCCACTCCTCCAAGGCAAGTTTCACCGCGAGAAGCTCCCGGTTACCCACATCGTAATTCCTCTCCGCAGGCGAAAGGCGACGAGAGTAGTAGGCGCAGGGATGGAGTTTACTGTCCGTGGAGCATCGCTGCGACAGGATGGCGCCAACTCCCACATCAGACGCGTCCACTTCAACGACGAACTGACGGGCGCGTGTCCGGTTGAGAGAGAATCGGTGCGTTGGTGAATCGCCTCTTCAAATCCAGAAACGCTCGATCCGCCTCCGGATTCCACTTGAAGCTCCTGATACTGGAAGTCAAGGCCGTTAACGGAGCGGCCACACGGCTGTAATCCCGGATGAATCTGCGGTAGAAATTCGCAAACCCCAAAAATCTCTGGAGCTGCAATCTCGTACCGGGCTGGGCCCATTCCAGAACCGCTCTAACCTTCTCCTGGTCCATCCTAATCTCTCCCCTGGAGATGATGTACCCGAGAAAGGATGTCGTGTGGGCGTGAAACTCGCACTTCTCGGCCTTCACGAACAGGCGATTCTCCAACAATCGCTGCAGAACCTGCCGGACATGCTGGACGTGGTCGGAAGGTTCCTTCGAGAAGATCAGAATGTCATCCAGGTAAACAAACACAAAGAGACCGATCATATCTCTCAGGACGTCGTTCACCATACTCTGGAATACCGCTGGAGCATTGGTCAGTCCAAACGGCATCACCTGATACTCGGTGACCCATCGGTGTATTGAAACCCGTCAACCACTCGTCTCCCTCTCTGATCCGGACCATGTGATACGCATTGCGTAGGTCTAGCATGGTGAACACCGTAGCACCCTGTAAGGAGTCGAAGGCAGAACTCATCAAGGGCAGGGGATACTTGTTCTTGACCGTGATGTCATTCAACCCCCGATAATCAATACACGGTCGAAGAGAGCCATCCTTCTTACCCACAAAGAAGAATCCTGCCCCCAGGGGGGTGATGACGAGGGACGAACGAGACCAGCAGCTAGGGACTCCTTGATGTAGGTCTCCAAAGCCTCACGTTCAGGGCGGGAGATACTGTATAACCTTCCCTTGGGGTAGACAGCTCCAGGGAACAGGTTGATGGCACAATCATATGGTCGGTGGGGAGGGAGTGACAGAGCCTTCTGCTTACTGAACACTTCCCCCAAATCGTGATATGTCTCGGGAACCAGGGACAAATCTGGGGGTTTAGCCTCAATCACCTGACTGGGAACCGAATGGGGACAGGCAGTCTTGAGACAGTTAGCATGACAATCAAGGCTCCAACTCGTTACCTTGCCCGTCACCCAATCGAACGTGGGATTGTGTTCCTTCAGCCAGGGGTATCCAAGGACCAGAGGAACATGGGAAGACGGCAGAATGAAGAATGAAATCATCTCCGAATGATTCCCCGACAACAGCATCTTAACCGGTTCAGTCCTCATCGTGATACGTGCCAGACTACTGCCGTTCAGAGTGGTCGCTTCAATGGCTTCCGGCAATTGCTCCTTGGAAAGCCCCAGCTGTTCCACCAACTCGGCATCAAGAAAGCTTCCATCGGCACCTGAATCGATAAAAGCGTTAATCGCTAAGCTCTGATTCCTGTTCACAAGGGTAGCCGGAAACGGGGTCTGACAGAGGTACTGAGAGGTTGAAACTGGCTCGCTAAAAGTCCTCCCAACTTTAGCGAGCCGGGCAGTTTGACGACCGCCGGGAACAAGTGGAGATGTAATGTCCCGAGCTACCACAGTAGAGGCAGCAGTTGGTCTTACGTCTATGTTGACGCTCCTCCTTGGTTAACTCGTGCCGCCCCACTTGCATGGGTTCAGAATCGGGAGAGAGGACCTCTCCACTAATCCTTTGTGGTGGGAGAATGATCGGCGATGTTCTGGTCCACCACCCGACCCGACTGGGAACTGAGAAGCTGATCGATTGGGACGGACCCCATTGCTTCTCCCTCCTTCGCTCTCGGACTCGATTATCCACCCGAATAGACAAGGCTACCAAGCTGTCCAGGTCACTAGGCTCCGGATAGGAGATCAACTCATCCTTGAGCTGCTCCGACAGACCCTGGTAAAAGGCCGCTTGCAGAGACTCCTCATTCCACCCACTCTCCACAGCCAACGTCTTGAACTCGATCACGAAGTCGGCCACGCTGCGAGTTCCTTGGTGAAGCGAAAACAGGCGCTAGCTGCGTCCCTCCCTCGGACGGAATGGTCGAAGAGCTTCCTCATCTCGGCCGTGAACCCCTGGTATGAAGCCATGCAGGGGTCTTGTCGTTCCCAAACGGCTGAAGCCCACTCCAGCGCTCGACCACGCAGCAACTCAATCACAAAGGCTATCCTAGCCTTGTCTGTGGCATAAGAGTAGGGCTTTAGATCGAACACTAACCCACACTGCATAAGGAAAGAACGGCATCTTCCCAGCTCCCCCTCATATTTATCCGGCGTCGGAACCTTGGGCTCACGGAAGGACACAGCTCCAGACGCGGCAGGCGAGATGGGTGAAACCGGTAGTGGATCCTCCACCGGAAACTGGCGCTGGTTCTGGACCTCCGTCAGGCCGGTAGAAAGGTTCCGAACTGCCAACGCGATCTCCTGTAGCTCCGTGCTATGATGGCCCAACATCTTCTCCTGATGGGTAATGGCATGGCGAACAGAGTCCAGGTCCGCTGGGTTCATTACTGGCCGGATCGTTCTGTCACGGTTTACTAAGCCAGAACCCAGAAGCAGACCAGGACAAGGTGAGTTGAAACGAAGGTGAGTATTTATTTAACAGATTCCAAAAACGATGTAGAATAATCCAGGGGACAGAGCGGACGGCGGAGATGAGTTGGTGGAGGTGCAGTGGTAGATCCAAGAATGGCTCGGCAGCCGCCGACAACCAGGCAGGGGTTGGGTGAAGGTTCCGGGAGATTGACTGCAGATAGAAACAAAACGGAGGTAAGTACACGGCAAGCCAACAAGGTGCAAAACAACAAAACTAACGCTAGAAACTCCAAGGCTGATACACTGACAAACATACTGTTCATGGCTAACGATCCGGCAGGGAATGGATGTTAGGCCAGAGCCTAAGAAGGGTGATGATCAGGACCAGGTGTGCAGATTGCTGATGGGATGCAGGTGCGGAAATCAAGAGAGCTCCCCGGAGCGTTCCAGAACCCTC